>NW_027140380.1:5611560-5923314 GCF_036365525.1 Heterodontus francisci | reverse complement strand
AACCCCACTTTCCTGCCTGCCCACATAACCCTTGGCTCTCTTGTAGATAAAAATCTTGAAGACATTCAATGACCCAGCCTCCACTGCTCTCTGTGGTAGAGAATTCCAAAGATTAATGACTCTCTGAGAGAAGAAATTCCTTCTGAAATGAAAAACCCCTAAATCTGAAACTGTGTCCCCTAGTTCTAGATTCCACCACGAGGGGAAACTTCCTCTCAGCATCTACCCTGTCAAGTCCCCTCAGAATCTTATATGTCTCAATACGTTCACCTTTCATTTTTCTCAACTCCAATGAGTATCGGTCCAACCTGCTCAACTTTCCTCATACGACAACCCCTTCATCACTGGAATAAATCTAGTGAACCTTCTCTGAACTGCCTCCAATGCAAGTATATCCCTCCTTAAATAAGGAAACCAAAACTGTACACAGTACTCGAGGTGTGGTTTCACCAGCACCCTGTACATTTGTAGCAACACTTCTCTACTTTTATACTCCATTCCCCTTGCAATAAAGGGTAACATTCCATTTGCCTTCCTAATTATTTGCTGTACCTGCATGGTAACTTTTTGTGATTCATGTACGAAGACACCCAGATCCTTCTACACCGCAGCATTCTGTAATCTCTCACAATTTAAATAATATTTTCCTTTTCTATTCTTCCTACCAAAGTGGATAACCTCACATTTTCCCACATTCTACTCTATCTGCCAAATTATTTCCTGTTGCTGAGAGACCCTGGCAGAACCTAAACTGAGCATCGATGAGCAGATTATTGTTAAGTGTGTGGTGCTTGATAGCACTGTTGGTGACATCTTCCATCACTTTGTTGATGATTGATAGTAGACTGATGGGGCGGCAATTGGTCAGATTGGATTTGTCCTGTTTTTTTACGGATAGGGCACACCTGGGCAATTTTCCACATTGTTGAGTAGATGCCTGTGTTGTCGCTCTACTGGAACAGCCTGGCTGAGGGCGCAGCTAGTTCTGGAGCACAAGTCTTCAGTACTAGAGCCGGGATGTTTTTAGGGCCCATAGTCTTTGATGTACTGAGTGCCTTCAGCTGTTTCTTGCTATCATGTGGAGTGAAGCGAATTGGCTGAAAACTGGAAGCTGTGATGCTGGGGACCTCAAGAGGCCGAGATGAATCATCCACTGAGCAATTTCTGACTGAAGATGGTTTCAAATGCTTCAGCTTCATCTTTTGCACTGACGTGCTCGGCTCCACCAACATTGAGGATAGGGAAGTTTTTGGAGCCTCCTCATCTGGTTCGTTATTTAATTGTCCTCCACCTTTCATGACTGGATCCCTAGTTTCTCAGGGCAGTGCCCTAGGCCCAACCATCCTCAGCTGTTTCATTGATGGCTTTCTCTTCAACATAAGTCAGAAGTGGGCATGTTCGCTGATGATTCACAACTCCTCAGATACTGAAGCAGTCTGTGCCTGCAAGCAGCAAGACCTGAACAACATTCAGGCTTGAGCTGATAAGTGACAAGCAACATTCTTTGATCTGATCCTGAGGGAGATAACCGTGCGTAGAGCGGCGGGATGGATGGAGGGTGACTCTGAAGAGGGTGTCTGAGCCTGGAGGGAAGAATCTGTGGAGAGTGGTCCTCAAAGGATGTCCGTGTCTGGAGATTGAGGATCTCTGAAGAGGGTCTCCGAGCCCATAGTGCTGGGATGTATGGAGAGTGATCCTGAAGTGGGTGTCCGAACCTGGAATGGCGGGATCTGTGGAGAGTGATCCTGAAGTGGGTGTCCGAGCCTGGAGTGGCAGGATCTGTGGAGAGTGGTCCTCAAAGGATGTCCGTGTCTGGAGATTTAGGATCTCCGAAGAGGGTCTCCGAGCCTGTAGTGCTGGGATGTATGGAGAGTGATCCTGAAGTGGGTGTCCGAACCTGGAATGGCGGGATCTGTGGAGAGTGATCCTGAAGTTGGTGTCCGAGCCTGGAGTGGCAGGATCTGTGGAGAGTGATCCTGATGAGTGTGTGTAAACCTGGAATGGAAGCTTTCTGTGGAGGTACAGGAAGAGGCCATTCATTCCCAGCATTTTGTAAAGGTTTAGCATAACTTATATGCTTTTACTCTATGCCTATATTAATAAATCCAAGTGTCCTGTTTGCTCTTAGTTACCTTTTCAATCCTTCTAACATTGGTGTACATTGTCTCTCTGCTCCTGCACCCACTTTAGAATTGTCATGTTTCATTTATATGGCCTCTCCTCATACTTCCTTCCAAATTGTATCACTTCACACTTCTCTGTGCAAAATTTCATCTGTTATGTGAAAGCCGATTTTACCAGTTTTTTTTAAGTTCCCCTGAAGTGTGTTACTATCACTGGCATCGGACAAAATTCCTGAGCATTCTTTGATGCTATCTCCATAGACAGAGCAATCCTCCGCGAGCTCAAATGTAGGATTTTGTGTGTTTAGTATCTTATTTCACCCACCAATATAAGCACAAATATGTCACGGAAATCTTGTTCACTGCAGTCCCTGCTGCTGTTTGCTGCCTATATTTACAGACTTTTATCTCAACCTCATCACCATGTTCTCTAATATATTCAGGGGGCATCAGCAGAGAAAATGTACACCAAGCGTGGCAAGTGCAAGGAAGTGTTTATTTACATCATAATGTCATGAATATAATATACAAATACATTACATGTGTGAATCATCAAGATGTGTCTGAATAAATGGAACCCCGTTACTATAAACACTGTCATCTTTCAATGTTTATCAGACAGGTTTGACGGCTTGATGTGTGTGAGTCCCTCATTAATGTGTTTGCACAAAGTTCGGGGAAAGACTGAGATATGAATAATTTATAGGGAAATTTTTTAAGCATATCTCCACATCTCTCACTCACAAAGATCTGCAAACACATGGATTCCAAAAGAACCTGAGTACAAAATCACCTAAAATAAACACAGCCAGAGAGTCTTTCAATAACCTGTAGCTCAGGGAAAGTACATGATGTTATGCAAGTGATTCTGTTTCTTCTGTTAAAATATTTTTTGAAGAAGTCATAATCAAACTGAATAAATGCAGGACCAGTTCTTTTTCAAGAGAGCACCAAAAGAGCCAATTTGGCAACTATGTTTACTGTTTTTCACATAATTCAAGTTAAAAATAGAACAGAAACCATGGTAACAGGGAGATGTGGTTAGTGAAGTCATTTGCGCCCCTTGATTGGACAAGCTCGCAGCAGCAACGTACACCTAAGACAGCAGAAAACTCACAAGCTTTTGGTTGGAGAGTCAGTGTGTTTTACCTGCTGGAGTGAGCAGCTGATAAAGTTAGCCTGAAGAAGTGTCAAGGAAGGAGAGAAGACCACAACACAGCTTGTTTTCCAGAAAATCTTCAAAAGATCCTGAGAAGTCCAGTGTGTTAATTCATCTTATCGCATGTCTTTGAAGAAGGCCTGCTAAAATTAATTCTCAGTGCCTTCTGAAAAGAACTGTTCTAAAATACCCTAGTGACCTGTCTACGTATACTCAGCAGTTAGACTGTATTCCAATTTTGGAGCAACGTATCTCATCTGATGTTTTCTTCAAAAATGAGCAATTAACCAGCCCAAGAGTTTTTCTTGGTGTTTGCAACAAAATTTAAAAAATTTTAAAAAAACATCCCTTTTATCTTTTCTGTTAACCGGTGTATGTGTGTGTGCGCATGTGGCTCGAAGATTTTTTAAAAAGACTTTAAAAGCAAAGGTGAAAAGGGAACTTTTAAAATTTCCACCTGTGTGTTTATGCTTTCCTTCATGACTAGTTAAAACTTGTTCTACAATAAATGAATCATTTTGTTGTTCATTATAGAAATCTGGTCAGTGTCTTCTATTCTGGGAAAAATAGAGTATATGATTGACTGTTTCAGTAAGTGGGAAAAGTTGAAATAGATGTTGTGACCTGTGGAGAAGTGGGATGAGAATAAAGAGTGCCCTCCTCTGCCCTTAGTTGTCACAGCATTTGTGATCTGGCTCAGTAGCTTCGTTGGCTCGAGTGTTTGTCCAATAATCAGTAAATCTTGGATTCATATCCTTGCTTCAAAAGTTTAGCTATCAATCGTTTACATCTGTTTTCTTGTGAACTTTAATTTTTCTTATGAATTTTATTCACACAAGAAAACAGCTCAGTGGTTGCCTTTGTGAAGGATGTCAGTTTGAAATGGCTGCTCCTCCTTGTACAAATGTTCAATGCTAATATTTCAACGGCAACTCAATCCCCTACAATTTCTTTGAGAGCAATGTGTTTGCAGTTGCATTGAACCTGGAAAACAGCTCAACATTAATCTCACTGAAGGAAAGTGTGACCGTGTTGTATGTTTCAGACTGTTCGTGCCGTTTTGTGTCTTTTTTAACCAAGACTATAACACGACGCAAAGGGGAGGGTTGATCCGAGGTTTAGAATATATTATTCAGTCAGGAGCAAGAAAAATCAAAAGGAACAAAATAAGAAAACCCAGTCCACAGATTTGAGAATCTGTAGATCCGCTTTGGGAAAGTGAATCAGAGCAGAATGAAGGGTGAACTGTCCGACTGCCCAGAAGAGATGAAGACACAGCTCAGTCAGCATGTTCCCCTGGTTTATGATGCTGGAACATTCCTCACACAGAAATTATTCAATCAATACTCATCTGCCAAGTCGGTCTGAGGCTGTGCCTCTCTGATCATGTGGAATTAAAGCAATTCTTCCAGTCAGTTAGTTCAGTTGTCATTTCATGAGAAATTCTGTCATCATGACTTCGTCAGTGACCTCATGGTTCAGGTGTCTGAGTGATGTTAATCATGATGTGATGAAACGATTGTATGTTCCAGTCATTCCATGGTGGATTTTCACATTGAGTCGAAACGTGTTGGACTTGGTCTGGAAATGTTTCACACCGCTCCATTCCCAACAGGCCATGACCTGATGTGATGGAAATTGCATTTACTTACAGAAGCTGCATTTCCATCATTGCACATCTGGCTGCACAGCCAGGATCTGCACTGTCCCAACAGCTGACCAGGTGGTCGAGAGGTTAAGACGGTGGTGTGCTAATGCATTTTGCTTTGCATGTGTGGGTTCGGATCCCAATTTTGTCATTAGTTTATGAAGTGTCTAGTACATTGTTGTGGGGGAGCTTTTGTGGAAAGTTGGCCTGGAAACATGTTCTTGTCAATATCTCGCTGGTGATTCCAGAATTGTTTATACTTTATTTAAATTGAGACAGACAATCGGAATTCTTCACCCAAACTGCACTGGAATGAAGATCAAATAGGGATCACGAAAAGGAGGAAGATTTTTCCCTCCCTCCTTCCTTCCATCTTTACTTTCTCTGGATTTACACCAAATGAAAGACTAACGGGAAAAGCAAATGGCGAGGGAGCAGAAGCAGAACATTATCCTTTGGCAAGAAATTTATTTTCAAATCTTCTTGATAGATTAAGTGAGTGAGCAATGCTTTGGCAGATGGAGCTTAAAATGAGGGGTCATCTAGGACCTACGAAAGATAGATCAGAGTGTTTTTTTATCAGTGGTGAGATGTTAGAAACTGGAGAAGCAGAGACCCGAGTGCTGAATCACTAAAAGCTAGTGGACTGGGAGAAAATAATGTGAAAGGCTAATGGAATCTGAAGATTGGAACTCATGTTGTAGTTATATAAAGCTCTGTGCTTCTGAAGTAAATGTCCAAGCCCGGATTGTGGGGAATCTGTGGAGAATAATTTGTTTTTTATTCATTCTTGGGTGTGAGTATCGCTGGCAAGGCTGGCATTTATTGCCCATCCCTAATTGCCCTTGAGAATGTGGTGGGGAGCTGCCTTCTTGAACTGCTGCAGTCAATGTGGTGTAGGAACACCCACAGTGCTATTGCGGAGAGAGTTCCAGGATTTTGACCCAACAACAGTGAAGAAATGGTGATATAGTTCCAAGTCATGATGGTGAGTGACTTGGAGGTGAACCTGCAGGTGGTGGTGTTCCCATGCATCTGCTGCCCTTGTCCTTCGAGGTGGTGGTGATCACGGGTTTGGATGGTGCTGTCGAACGTTACTTAGCGAGTTACTGCAGTGCATCTTGTAGGTGGTACACACTGCTGCCACTGTGCTCTGGTGGTGGAGGGAGTGAATGTTTAAGGTGGTGGGTGAGGTACCGATGAAGAGGACTGCTTTGTCCTGGGTGGTATTGAGCTTTTTATGTGTTGTTGGAGCTGCAGCTATCCAGAAAAGTGGAGAGTATTCCATCACACTCCTGACCTGTGCCTTGTAGACAATGGACAGGCTTTGGCATGTCAGGAGGTGAGATACTTGCTGCAGAATTCCCAATTTCTGACCTACGCTAAAAGCCGCAGCATAGATGTGACTGGTCCAGTTTAGTTTATTATCAATGGTAACCCCCAAGATGTTGCTGGTGAGGGATTCAGTGATGATAATGCTGCTGAGTATTAAAAGGTAGATGGTTTGATTCTCTCTCATTGGAGATGTTCACTGCATGGCACTTTTGTGGCAATCAAGTCGCTTGTCACTTATCAGCTCAAGCCTGAATGTTGTTCAGGTCTCGCTGCTTGCAGACATGGACTGCTTCAGTATCTGAGGAGTTGTGAATCATCACCTAACATTCCCACTTCTGACTTAAGTTGAGGGGAAACTCATTAATAAAACAGCTGAGGATGGTTGGGCCTAGGACACTACCCTGAGAAACTCCTGAGGCAATGTCCTGGGCTGAGATGATCGGCCTCCACCAACCATAATCATCTTGCTTTGTGCTAGGTAGGACTCCAACAAGTGGACAGTTTTCCCCTGATTCCCATTGATTTCAATTTTTCTTGGGATCCTTGATGCCACACTCACTCAAGGGTAATTACTCTCACCTCTCCTCTGGAATTCCACTCTTTTGTCTCTATTTGGAACAAGCTGCAATGAGATCATAAGAACAGAAATAGTAGCAGGAGTAGACCATTTGGCCCCTCGAGCCTTCTCTGCCATTCAATAGGATCATGGCTGATCTGATCATGGCATCAACCCCACTTTCTTGCCTGCCCCCCAGAACCCTTGACTTCCTTGCAGATAAAAATCAAAGATGAATGACTGTCTGAGTGAAGAAATACCTCCTCATTTCCTTCTTAAATGGAAAATCCGTAATTCTGAAACTGTGTCCCCAAGTTCTAGATTCCACCACGAGGGGAAACATCCTCTCAGCATCTACCCTGTCAAGACCCTTCAGAATCTTAGATGTCTCAATACGATCACCTCTCATGTTTCTAAACTCCAATCAGTATAGATCCAACCTGCTCAATCCTCCTCAAAAGACAACCCCTTCATCACAGGAATAAATCCAGTGAACCTTCTCTGAACTTTTTTTTTATTTCCAAAATATACTTTATTCGTCAAAAAAACTATAAAAAGATACATTACAAAACAGTTCAAAAACAGCACCAAGTCAAAAATACAAAGATTGCAAAGGAGATCAGTTTTCTTCAGTACAGGAGTGAATTGCCTCACAACCCTTCCATTTCATTTTACCTGCCATGTACTTTTTGCAGCAAACAAATATTTTTTGGAATAAAAACAAGAAATGCTGGAACCACTCAGCAGGTCTGGCAGCATCTGTGGAAAGAGAAGCAGAGTTAACGTTTCGGGTCACTGACCCTTCTTCGGAACTGACAAATATTAAAAATGTCACAGGTTATAAGCAAGTGAGGTGTGGGTGGGGCAAGAGATAACAAAGGAGAAGGTGCAGGTTGGACAAGGCCACATAGCTGACCAAAAGGTCATGGAGCAAAGGCAAACAATATGTTAATGGTGTGTTGAAAGACAAAGCATTAGTACAGAATAGGTGTTAACGGACTGAATATTGAACAGCAGCAAGTGCAAACCTGAAAAAAAACAGTGGGTAAGCAAACTGAATAAACTAAGATGAAATGAAATAAATGCAATATAAAAGGTTGTAAAAAATGTAAAAAAGCAAAAAAGAAGAAATAAGAAAAAACAACTAAAAATGAAAGTAAAATCGGGGGCTGTCATGCTCTGAAATTATTGAACTCAATGTTCAGTCCGGCAGGCTGTCGTGTGCCTAATCGGTAAATGAGATACTGTTCCTCGAGCTTGCGTTGACGTTCACTGGAACACTGCAGCAATCCCAGGACAGAGATGTCAGCATGAGAGCAGGGGGGAGTGTTGAAATGGCAAGAAACCGGAAGCTCAGGGTACTGCTTGCGGACCGAACGGAGGTGTTCCGCAATACGGTCACCCAGTCTGCGCTTGGTCTCCCCAATATAGAGGAGACCACATTGTGAGCAGCGAATACAGTATACTACATCGAAAGAAGTACAAGTAAATCGCTGCTTCACCTGAAAGGAGTATTTGGGGCCTGGGATAGTGAGGAGAGAGGAGGTAAATGGGCAGGTATTACACCTCCTGCGATTGCAGGGGAAGGTGCCATGGGATGGGGACGAGGTGGTGGGGGTAATGGAGGAGTGGACCAGGGTGTCGCAGAGGGAATGATCACTTCGGAATGCTGACAGGGGAAGGGAGGGGAAGATGCGTTTGGTAGTGGCATCACGCTGGAGGTGGCGGAAATGGCAGAGGATGATCCTTTGGATATGGAGGCTGATGGGGTGGAAAGTGAGGACAAGGGGAACCCTGTCACCGTTCTGGGAGGGAGGGGAAGGGTTGAGGGCAGAAGTACGGGAAATGGGCTGGACACGGTTGAGGGCTCTGTCAACAACAGTGGGGGGGATTCCTCGGTTGAGGAAAAAGGAGGTCATACCAGAAGCACCGTCATGGAAGGTAGCATCATCAGAGCAGATGCGTCGAAGACGGAGAAACTGGGAGAATGGAATGGAGTCCTTACAGGAGGTAGGGTGTGAAGAAGTGTGGTCGAGGTAGCTGTGCGAGTCGGTGGGCTTATAATGGATATTAGTAGACAACCTATCCCCAGAGATGGAGACAGACAAGTCGAGGAAGGGAAGGGTCAGAGATGGACCATGTAAGGGTGAGAGAAGAGTGGTAATTGGAAGCAAAGTTGATAAAGTTTTCCAGTTCGGGGCGGGAGCAGGAAACGGCACCGATACAGTCATCAATGTACCGGAAAAAGAGTTGGGGGAGGGGGCCTGAGTAGGACTGGAACAAAGAATGCTCGACATATCCCCCAAAAAGACAGGCATAACAAGGACCCATGCGGGTACCCATAGCGACACCTTTGACTTGAAGGAAGTGCGTGGAGTTGAAGGAGAAGTTGTTCAATGTGAGAACAAGTTCAGCCAGGCGGAGGAGGGTGGTGGTGGATGGGGACTGGTTGGGCCTCTGTTCCAGGAAGAAGCGGAGAGCCCTCAAACCATCCTGGTGGGGGATGGAGGTGCAGAGCGATTGGACGTCCATAGTGAAGAGGAGGCGGTTGGGACCAGGAAACTGGAAATTGTCAAAATGACGTAAGGCGTCAGAAGAGTCACGGATGTAGGTGGGAAGAGACTGGACCAGCGGAGAAAAGATAGAGTCAAGATAGGAAGAAATAAGTTCAGTGGGGCAGGAGCAGGCTGACACAATGTGTCTGCTGGGATGTACCCGTTTGTGGATTTTGGGAAGGAGGTAGAAGCGGGCTGTCCAGGGTTGCGGGACTCTGAGGTTGGAAGCTGTAGAGGGAAGATCTCCAGAGGAGATGAGGTCAGTGACAGTCCTTTGGACGGTGGCTTGATTTTCGGCGATGGGGTCATGGTCCAGTGGGAGGAAGGAAGAAGTGTCTCTGAGTTGGCGCTGAGCCTCTGCAAGGTAGAGGTCAGTATGCCATACAACAACAGCACCACCCTTGTCTGCAGATTTAGTTTAGTTTCGAGATACAGCACTGAAACAGGCCCTTCGGCCCAGCGAGTCTGTGCCAACCATCAGCCACCCATTTATACTAATCCTACACTAATCCCATATTCCTACCACATCCCCACCTGTCCCTATATATTTCCCTACCACCTACCTATACTAGGGGCAATTTATAATGGCCAATTAACCTGTCAACCTGCAAGTCTTTGGCATGTGGGAGGAAACCGGAGCACCCGGAGGAAACCCACGCAGACACAGGGAGAACTTGCAAACTCCGCACAGGCAGTACCCAGAATCGAACCCGGGTGCATGGAGCTATGAGGCTGCAGTGCTAACCACTGCGCCACTGTGCCGCCCATGGTTTGATGACCATGTCGGGGTTAGACCTGAGAGAACGGAGTGCCTCAAGTTCAGAGGGGGACAGGTTAGAGTGAGTGATGGGGGCAGAGAAATTGAGATGACAAATGTCTGGCCGACAGTTTTCAATGAAGAGATCAAGAGTGGGTAAGTAGCCAGGGGGAGGGGTCCAGGTAGAGGGAGAATGCTGGAGGTGGGTGAATGGGTCTGCTGGTCGGGAGGAGGACTCCTGGTCAAAGAAGTGAGCCTGGAGGCGGAGAAATATTTTCTGAATTCAGCCCGAGGGGATTTCCATGGATGCAGTCCCTCAATTCACCTTGGTGGGGGTGCCTTACACAGTGGTCTTCCCCAGTGAACCTTTGCAGCGGCTGCCCCAAGCTGTAGTGCGTCCCTCAGCACGTAGTCTTGGACCTTGGAATGTGCCAGTCTGCAACATTAGGTCGTGGACAACTCTTTGCGCTGGAAGACCAGCAAGTTTCGGGCAGACCAAAGGGCGTCTTTCACCCAATTGATAGTCCTCCTGCAGCAATTGATGTTTATCTCGGTGTGCATCCCTGAGAACAGCCTGTGGAGCACAGACTCCTGTGTTCCACAGCTGCTTGGGATGAACCGCGATAAAAACCACTGTATCTTTTTCTACACCTGCTTTGCAAAGACAGACAGGGCAGTCCTCTCTCCTCTGTCTTGTTTGTTTGCTGTATTGAACCCTTTGCTGAGTCTCTTAGGAAGGATGCAAGCATAAGGGGGTGTTACAATCCGAGGCAGTGGAGTCACTCAGGCTAAAACTTCCCTGTACCTGGATGACGTCGCCGTCTTTTGCTCGGATTCGCTGTCCGTTCGCAGACTGATCAGCATCTGCGACCAGTTCAAACTCGCCTCGGGAGCCAAAGTTAACCACGGCAAGTGCGAGTCCATGTTCTTTGGGAACTGGGCTGACCGATCCTTTGTCCCCTTCACCGTCAGGTCAGACTACCTGAAGGTGCTGTGGATATGGTTTGGAAGGGCTGGGACGTGCACCAAAACCTGGAAGTAGCGAGTAGCCAGGATACACCATAAGCTGAGCATGTGGGAGCAGCGATCTCTCTCCATTGTGGGTAAGAACCTGGTCATCAGGTGCGAGGCGCTCACGTTGCTGTACATGGTGCAGGTCTGGCCCATACGCCACTCCTGCGCTGTGGCGATCACCCGAGCCATTTTCCGCTTCATATGGGGTTCCAAAATGGACCAGGTCTGGAGGAACACGATGTTCAAACCCCTGGATAAGGGCGGGAAAAATGTACCCAACGTCGCCCTCATCCTGATGAGTACCTTCGTGTGCGGCTGCATCAAGCTGTGCGCAGATCCCCAGTACACAATCTCCAAGTGTCACTACGTGCTGAGGTTCTATCTGTCCCCAGCGTTGTGAAGGATGGGCCTGGTCACATTGCCGCGGAATGCTCCATCCAGTTGGACCGTGCCGTACCACCTATCCTTCGTGGGAAAGTTTCTGTGGAAAAACATTTTTGACCACCAATCCTTCAGGTAGTGGTCTGCACGGAATGTCCTCAAGGCCCTACAGGAAAAGGAGATGGTGGATCCAGTCGGATGGTTCCCCGAGCAAACTGCCAAAGTCATTTTGCGGAATGCCTCATCACCAGAACTTTCACACAAGCACCAAGATGAAACTTGGCTGGTGGTGAGAAGAGCCGTCCCCATCAGATCCTTCCTGCACGCCCGAAGTCTCACCCCCTCCGCACAATGCCCTCGAGGTGGCTGTGGTGGGGAAGAGACAGTTGCCCACCTCTTTCTCTGAATTGCCTCCAGTGCAAGTATATCCCTCCTGAAATAAGGAGACCAAAACTGTACACAGTACTCCAGGTGTGGTTTCACCAACACCCTGTACATTTGTAGCAAGACTTCTCTCCTTTTATACTCCATTCCCCTTGTAATAAAGGGTAACATTCCATTTGCCGTCCTAATTATTTGCTCTACCTGCATGCTAACTTTTTGTGATTCATGTGCGAAGACACCCAGATCCTTCTATACCGCAGCATTCTGTAGTCTCTCGCAATTTAAATAATATTTAATTTATCTGTTCTTCCTACCAAAGTGAATAACCTCACATTTTCCCACATCATACTCCAGCTTCCAAATGTTTGCCTGGATCCGAGAGGCCCTGGCGGAATCTAAACTGAGCATCGATGAGCAGATTATTGCTAAATGCGTGGTGATTGATAGCACTGTTGATGACATCTTCCATCACTTTGCTGATGATTGATAGTAGACTGATGGGGCGGGAATTGGTCAGATTGGATTTGTCCTGCTTTTTTTTTTATGGACAGGACACACCTGGGCAATTTTCCACATTGTCGAGTAGCTGTTTGTGTTGTAACTCAAAAAAAAAATTATCTCAATATATTATCGGCTGGAAGCACGTTTCTCATCGGGTTGAATAATTTCTGTGTGAGGAATGTTTCAGCATCATAAACCAGGGGAACGTGCTGACTGAGCTGTGTCTTCATCTCTTCTGGGTAGTCGGACAGTTCACCCTTCATTCTGCTCTGATTCACTTTCCCAAAGCGGATCTACAGATTCCCACATCTGGAGACTGGGTTTTCTTGTTAGGTTCCTTTTGATTTTTCTTGCTCCTGAATGATAATATATGCCAACCTTGGATCAACCTTGCGTTGTGTCCCAGTCTTGGTTAAGAGCGACACATAACGGCACCAACACTCTGAAACAAACAACACAGTCACACTTTCCTTCAGTGAGATTAATGTTGAGGCGGTTTCCATGTCGAATGCAATTGTGAACAAATTTCTCACGAAGAAATTGTGGGTGATTTGAGTATTTGCACTGAATTTCTGTGCAAGGAGGGACAGTTTCAAACAGCCATTCCGAAATCACTTCCTTCACAAAGACAAAGACTGTGCTGTCTTAACGTGTCACTCAACTTCACAAACAAATTTGAACTCGAAATTCAGGAGAAGACAGAGTGGTGAATGATTGATAGTGTAATCTTTGGATGAGAAAAGATACTAAACATACAAAATCCAACATTTGAGCTAGCGTGTAAGATTGATCTTTCCATGGAGATGTTCACTGGAACACTGGAACAGGCCCAAGACAGAAATGTTGACATGAGAGCAGGGGGGAGTGTTGAAATGGCAAGGAACCAGAAGCTCGGGGTCATGCTTTCGGACTGAGCCGAGGTGTTCCACCTAATCTGCGTTTGGTCTCCCCAGTTTAGAGGAGACCACATTGTGAGCAGTGAATACAGTATACATAATTGAAAGAAGTACAAGTAAATCGCTGCTTCACCTGAAAGGAGTGTTTGGGCTTTAGATAATGAGCAGAGAGGAGGGAAAAGGGCAGGTATTATATCTCCTGCGATTGCATGAGAAGGTGCCTTGGGAAGGGGACGAGGTGTCAGGGATAATGGTGGAGTGGACCAGGGTGTTGTGGAGGGAACGATCCCTTCGGAATGTTGACAGGGGAGGGGAAGATGAGGTAGGTGGTGGCATCACGCTGGAGGTGGCGGAAATGGTGGAGGATGATCCTTTGGATGTGGAGGCATGTGGGGTGGAAAGTGAGTCGCAGTTCTGGGAGGGAACGGAATGGGGAGGGCAGAGGTTGAGGGACCTGTCAACTACACTGGGAGGGGGGTGGGGCGGCAGGGTTGAAATCTAGTGATGTTGTTGAATTTAATTTCAAACACCCCTTGAACTCTCTGCCGATGAAGTCTGAAAAAGGGAAGAACAACCACACAACAAGGGTCTCAAATCCAAGACCCTGAGATTAAAGGTCTCATGCTCTACCAACTGAGCTAACAAGGCCTGATACAGTACTACTACTCTGTCTGTTATTGGACGGATGCAGCTGTTGGCTCCACCCCAAGGGTGAGAATTTGTTCCCACCAAACATGAAGCAGTTTCCTATCAATTCCCCAGATTATCAGTATATCTACTTACAGAAGCCCCAAAGTGTGATATATTCCTCTCACTCATCAATAATAAAACTTTCTTTTCACCTTCCAAATGCTGCCATCTATTTTGTCAATATTTATTTCTCTCTCCTTTTTATTTAATTCATGCATTCCTTAGGATTTTTTTCCCAATTATTTCTGAGGGAAGAAATGAACAGATCTGGCAGCTCAAAACTGGGCATCCATGAGACACTGCGGGTCATCAGCAGCAGCAGAATTGTATTTAAACACAATATGTTACCTCCTGGCCTGGCATATCCCTCACTCTACCATTACCATCAAGCCAAGGGAGCAATAGTGGTTCAATGAAGTGTGCAGGAGGGCATGTCAGGTGCAGCACCAAGCAGACCTAAAAATGAGGTGTCAACCTGGTGAAGCTACAACACAGGATTACTTGCATGTCAAACAGTGGAAGCAGCATGCAATAGACAGAGCTAAGCGATCTCACAACCAACAGATCAGATCAAAGCTCTGCAGTCCTGCCACATCCAGTCCTGAATGGTGGTGGATAATTAAACAATTAACAGGAGTCACAGAGATTCATAGAATCGTACAGCATAGAACCAGGCCCTTCGGCCCACCGTGTCCATGCCGACCATAATGCCCATCTGTACTAATCCTACCTGCCTGCATTAATTCCATATCCCTCTATGCCTTGCTCATTCAAGTACCTGTCCAGATGCCTCATAAATGTCACTGCTGTTCATGCCTCCACCAGGCAGCTCATTCCAGATACCCACGATTCTTTCTGTGAAAAATGTACCCCTTTGATCCCCTTTAAACCTCCTCCCTCTTAACTTAAATCTATGCCCTCTAGTTTTAGTCACCCCTATATGGGAAACAGACTCTGGCTATCTACACTATATATGCCTCTCATAATTTTATATACCTCTATCATGTCCCCTCTCAGCCTCCTTCACTCCAGGAAAAACAGACCCAGCCTATCCAATCTCTCTTTATAACTCAGGCCATCCAAACCAGGCAGCATCCTTGTGAATCTTTTCTGCACCCTCTCTAGCTTAATCACATCTTTCCTGTAGTGCAGCCACCAGAACTGCACACAGTACTCCAAATGCGGCCTAACCAACGTTATGTACAACTGTAACATGACGTCCCAACTCTTGGACTCAATGCCTCAGCCGATGAAGTCAAGCATGCCAGACGCCTTCTTCACCACCCTGTCTACCTGTGTTGCCACTTTCAGGGAACTATGTACTTGCACCCCAAGGTCTCTCTGCTCAACAACACTCCCCAGGCCCTGCCATTCAGTGAAAATGTCCTGCCCTGTTTTAACTTCCCAAAATGCATGACTTCACACTTGTCCGCGTTAAATTCCATTTGCCAATCCCTTGCCCACTTTTCCAGTTGATCTATATCCTGTTGTAAACTTAGACAACCTTCTTCACTGTCCACTATACCACCAATTTTGGTGTCATCTGCAAACTTACTAATCATGCCCCTTACATTCACATCCAAGCCATTAATATATACGACAAACAACAGAGGGCCCAGCACCGATCCCTGCGACACACCACTGGTCACTGGCCTCCAATCTGAAAAACAACCCTCCACTACCACCCTCTGCCTCCTATCACCAAGCCAATTTTGTATCCAATTGGCTAGCTCACCCTGGATTCCATGTGTTTGAACCTTCTGGACCAGCCTACCATGCAGGACCTTGTCAAAGGCCTTGCTAAAGTCCATGTAGACAGCATTCATCGGCCTGCCCTTGTCAATCCTCTTGGTCACCTCCTCGGAAAACTCAATCAAAATCATGAGTCATGATTTCCCACGCACAAAGCCATGCTGACTATCCCTAATCTGACCTTGCCTTTCCAAATGCATATAAATCCTGTCTCTCAGAATCCCTTCCAAGAACTTTCCCACCACTGATGTAAGGCTCACCGGCCTGCAGTTTCCTGGCTTATCCCTGCTGCCCTTCTTAAATTAAAGCATAGCATTAGCTATCCTCCAGTCTTCCGGTACCTCACCTGTGGCTAACGATACAAAAATCTCGGCCAGGGCCCCAGCAATCTCCTAACTTGCTTCCCATAGCATCCTAGGATACACCTGGTCAGACCCTGGGGATTTATCCACCTTAATGCGCTTCAATACCTCCAACACCACTTCCTTTGTAATGTTGATATGCTTCAGGATATTGCTGTTCCCTCCCTTGAACTCACTGGCTTCCATGACCTTCTCCACGGTAAATATGGACGAGGAATATTCATTTAAGACCTCGCCCATTTCCCGTGGCTCCACACATAGATTACCACACTGATCCTTAAGGGGACCTACTGTCTCCCTGGCTACCCTTTTACTCTTAATATACTTATCGAATCTTTTAGGATTCTCCTTTATCTTATCTGCCAGGGAGATCTCATGGCCCCTTTTCGCCCTCCTAATTTCCTTCTTCAGTGTAGTCCTACATCCCCTACACTCCTCGAGGGTCTCGCTCGATCCCAGCTGCCAATACCTGACATATGCCTCCTTCTTTATCCTGACCAGGCCCTCAATACCCCTAGTCAACCAAGGTTCCCTAAATTTGCCAGCCTTGCCCTTCCATCTAACAGGAAATTGCCAGCCCTGAATTCTTCCGATCTCACTTTTAAAAGCCTCCCACTTGCCAGATGTCCCTTTACCTGTAAACAGCCTCTCCCATTCAACTTTTGAGAGTTCCTGTCTGATGCTATCAAAATTAGCCTTCCCCCAATTTAGGACTTCAACCTGAGGACCAGTCCTATCCTGTTCCGTAACGATCTTGAAGCTAATAGAGTTATGGTCACTGGTCCCAAAGTGCTCCCCCACTGACACATCAACCACCTGCCCATCCTCATTTCCTAAGAGGCGGTCAAGTGTAGCCCCTTCTCTAGCAGGGCCATCCACATACTGCTTCAGAAAACTATCCTGGACACACTTAACAAATTTTTCCCTATCTGACCCCTTAGTACTAAGGCAGTCCAGTCAATATTAGGGAAGTTAAAATCACCTACTATTACAACCCTATAATTCCTACACCTATCTGTGATTTCCCTACAAATATGCTCCTTCAATTCCCCCTGACTATTGGGGGACCTATAGTATAATCCCATCAAAGTGATCACCCCTTTCTTATTTCTAAGTTCTACCCATATGGCCTCGCTTGTCATTCCCCCCGGGATATCCTTTCTAAGTACTGCCGTGATGTCCTCCCTAATCAATAGTGCAACCTCCTCTCTTACCTCCATCTCTGTCACGCTGGAAGGATCGGTACCCCGGAACATTGAGCTGCCAGTCCTGCTCATCCCTCAACCACGTTTCCGTAATAGCTATAATATCACAATCCCATGTACCGATCCATGAGTTCATCTGCCTTACTGTAAGGCATCTTGCATTAAAGTAAATGCAGTTTAGTCTACCAGACCTTCCACGCTCCCCGTCCTGCATCTGCCCAGCCTGCCTACTGGACTTGTTTGCTTTGACCTCTATATTTGCCTCAAATATCTCATCAGAGAGACCACTACTTTGGGTCCCACCCCCCTGCCAGACTAGTTTAAACCCTCCCGAGTAGTACTAGCAAACCTCCCTGCAAGGATATTGGTCCCCCTCCAGTTTAGATGCAACCTGTCCCTCTTGTACAGGTCACCTCTGCACCAGAAGATCCAAGTACCTGAAGCCCTCCCGGCTACACCAGCTCTTCAGCCACGCATTCATTTGCCTAATCCTCCTATTCCTACCATCACTAGCACGTGGCACAGAAAGTAATCCTGAGATTACAACCCTAGAGGTCCTGCTTTTTAACCTTCTGCCTAACTCCCTATATTCACTTTGCAGGACCTCAACTCTCTTCCTGCCTATGTCGTTAGTATCAATATGGACCACGACCTCGAGCTGCTCACCGTCCCTTTTCAGAATGTCCTGCAGCCACTCCGAGACATCCTTGACCCTAGCACCAGGGAGTCAAGATACCATCCTGGAGTCTCGTTTGCGGCCGCAGAAATGCCTATCTGCACCCCTTATAATGAATCCCCTATCACTAAAGCTCTTCCAAACCTTTTCCTCCCCTGCAGTGCTGCAGAGCCCTCTGTGATGCCACAAACTCGGCTGTTGCTGCTTTCCCCTGGGAGGTCATCCCCCCAACAGTATCCAAAGCGGTATATCTGTTTGAGAGGGGGATGGCCACAGGGAACCCCTGCACTACCTACCTGCGCCTACTACTCCATCTGGTGGTCACCCATCTCTTTTCTGCCTATGCAGCCATTACCTGTGGTGCGACCACCTCACTAAACGTGCTGTCCACGACTTCCTCAGCATCGCGGATGCTCCACAGTGAATCCACCCGCAGCTCCAGCTCCCTAATGCGGGTAGCCAGTAGCTGCAGATAGATACACTTCCCGCACACGTGGTCATCAGGGACACTGGAAGCGTTCCTGATTTCCCACATAGCGCAGGAGATGCATATCACGGGGCTGAGCTCTCCTGCCATGACTTACCCATAGGTTAATGAGTTACTCCCTTAATTAAAAAATACTAATTATACTAGAGGCCTTGTTCCACCCACTTCAACCCAAAGTCCTTAAAAAAAACTTTCGTAGTACTCACCTTAACACCAGAGTTTTTTTTCCAACAAAAAAAAAACAACTTTCCTCTTTTTTCAGAGCTGCTACCACCAACCAATCAGCATGCAGCTCTCCTCTGACATCACTTTTTGCCTTTTTTTCCAAAACTCCGGCGCGCTGGAAGAGGTTCAACTGCTCTCTGGTCCTGGAAGGTAAGGAGGACAAGGCTCCACAAATGCCCCCATCCTTAATGATAGGGGAGAACACCATATCAGTGCATAATACAAGGTTGAATCATTTGCAAACTTCTTCAGCCAGAAGTGCCAAGTAGATGATCCATCCCGGCCTCCTCCTGAGGTCCCCAGCATCACAGGTGACAATCTTCAGCTCATCCAATTCACTCCACATGATATCAAGAAATGGCTGAAGGCACTGGATACTGACAACATTGCTGCTGTAGTGCTGAAGATTTGTGCTCCAGAACTAGCCGCACCGCTAGCCAAGCTGTTCCAGTACAGTTACAACACTGGCATCTACCCGGCAATGTGGAAAATTGCCCAGGTATGTCCTGTACACAAAAAGCAGGACAAATCCAACCCGGTCAATTCCTGCCCCGTCAGCCTCCTCTTGATCATCAGTAAAGTGATGGAAGGTGTCGTTGACAGTGCTATCAAGCAGCACTGACACAGCAATAACCTACTCACCGATGCTCATTTTGGTTTCTGCCAAGGCCACTCGGTTCCTGACCTCATTATGGCCTTGGCTCAAATCTGGACAAAAGAGCTGAATTCAGGAGGTGAGATGAGGTAACAGTGACTGCTCCTGCCAAGGGCATCAAGGAGCCCTTGCAAAATTGAAGACAATGGCAATCAGGGGGAAACTCTCCACAAGTTGGAGTCATACCTAGCGCAAAGGAATATGGTGATGGTTGTGGATGGCCAATCATCTCAGTCCCAGAACATCGTTCAGGAGTTGCTCAGGGTCACGTCCTAGGCCCCAATCAAATTCAGCTGCTTCATCAATGACCTTCCCTCCATCATAAGGTCAGAAGTGGGGATGTTTGCTGATGATTGCAAAATGTTCAGTCACATTAGCAACTCCTCAGATACTGAAGCAGTCCGTGTCCATCTGTAGAGAGACCTGGACAACATTGGGCTTGGGCTGATAAGTGGCAAGTAACATGCATGCCACAAAAATGCCAGGCAATGACCATCTCCAACAAGAGAGAATCTAACCATCTCCTCTTGACATTCAATGATATTACCATTTCTGAATCCTTCACTATCAACACCCTGGGGATTACTATTGAGAAGAAACTGAATTGGATCAGCCATATAAATACCGTAGCTGCAAGAGCAGGTCAGAGGATGGTAATTCTGCTGGAAGTAACTCACCTCCTGTCCACCATCTACAAGGCACAAGTCAGGAGTGTGATGCAATACTCACCACTTGCCTGGATGAGTGCAGCTCCAACAACACCAAAGAAACTCAACACCATCCAGGACAAAGCAGCTCACTTGATCAGCACTCCATCCACTACTTTAAATATTCACTCGCCCCACCACGAGTGAACAGTGGCAGCAGTGTGTACCATCTACAAGATGCACTGCAGCAAGTCACCAAACCTCCTTCTGCAGCACCTTCCAAACCCCCGATCTCGACCACCTAGAAGGACATTGGATGAATGGGAACACCACCATCTGCAAGCTCCCCTCCAAGTTACACACTGTCCTGACTGGGAACGATATCACCATTCCTTCACTGTCACTGGATCAAAATCTTGGAACTCACTTCCTAACAGCACTGTGGGTTTACGTACAACACATGGACTGCAGCAGCTCCAAAAAGGCAGCTCACCACCACCTTCTCAAGGGCAATTAAGGATGGACAATAAAGGCTGCGTTTGCTGACAACGCAACCACAAAGTGGCACAACTCGCTTTCTCCCCCTCCTTCGCACTGGCCGCTTCAACCCTCCACAGCCGCTCACTCCAGTCCTCACTGCTCTCCCCCACTTCCCTGGCCGATTGTCCTCTGATCGCGCCACCCCATTCTCTGGTCACTCGTTCCCCACCCCACCCCCTCCCCTCCAGCTGCAAGCTCTAGGTCGTGCTGCTTCCCTTCTCTCGGCCTCTTGCTCCCACGTTTGTCCAGTCTCCACGCGCCGCCCGAAGAAGCAAGGCGGGCTGTAAAGTGTGACGTAGGAGCGAGTAGTGAGTGGCCGAGAGGAAGGAAGTGGTACGGCCTAGAGCTAATGGCTGGAGCGGGGTTTGGGGGGCTGGGAGCGAGTGGCAGGAGAGCTGGGTGACGCGAGCGGGGAACAATCGGCCAGGGGAGCAGTGCGGTGCAGAGCGAGCGGCTGAGGGGAGGAAGCATCGAGGCCTGGAGCGAGTTGCCGAGGGGGGAGAGCTCCAGCCTCAAAGTCTCCTATTCAGCTGCTTCCTCCAGCTGAGTGAGAGGCTGGATACCTGATGATGCTGCAGCGTGCATGTGCGAAGATGGACCAGGCGCGGATATGCGATGACGTTGGCGCTGAGCCATGACATCATCCTGCGCATGTGCAACTTAATCCTGGCAAGATGTAGCTGTGCCTATGAGCAGCTTGGCGCTCTCCGATGATGTCAGCGGGCCGCTCCATTGACAGGAATCACATTGTGTCAGCAGTGCCCACATCTCATGAAAGAATAAAAAAGAGATTTACCACAATGGTAGCAGGGTGAGGGATTTCAGTTATGTGAAGAGATTGGAGAAGCTGGGGTTGTTCTCCTTGCAGCAGAGAAAGTTCAGAAGAGATTTGACACATTTGTTCAAAATCATGGAGGTTTTCAATAGTTTAAATAAGGAGAAACTGTTTCCAGTGGTAAAAGGGTCAGTAAGCAGAGGACACAGATATCAGGTGATTGGCAGAAGAACCAGAGATGACATGAGGAACCATTTTTAACACAGCAATGTGTTGTGATAAAGAAAGAAAAGACTTGCATTTATATAGCACCTTTCAAGACCACTGGATATATCAAAGCACTTTATAGACAGTGAAATACTTTTGAAGTGTAATCACTGTTGTAATGTCAGAAATGCAGCAGTTAATACCCACAAACAGCAATGTGATAATGACCAACTGATCTGAGGGGCAAATATTGATCACAACACCAGGGAGAATTGCTCTTCACTTGTTTGAAATTGCAGCATGGGATCTTTTACATTCACCCAAACATGCAGACCAGGTCTTGGTTTAACATCACACCTGAAAGGCAGTACCTTCAACACCCTCAGTGCTGCACTGGAGTGTCAGCTGTGAAATCTGAACCCAGAAGCTTGTGATTTCGAGGTGAGTGTGACCAACTGAGCCACAGCTTTTACCTGAGTCTCAATCCTTCTACCAACAGTTTCTCTCTATCGGGTCTGTCACGGCCCCTCATGATTCTGAACACCTCTATCAAATCTCCTCTCGAAGGAGAACAACCCCAGCTTCTCCAATCTATCCACATAACTGAAATCCTAACCACACGTTGCAGAAAGGAATTTTTCCTCAAGTTCCTTCTGGTTTTGTCAGTCACATTAAATCTGTAACCTTTGGTTATTGACCATTCAGCAGTTAGAAACAGTTCCTCAGTATTTACTTGACCCCAAACATTCAAGGAAGCTCTGCAAAGTAACTGAAAATCTAGTTGTCAGAAGTGGGATTTAAACACATGCCTCCAGTGAAAGCTGCAACCTGAACAGAGAAGCTGAAACCACTCAGTCACCTCAACTGTTCAGACCTTTTTGACCTCGTCATCACTTCTGTACTTTGAAAGGTTCACTCAGTTCAGGAACTTGTTCAATGTTACTGGAATGCTCAGTGATTGGGATATTAACTCCCCCGGGTTTTCCTGAGCTTGTTCTCGGTCTATGGGGATGTTTGTCCTGGACCGTGGAATCTTGCATCCCTGTAATGGACATCAACCCACTGATTGAATCTGTATTCACTGCTTTCCACTGGTGCTGGGTAATTGCAGAGTGTGTGGCTGGAATGTTGCTGCTTGTCCCGGCCTCACACACTCTGGGAAAGAGTGAATAATTGATGCATCTGTTTCCGTATCTGAAATGTGGCTTAGATAAACAAACAAACAAAGAACAAAGATAATTACAGCACAGGAACAGGCCCTTCGGCCCTCCAAGCCTGCGCCGATCCAGATCCTCTCTCTAAACATGTCGCCTATTTTCTAAGGTTCTGTATCTCTTTTCTTCCTGCCCATTCATGTATCTGTCTAGATACATCTTAAAAGACTCTATCGTGCCCGCATCTACCACCTCCGCTGGCAATGCGTTCCAGGTGCCCACCACCCTCTGCGTAAAGAACTTTCCACGCATATCCCCCCTAAACTTTTCCCCTTTCACTTTGAACTCGTGTCCTCTAGTAATTGAAACCCCCACTCTGGGAAAAAGCCTCTTGCTATCCACCCTGTCTATACCTCTCATGATTTTGTACACCTCAATCAGGTCCCCCCTCAACCTCCGTCTTTCTAATGAAAATAATCCTAATCTGCTCAACCTCTCTTCATAGCTAGCGCCCTCCATACCAGGCAACATCCTGGTGAACCTCCTCTGCACCCTCTCCAAAGCATCCACATCCTTTTGATAATGTGGCGACCAGAACTGTACGCAGTATTCCAAATGTGGCCGAACCAAAGTCCTATACAACTGTAACATGACCTGCCAACTCTTGTACTCAATGCCCCGTCCGATGAAGGAAAGCATGCCGTATGCCTTCTTGACCACTCTATTTACCTGCGTTGCCACCTTCAGGGAACAGTGGACCTGAACACCCAAATCTCTCTGGACATCAATTTTCCCCAGGAATTTTCCATTTACTGTATAGTTCACTCTTGAATTGGATCTTCCAAAATGCATCACCTCGCATTTGCCCTGATTGAACTCCATCTGCCATTTCTCTGCCCAACTCTCCAATCTATCTATATTCTGCTGTATTCTCTGACAGTCCCCTTCACTATCTGCTACTCCACCAATCTTAGTGTCGTCTGCAAATTTGCTAATCAGTCCACCTATACTTTCCTATACAGATCTGCTGTTATTAACCGAGGCAGCGCTGCAGAAGGATCTGTTAATAATCTCTCACTAATCAACTGCAAACAGTCAGAATGTGTAACTTTGAGCAGCGCTTTCTGCACCGTCAGGGCTGGAAATTTGAGGGAGGGAGAGAAACTGTCAGTATCTGAGTGTGTACTGCACTGTACAGAGAAAGAGCCAATATACCGGGGCTGAGACACAGTGCATCTTTTCACATTTAATCACAATAATATCCACAGTCAGGAACTGAAAAGGATGAAAAACCGAATAGCAAGAGCAAAAGTAAGAAAAGTAAGTAATTATAGATTAGCTGATCAGCTTTCTCTGTGTTACCTGGTAGTCTACAGTTTTATATTCAAAGCTTTCTCAACTGTGGCCAGGGAATGATTTCTTCTCAAGGGCTGAATATTAACAAAACTTCTTGGAATTTAAAATCTTTCAAAAATAATTCCATGGAGCTAATGGGGAAAAATCAAATAACTGCATCAATTATAGGAGAGCTGGTTAGTGATGACCTGGATGTGTCTGCAGTGTGCAGGACCAGACTGTTTCTGTAGGTTCACAATGAATGTTCCACCCTTTATTTGTAACAGTAAAGCTGATAGTGGACAATGGCTATTCTGGTTGCAGCAACCTGAAGATTTAACTGACACCCTGCTTTCGGGTAATCTAGAAAGCACAACATGCAGCTCTGTCAGTTCGTGTGCTTGTTTGTTAACCCACAATTTGTTGGTTCAAGCACTTAAAAGGATGAGGCTTTATTAACTTAATAACTTCTGCATCTGCTGTATTACTCTTGCTGTTGGTTCTTCAAAGATAAGGTTAATCAAGACTTTCTTTGTGAAATCCATGCGGACTGTGCTTTATTATATTTTCATTTTCATATGTATTTTCTACTTTTGGGGATTACAGGATATTGTCTTTTTATTGATTTTATTGCATTTATTGCCCATCCCTAATTCCCTCGAGAAGGTAGTGGTGAGCTGCCTTCTTGAACCACTGCAGTCGATGTGGTGCTGTTAGGAAGGGAGTTCCAGGATTTTGACCCAGCCACAGTGAAGGAATGGTGATATAGTTCCAATTCCAGGGTGGTGTGTGGCTCAGAGGGGAACTTGCAGGTGGTGGTGTTCCCATGCTTCTGCTGCCCTTGTCCTTCAAGGTGGTAGAAGTCACGGGTTTGGAAGGTGCTGTCTAAGGAGGCTTGCTGCCTTGCTGCAGTGCATCTTGTGGATGGTACACACTGCTACCACTGTGCGTCAGTTATGGAGAGAGTGAATTTTGTGAATGAGGTGCCAATCAAGTGGGCTGCTTTGTGCTGGATGGCGTCGAGCTTCTTGAGTGTTGTTGGAGCTGCAACAATCCAGGCAAGTGGAGAATATTCCATCACACTCCTGACTTGTGCCTTGTAGATAGGGGACAGGCTTTGGGGAGTCAGGAGGTGAGTTACTCGCCGCAGGATTCCTTGTGTCTGACCTGCTCTTGTCGCCATGATATTTATATGCTTATTGCAATTCAGTTTCTGGTCAATGGTAACCCCCAGGATGTTGATAGTGGGGGGATTCAGCAATCGTAGCACCGTTGAATGTCAAGGGGAGATGGTTAGATTCTCTCTTGTTTGAGATGGTCATTGCCTGGCACTTGTGTGACTCGAATGTGAAGTATACTTATTGTAGGGTATTGTATTGTACTGCAGAGTGACAACACTTGGAAAGTCCTTCATTGGCTGTAAAAGGCTTTACAAAGTCCTGTGGTCGTGAAATGCATGTGTTGCTTTTTCCATTGTTATCAATGTCATTTTGATCAAAAGATAGGATTCGTGAGCACAAAGTTTAAATCAATGTTGATTCAAGTAATGTAAAAGCATCTATATTCTTGCACTATACTTAATAATCACCATCTTCCTATCCTTACAGAGTACAATGTCTTTGACCCTGAAATTGATTCCACAATCTCAGTCCCTCAGACAATTTCAGCCCAGTTCTGATGAAAGGTCACAGATCTGAAACGTTAACTCTGTTTCTCTCTCCACAGATGCTGCCAGACCTGCTGAGTATTTCCAGCATTTTCTGTTTCTATTTCAGATTTCCAGTATCTGCAGTATTTTACTTCTGTGTTACTTTGAAAGTTAAAACTGACCCACCTGTCTACAATTCACACTTGCGTCTCCCATGAAATGATTCTGTATAATGTTAATGTAATGAATACAGATTCCGAGCACTGAGCTTCCTGTGGGGAATTGGGGATATGAAAACCAGCAGACTCTGCAGGAATTTCCACTGGGAGCACAAATTCACAAAATCTACCTTTTATATATTGATTCATTTTGATTGTCCTTCTGGAAAATTATTTTGAAACAATTTAAACATCAACCCACAGCTCCATGACCGGGTCAATTATGAGGTCATCCTCTGACAGGTCATGTGACAGCTGGAGCCACAAGACATCAGAACCAGATTTGTGACTGGATTAAAACCCGGAATCCTCTCACAATGGCTTTTCAAATAAAGCTGTTGCTGTTTGAAAACACAGCAGTTAAACTTTCTGCCTGACCATGAGGGGAGCTAGGGAGAAATTTACAAAACTAAATCCTTCAACAAAATAGTTCATAAACCATTAATATCGAAATCATGTGAGGATTCATATGCAGTAGAGAAACAAGCAAAATACAGAAAGTGCAGAGGAGAGCTGAAAAAGGAAAAGAGATCAGCAAGAGAGTGTATGAGAAAAGATTAGCAGGTCACATAACTGGGAACACTGAAGTCTTTTACCAACATATGGACAGTCAATGAAAGGGTGGGTCAATTAGGAGATCCTGTGGAGGCAGAGGGTGTGGCTGAGGTACTAATTAAGTACATTTCATCTGTCACAAAACAAGCAGATTGTGCAAATGTCACAGTAAAGGAGGAGGTTGTGGAGAAATTGGACGGGATAAAAATAGATAAAGAGGAGACAATTACAAGGTTGGCAGCACTCACAGTAGAAAAGTCACCCGGTCTGGATGGGCTGCATCCTGGGTTGCTGAGGGAAGTAAGGGTGGAAATATCAGAGACTCGAGCCACAATGTTTCAATCCTTCTTGAATATGGGAATGTTGCCAGAGGACTGGAGGATGCAGGTAAGCTTGGGTAGTTCGATATCAGTTTAACTTGACCATTTTTATAATGTATCCATTGTAATAACTAACAACGTTAAGAAAGCCATTTTATAATGAACACATGACCAAAGGAACCATTTTGTGTTCAGTACTAACGTTTATATCCTTTATAATTAATGAGTAGCTACCCATCATGAAACAGATGATTGTAAAACCAGCGGCGATGCCAGATTGGATTTGGTACTGGGTAATGAACCTGGCCAGGTGTTAGATTTAGATGTAGGTGAGCACTTTGGTGATAGTGATCACAATTCGGTTAGCGATGGGCAGGGACAGGTATATACCGCAGGGCAAAAATTATAGCTGGGGGAAAGGAAATTGTGATGCGATTAGGCAAGATTTAGGATGCGTAGGATGGGGAAGGAAACTGCAGGGGATGGGAACAATAGAAATGTGGAGCTTATTCAAGGTGCAGCTACTGCGTGTCCTTGATAAGTATGTACCTGTCAGGCAGGGAGGAAGTTGTCGAGCAAGGGAGCCGTGGTTTACTAAAGACGTTGAAGCGCTTGTCAAGAGGAAGAAGAAGGCTTATGTTAGGATGAGACGTGAAGGCTCAGTTAGGGCGCTTGAGAGTTACAAGCTAGCCACGAAGGATCTAAAGGGAGAGCTAAGAAGAGCAAGGAGAGGACACGAGAAGTCATTGGCGGATAGGATCAGGGAAAACCCTAAGGCTTTCGATAGGTATATCAGGAATAAAAGAATGACTAGATTTAGATTAGGGCCAATCAAGGATAGTAGTGGGAAGTTGTGTGTGGAATCAGAGGAGGTAGGGGAAGTGTTAAATTAATATTTTGGGTCAGTATTTACAGTAGAGAAAGAAAATGTTGTCGAGGAGAATACTGAGATTCAGGCTACTAGGCTAGATGGGATTGAAGTTCACAAGGAGGAGGTGTTATCAATTTTGGAAAGTGTGAAAATAGATAGGTCCCCTGGGCCAGATGGGATTTATCCGAGGATTCTCTGGGAAGCTAGGGAGGAGATTGCAGAGCCTTTGCCCTTGATCTTTATGTCATCATTGTCGACAGGAATAGTGCCGGAAGACTGGAGGATAGCAAATGTTGTCCCCTTGTTCAAGAAGGGGAGTAGAGACAGCCCTGGTAGTTATAGACCTGTGAGCCTTACTTCGGTTGTGGTTAAAATATTGGAAAAGGTTATAAGAGACAGGATTTATAATAATCTTGAAAAGAATAAGTTCATTTGCAATAGTCAGCACGGTTTTGTGACGGGTAGGTCGTGCCTCACAAACCTTATTGAGTTTTTCGAGAAGGTGACCAAACAGGTGGATGAGGGTAAAGCAGTGGATGTGGTGAATATGGATTTCAGTAAGGCGTTTGATAAGGTTCCCCATGGTAGGCTATTGCAGAAAATACAGAAGTATGGGGTTGAAGGTGATTTAGAGCTTTGAATCATAAATTGGCTAGCTGAAAGAAGACAGAGGGTGGTGGTTGATGGCAAATGTTCATCCTGGAGTTTAGTTACTAGTGGTGTACCGCAAGGATCTGTTTTGGGGCCACTGCTGTTTGTCATTTTTATAAATGACCTGGAAGAGGGTGTAGAAGGGTGGGTTAGTAAATTTGCGGATGACACTAAGGTCGGTGGAGTTGTGGATAGTGCCGAAGGATGTTGTAGGGTACAGAGGGACATAGATAGGCTGCAGAGCTGGGCTGAGAGATGGCAAATGGAGTTTAATGCGGAAAAGTGCGAGGTGATTCGCTTTGCAAGGAGTAACAGGAATGCACAGTACTGGGCTAATGGAAAGATTCTTGGTTGTGTAGATGAACAGAGAGATCTTGGTGTCCAGGTGCATAAATCCCTGAAGGTTGCTACCCAGGTTAATAGGGCTGTTAAGAAGGCATATGGTGTGTTAGCTTTTATTAGTAGGGGGAACGAGTTTCGGAGCCACGAGGTCATGCTGCAGCTGTACAAAACTCTGGTGAGACCGCACCTGGAGTATTGCGCGCAGTTCTGGTCACTGCATTTTCGGAAGGATGTGGAAGCTGTGGAAAGGGTGCACAGGAGATTTACTTGGATGTTGCCTGGTATGGAGGGAAGGTCTTACGAGGAAAGGCTGAGGGACTTGAGGTTGTTTTTGTTGGAGAGAAGGAGGAGGAGAGGTGACTTAATAGAGACATATAAGATAATCAGAGGGTTAGATAGGGAGGATAGTGAGAGTCTTTTTCCTCGGATGGTGATGGCAAATACGAGGGGACATAGCTTTAAGTTGAGGGGTAATAGATATAGGACAGATGTCAGAGGTAGTTTCTTTACTCAGAGAGTAGTCGGGGTGTGGAACGCCCTGCCTGCAACAGTAGTAGACTCGCCAACTTTAAGGGCATTTAAGTGGTCATTGGATAGACATATGGATGGAAATGGAATAGTGTAGGTCAGATGGTTTCACAGGTCGGCGCAACATCGAGGGCCGAAGGGCCTGTACTGCGCTGTAATGTTCTAATTCTAATTCTAATTCTAAAAGTAATGAACCTTGATTGAGTTATAATTAATGAATTAATAATCATTTTAGAGAGAATGGGTTTTCATTTAAAGTTAGTTCAATCTAATTACTGTGAGTTTCTGTGTCTTTGTGGGAAAGGGCAGTTTCAGCTAAATGTATTCAAACAATGGACCTTTCTCGGACCCCTGATAAAACCCATGGTATGTTCCATCGTGACCTTCAAAAGTCTAGATTCAATGAAGAGGAAACTTGTTTCAGATCAGATTGGGAGACAGTGTGAAACCACTCCATTGTACTCATGTCTGAGATTTTGAGGACAGTTGGCTGTTAGTGGAAGACATCATTAAGAACTAATTAAATGTACCTAGCAAATGCTCGGAACAATTATTATTTTACAAGGTGGTGTGATGGCAATCCAGGGGTTAAAAGTAGGGATCTTGAAAGCTTTCAATGTGCAGGAACACTAGAAGAGCTCAAGGGTAAAGGCTCAGATCATCAACCAAGTTCTCCACCTGATGAGGGATCTAGGCTGGACAAAGAGGACCGTGACACTCTGAGACCAAGCTCGACCATTCCGCACACCTGCTGGAGCTGTAAAGTTATATTCCCCAAGTTTGTTAAGTATAATTTTACTTTCAATTATTGAGTACTATTTTACTCTCAATAAAAGTTCTGGACTTATTAATCAAGTATCCTGTTGCCTTAATTGGTGAAAGTCATGCCCAAAGAGATTGTCCACAATAGATTTTCCAGAATTAAAAGATAAGTCTGCAAGGGTTGCTAATTTTACAGCCCTGATTAAAAAGAGAGATAAACCCAGGAACTACAGACCAGTTAGTCTAAAGTCGGTGGTGGGGAAACTTTTCGAGACAATTATCCAGGAGAAAACTAACTGTCACATGGTAGAACATGGGCTAATAAATGACAGCCAGTACAGATTGGTTAACAGAAGATTGTGTCTGAATTAATGAATTAATTTCTTTGATGAAGTTTCAGAGAGAGTTGACCAGGGTAGTGGGGTTGATGGTGTGTGTCTGGACTTCAAAAATGTGTTTGAAAAAGTACCATAAAATAGACTTGTTAACAAAATTGGAGCAGATGGGATTAAAGGGGCAGTGGCAGCGTGGATAAGGGGCAGAAAGCATAAAGTAGGGTGAATGCTTGTTTTTCAGAATGGAGGGACTAATACAGTAATGTCACTGTTGTTGCAGTGTGTGCAGTGTCTGACCCTGAGCTGTCCTAGGGAGGGGGCTGTTTGTGATGTTCCTGTGGGGTGCATTATCATCAGGGTCTCTCTCTGAGCTGTCCCAGGGATGGGGCAGTGTGTGATATCCTTGTGCATGTCATACAGGCCCACTGGCGTGTGGTTCCATCCTGAAGCCAAGAAACAGAGCCCCAGATATGGGCAAAAAGTCTCACTTCTCTATCGGTACCTTGAGAAGACACAGTGGCGCAGTGGTGAGCACCGCAGCCTCACACCTCCAGTGACCTGCGTTCGATTCCGGGTACTGCCTGTGCAGAGTTTGTAAGTTCTCCCTGTGACTGCGTGGGTTTCTGCCGGGTGTTCCGGTTTTCTCCCACAGCCAAAGACTTGCAGATTGATAGGTAAATTAGCCATTGTAAATTACCCCTAGTGTATGTAGGTGGGAGGGGAATTGAGGGGATGTGGTAGGAATATGGGATTAATGCAGGATCAGTATAAATGGGTGGTTGATGGTTGGCACAGACTCGGTGGGCTGGAAGGGCCTGTTTCAGTACTGTATCTCTAATTAAATAAATAAGAAGGCTGAGGGAGTAAACCTGGACAGTAAATCCGGAGTGGAGTCCTGGAGGCGGATACCTGTGACTTATCAGGCAGTTTTACAGCAACTCCTACAGCAGATCTGGTAACGAACAGTACTGGTATTTTCCTTTCCTCTGGACAATACCAGCAATGCTGACAGGGGTTCCTGATGCTCAGGGTCTCCATACTATTTGCCCAGGCCTGTGCACTGGAGAGGACACTCCAGCTTCATGGTTAAACATTAGCACAACCCGGGAATAAACAGTTACTGATTGTGAGCTCTCATTCAATTGGTGCAGAGTATGAGCGCCAGGGGTTATCTCGGACAGTGGGAGAGCTCTTAGTGTCTCATTGGATAGCTACCATTCACTCCAAGCTGGGCAGCCCCCAGTCAGTTAGATGCTGTCCTGCCACGACCTGCTTACTTCAATGGGTGCTTGAAGCTTAGAGAATCATCTCTGAACAGACGGATTGATAATCTATGCACCAAGAAAAACAAACTCAACAAAGAAGACACCAGTCCTTCGCATCACAAGCTGGAATGTGAGGAACATGTGTCCTGGCCTTACCGACAACCTTCTGCAGGTTGATGACACACACAAGACAGCTGCGATCGACAAGGAACTCACAAGGCTCAATGTGGACGTTGCAGTGCTGCAAGAAACTAGACTCGTTCAAAGTGGATCCCTCAAAGAGAAACACTACACCTTCTTCTGGCAGCGGAAAGCCCAAGAGGCAAGTCGTGAGCATGGAGTGGGTTTCACAGTAAAATACACGCTACTTGAGATGAGTGAACCACCCACAGTAGGCTCAGAGAGAATTCTTACTCTTCACTTGTCAACACGTGTGGGCCCAGTTAATCTCATGTGCATCTATGTCCCGACACTCACCTCCACCCCAGATGTCAAGGATCAATTCTATGTGACACTTGACACTGCCATCAGTAGAATTCCCAGCACTGAGGGACTGTACCTTCTAGGAGACTTCAACACAAGATTGGATACTGACTACACAGCTTTGCCAATGTGCATAGAGCACCAGGGGATTGGCAAGATGAACGTAAATGGACAGAGATTGCTGGAGCTATGCTGTCAACATGGATTCTGTGTGATGAACAGCTACTTCCAGGTCAAGCTGTGCTACAAGGTGTCCTGGAGACATCCGAGATCATGCCATTGGCACCAGCTAGACCTTATCATCACCAGACATACCACCCTCAGCAGTGTCCTCATCACTCACAGCTATCACAGCGCTGACTGTGACACTGACCACTCCCTGGTGTGTAACAAGGTCAGGCTTCAGCCAAGGAAGCTTCATCCATCCAAGAAGTAAGGTCGTCTTCTGATCAATACTTGCCGAACCACTGACCCAGAAAGGACCCAGGAGTTCCTCAACATCCTCGATCAGGCTCTTTCAGACAACACTGCTCACGGCTTCAGTGCAGTGTCAAAGTGGAATCATCTGCACACCACCATCTATAACTCTGCACTCGCTGTGTATGGGAAAAGAGATGGGAGGAATGCTGACTGGTTTGAGGCTTATCGGACTGAAATGGAGTCAGTTACTGCAACTAAGAGGAGAGCTCTCATGAACTACAAACAAGTCTCCAGCAAACAACATCTAGATGCCCTCAGAGCTGCCAGAAACAAGTCTCTGCAGACTGCTCGGCACTGCACCAATCAATACTGGTTAAAACTCTGCTGCTGAATCCGGGGATGCTGGAGGGATGTATGAAGGAATTAAGAAAGCAATGGGCCCAGTAGTAACTAAATCAGCACCTTTTGAAGACAAAGAGAGGGGTGATCATCACTGAACCTAACAAGCAGATGGAAAGGTGAGTGGAGCATTACCTTGAACTCTACATAACGGAGAACATTGTGATTGAAGGAGCTCTCAGTGCCATTCCAGACTTCCCTGTCATGGAGGAACTGGACAGTGAGCCCACCAGAGTCGAGCTCAACAAGGGCTCAAAACATGCGTGATGCAAACATTGTCACCTTGTACAAAATTAAGGGGGATCGCAGTGACTGCAGCAATTATCGGAGCCAGCTACTCAGTTCCACTCACCTGCTCGATCCCTTTCCTCCTGCAAGTTCCTTTGCTTCAAGTATCCATCCAATTTCCTTTTCAAATCATTGATTGTCTCTACTTCAACCACACTCGTGGGTCAGGACATTACCACTCACAGCATAAAAAATTCCACTTCACCCAAGGATGGGAAATATTTATATCTTCTATATTTAGCTTATTCCCTATCTCTACCAGAATAGAATGGCAGTCAACATGAAAGGGAACCCAAAAATCTTCGAGCAGTATATAAATAATAAGCAGGTAGTCAGCGGTGAAGTGGGCCCCATTAGGGACCAAGAGGGTAATATATACTGTGAGCTGCAGGGCAATGTTAATCTAGTTAATGAGTACCTTGTATCAATGATCACTAAGGAAGTGGAATTTGACAAAATATCAGTAGAAGTGGAGAGTGTAGAGGCAATGGAGAGGGTACAAATTGAGAGAGGGGGGTACTGAAAAGGCTGGTTATGCTTCAGGAAGATAAATTACCTGGTCCGGATGGCTTTCATCCCAGATTGCGAAAGGAAATGTGGATGCAGATAACAGAAAGGCTTGCTATAATCTTCCAATCTTCCCTGGATACGGGGGAGGTGTCAGAGGATTAAACAGTTGCAAATGTGACACCCTTATTCAAGAAAGGGTGTAAGGACAGTCCGGCTAACTACAGGCCAGTTAGCTTAACAGCAGTGGTGGGTAAGGTTTCAGAAAGAACAATCAGGGAAAAAATCAACAGTCACTTGTAGAGGTTTGAGTTAATTAAGGAGAGTGAGCATGGATTTATAAATGGGAGTTCATGCTTGACTAATCTCACTGCATGTTTTGATGAACTAACAGAGAAGGTTTATGAAGGGCATGCAGTGGATGTTGTTTATGTGGATTTTAAGAAACGACACATAAAAGGGTGATTAACAACATTGAGGTTCATGGAATAGGAGGGTCAGTGTCCAATTGGATAGAAAATTGGCTTAAGGACAAAAAACAGCAAGTCGTAATAAATGGTTCATTCTCAGACTGGAAGGTTGTCGACAGTGCTGTTCCCCAAGGGTCACTGCTGGAACCACTGCTTTTTATTTGCTACAGATAAATGACTTGTATCTTGGAATATAGAGTAGAATCTCAAAATATGCCGATAACACTAAACTTGGAGAAGTGGCAAACAGTGAGGATGAAATGAACCACCTGCAACAAGACAGTGATAGGGTAGAAGAATGGGCAGACAGGTGCAGATGGATTTTAGTAGTGACTAGTGTGAGGTGATGCATTTTAGCAGAAGGAATAGGGAGAGGCAATATATACTTAATGGCACAGTTCTAAAGAGTGTGCAGGAATAGAGGGACCTGTTCACTGTCACGTGAACAGTCACTTCTTGTTGTGTGCTCTCAGATTTGCAACCTTCACTGTACTGGAGTGAGGTGACATCTACTGGCAGGAAGCAAGAACTGCAATCAAGCAGCATGAGCTCCATCGTCTGTCAGGGTGAAAGAAACATTGCAATGTGAGGAAATAGTGAATGGGTTTGATTGGGTTGATGGAGACATGATTCCACTTGTGGTGGAGTCCAAAGCAAAGGCCAGAAATATAAAATTGTCATTAATAAAAGAAATGAGGAATTCATGAAAAATGTAGTAACGGAGTGAATGGTTGGAATGTGGATCGAATAGAAAGTGAGATTGGATGGACAGAAGCAGTCTGAACGGATGGCTGAAACAAAAGGTGAGTGCCCTGAAATGTTAATTGTGTTTCTCTCAGCACAGATGCTGCCAGAGTTTCTGAACATTTCCAACACTTTCTGTTTTAATTTCAGAATTTGCAAGATGTTGCTTTGCTCTGAAAAAAAATGGATGATCGGCTTTGGCTGCCAGTGAAATTCCACAGGAGCCAAAAGGAAGTTCTGATATCAGTGGCATGTTGATCTAGGGGTATGATTCTTGCTCAGGGTGAGTGATTAATTAATGTGTGAGAGATCCTGGGTTTAAATCCTGGACAAGCCCTTCTTCTTTGGCATTTTTAGTTTAAGGTCATTGATTGGTTTCAGCCTTGCAGAAGGCGGAATTGATTTCCATATGGAGCCTGCTTGAGGACCAGAGGGCTGGATTCAAAGAGCTTGTCGACAAAATTGGAATGAATGAAATGTACAGAGAGCCAAGTGGGAATATAAAGTTGTAAATTTAACTGAAGCCTGGCTCCAAAAAACAACAGAACTGGGTTCTGGTATGGAAAGGAAACCTTTCCCATTTCTGTTGTTTGGCTTGCATTGACTCATCGATTTTCTTGTTTTTCACTTTGTTGATGCCTTTGAATAATTGTGGATACTTCCTCAGGGTGTTTTCTTTCACCAGGTAGTTCTGACCTCTGATGATGATGATCGTAATGAGCTTCAACTCACTGATAGTTGTGGAACTGAGCAGATTTCCTTTGCTTGAGTCTACAACATGGAACTCAGTCTGACATGTGGACTCATGGGAGGTTTTGAATGCCACCCCTGCGTTGAAGAATACAGTTGCATCCATCCAATAAGAGACCGAGTAGAAGTGACAGTTCAGTCAGTCGAACATGAAACTTTTAATTTCAGGGTGGTGAGTTGGAGTGCCATTTTGTTTTCCCCTTTTTTACGGCATCATGAGCAGAGAGTACAAGGAGTGTTTGAAATGAAATTCAGCAAAAGTATGAGAACGTCTCACGTTGATTCGGGACTCTTATCTCTCTGCAGCATCTCGCTGTGAAAGATTGAACTTCATCTCATTTCATTCCCAGCTCGGGGTCAGTGCGGCACAGTGGGACTTCTGGCTGTCTCCTGCTTCACAATCCATCAGTGCTGAGAAAGCAATGGGGAATATTATTCACGGCTCTGTAACCAGAGGACACCGATTTAAGGTGAATGGCAAAGGAACCAAAGGCAACATGAGGAAAAACTTCTTTTGCACAGCTAGTGATTAAGATCTGATATGCACTGCTTGAGAGTGTGATGGAGGCTGATTCAACCATGGCTTTCAAAATGGTATAAGATAATTATCTGAAGTGAAAAAAATTGCATGTTTTCATGGAATACATGAGTCTGTGGCATGAGCTGAGTTGCTCGTGCAGAGAAGCAGCACAAGCACAATAAGCTGAATGGCTTCCTTTTGTTCTGTAACTATTCTATGATCTATGATTCTTTTCAGAGTGAAATCAACACTCACATACAAGAAACTGACAGGTACAATGAAAACCCCACACTAACAGACCAGCGAATGCTAGGGACAGAGTAAAATCAATCAGTCCCAGACTAGAAACTGACAGGTGCACAGTAAACTTCGCATTACCAGACAAGAAATTGACAGATACAGTGTGAAACCCACAGTCACTTTGCAGCAGTTGGCAGGTAACGTGTAAAAATCTTTCTTTCATATCCCAGCTGCAAGGTGCAAAGAAAATTAGGTGCAAACCCAGGCTCACACTTCAAAGACTGAGAGATACAAAGCAAAACACATACTCACCTACAAGTACAGAGAAGAAGACACACTCAGAGGAGGTGCAGATTAAAGACACATGCATGTAACAGAAACTGATAGGGATAGAATCAAACCCTTTCTCACTTCTCAGAAACTGATAGATATGGACAAAAGCTGATGCTCACATACAAGTTGTTGAAAGATATGTGGTGAAACTCACATAGCAATAGCAGAAACAAACAGGTACATTAACATATTGTTTGCCTTTGCTCCGTGACCTTTTGGTCAGTTATGTGGCCTGGTCCAATCTGCACCTTCTCCTTTGTTATCTCTTGCCCACCCCCACCTCACTTGTTTATAATCTGTGACTTTTCTAATATTTGTCAGTTCCGAAGAAGGGTCACTGACCCGAAACGTTAACTCTGCTTCTCTTTCCACAGATGCTGCCAGACCTGCTGAGTGATTCCAGCATTTCTTGTTTTTGTTTCAGATTTCCAGCATCCGCAGTATTTTGCTTTTAATTTAGGTACTGAATAATACCCACAGTCACAGACCAAAAACTGAAATATACTGAGGTAAACACCACTTTCTCACACCAGAAACTCATGGCTACAAAGTGAAGCTGACTCTCTCCTCCCAGGCATTGACAGGTGCAAACGAAAACACTCACGACGATTCCAGGTCATGAAATGTACGGAATAAAACCGATCAGCTGAAAGAATAGCATTAATGACAGGTGTGATACCCAGAATGCTCAGCGGCCTAGAATCCGCCCGATCTGTGACAGGAGCGGGGCGCGCAGGCGCAGTAGAGACAGCTCTGTCAGCATCTGGAGCTGCGGGTTCGGAGTTGGAGCGGGATATTCACAAAGTGCGAGAAGACCGCGCCCTTTGCGGGCTCACACAGCTGGAGCAGGGCCTCCGGGCCACAATAACATGGAACAATCTCATCTGTATCTCTGCGGATGGTGGCGGTGAAGCTTTTCCCGGTGAGGCTTCCCGAAACCGCGTCTCTAAATGGATAAGAATTGGGGACTGGGCAGGGAGGGTCTCTAAATGAATAAGATTTGGGGACTGGTCAGGGAGCGTCTGTAAATGGATAAGAATTGGGGACTGGTTAGGGAGCGTTTTATTATTCTTTCGTGGGATGTGGGCGTCGCTGGCTCGATCTCAGCTCGAGTAATGTGTCCAGTTCTGGGCACCAGGCTTTAGAAAGGACATCAAAGCTTCTGAGACAATTCAGAGGGGATTTACTAGAATGATCCCAGAGATGCGGGGTGTCAGTTCTCTGGACAGGCTGGTGAAGCTGGGATTGTTCTCTTCAGAGCAGAGAAGGTTAAGGGAAGATTTAATGGAGGTGTTCAGAATCATGAAGGATTTTCATAGGGTAGAGAGGGAGAAACTGTTTCCACTGTCCTGGGGGTCAGTAACCAGAGGACACTGATTTAAAATAATTGGCCAAAAATGTCAAGGGGATGTGTGGAGAGATCTTTTTACCCAGTAACTGATTTGGATTTGGAATGAATTGTCTGACAGGGTGGTGGAAACAGATTCAATTATAACTTTCATAAAGGAATTGGACAAATATTTCAAAGTGAAATTCTCCAGGATTATGGGGAAGTCGGCAGGGGGTTGGACTAATTGCATCTTTTTGTGAGAGAGTCATCAGAGGCACAATGGGGCTGAATGGCCTCCTTCTGTGCTGTATGATTCTATGAACATAGGAACTAGGAGCAGGAGTCGGCAATTCAGCCACTCGAGCCTGCTCTGCCATTCAATACAATCATGGCTGATCTCATCACGGCAGTTCTTGGTTCTTGCCAGTAGATGTCACTTCACTCCAATACAGTGAAGTTTACAAATCGGAGAGAGACACAACAGGAAATAATTGTTCACATTATAGTGAATGTGTGGGATTTAGAAATACTAGGAGTGGAGACGAGTTATTACTTGTCTGCTCGATCTCCATAGCCCTGTAAAATTATTTCCTTCAAGTGCCCATCCAAATTCCTTTTGTAATCCTCGATTGTCTCCATTTCCACCGCCCTCGTGGGCAGCGAGTTACAGATCATCACCAGTCACTGTGTAAAAAAGTTCTTGCACACATTCCCCCTGTACCTCCTGTCCAAAACCTTCAATCTGTGTCCCCTAGTCCTTGTACCAATAGTTAACGGGAACAATGTTTCCTTGCCAACTTATTTAAAACTGTCACAGCCGAAAACACATCTATCAATTCTCCCCTCACTCTCCTTTGATACAGGTAGAAGAGCCCTAGCTTTTCCAACCTAACCTTGTAACTAAAATCCTCCATCCCTGGATCCATTCTGGTGAATTTCCTCTGCATCCTCTCAAGGACCCTCACATTCCTTCTTAAGTGTGGTAAGCAAAACTGGAAGCAACACGCCAACTGGGGCCTAACCAGAGTTTTATAATGCTTCAGCATAACTTCACTGCTTTGTACTCAATGACTCTATTTATAAAGCCCAAGATCCCATATGCTTTGCTAACCACTCTCGCAATATGTCTTGCCACCTTCAAAGATTGATGCACATGAACCCCAAGGCCCTCTATTCCAACACATACTTTAGAACTGTGCCATTAAGTAAATATTGCCTCTCCCTATTCCTTATGCCAAAATACATCACCTCACAATTGTCACTATTAAATTCCATCTGCCACCTGTCTGCCCATTCTGCTAGCCTATCATTGTCCTGTTGCAGGCAGTTCATATCATCCTCACTGTTTGCCACTCCTCCAAGTTTGTTGTCATCGGGATATTTTGAGATTCTACTCAATATTCCAAGATCCAAGTCATTTATCTTTCGCAAAAAAAGCAGTGGTTCTAGCACTGACCCTTGGGGAACACCACTGTCGACTATCCTCCAGGCTGACAATGAATCATTTCATAAGACTCGCTGTGTTCTGTGATTCAACCAATTTTCTATCCAATTGGACACTGACCCTCCTATACCACGAACCTCAATTTTGTTAACCACCCTTTCATGTGGTACCTTGTCAAACGCTTCCTTAAAATCCATATAAACGTCATCCACTGCATTCCCTTCATCAAGCTGCTCTGTTGGTGCATCAAAAAATGCAGTCAGATTAGTCAAGCATGAACTCCCATTTATAAATCCATGCTCACTCTCCTTAATTAACTCAAACCTCCCCAAGAGACTGTTGATTTTTTACCCTGATTATTCTTTCTAAAACCTTACCCACCACTGCTGTTAATCTAACTGGCCTGTAGTTAGCCGGACTGTCCTTACACCCTTTCTTGAATAAGGGCGTCGCATTTGCCACTGTTTACTCCTGGCACCTCCCCCGTATCCAGGGAAGATTGGAAGATTATCGCAAACTCTTCCATTATCTGCATCTGCATTTCCTTTTGCAACCTGGGATGCAAGCCATCCAGACCAGGTGATTTATCTACCCTAAGCACAGCCTGCCTTTTTAGTACCTCCCTCTCTCAATTTGTACCCTCTCCATTGCCTGTACTCTCTTCACTTCGACTGATATTTTGTCAAATTCCACTTCCTTAGTGATCACTGATACAAAGTACTCATGAAGTAGATTAACATTGCCCTGCACCTCTAAGCATATATTATGCTCTTTGTCCATAATAGGCCCGACTCAACTTCTTACTACCCACTTATCATTTACATGCTGCTCGAAGATTTTTGGTTTTCCTTTCATGTTGACTGCCAGTCTATTCTCATAGAAATAGAGAATAAGCAAATATAGAAGATGTAAGTATTTCCCATCCTTGATGAGGTGGAACTTTTTTATGTTGTGGGCAGTAATGTCTTGGCCCACGTGTGTGGTGGAAGCAGAGACAATCAATGATTGAAAAGGAAATTAGATGGATACTTGAAGGAAAGAAACTTGCAGGAGGAAAGGGATCGAGCTGGTGAGTGGAACTGACTAGATTGCTCCGGGGAGAGCCAGCATGGACCTGATAGGCCAAACGACCACCTTCTGTGCTGTAAATGACTCTGTGTTGTTTCTCAAATTCAATCCACTGGTGCTTGGTAAATAATTTCAAAGTAAATTGTGCAACCGGAAAATCAGAACCAAGGCAAGGGACGCATAAGGAAGCAAAATTGCTGAAACCCGGGATCTTTAGATCTTCAGTCTAACGCTCTCCCAACTGAGCTATTTCAGCCCTACATTGACAGTGGCTTGGTGTCCTTGTTTTGGAAGAAAATACATACATTCAAGTTTTCCAAAAAATTAAAGAACACAACATGTGAGTAATATTCCCCATTGCTTTCTCAGTACTGATGGATTGTGAAGCGGGAGACAGCCAGAAGTGCCACTGAGCCGCACAGACCCCGAGCTGAGAATGAAATGAGATCAAATTCAATCTTTCATAGTGAGATGCTGCTGAGAGGTAAGAGTCCTGAATCAAAGCGAGACTTGCTCATTTCAAACACTCCCTGTACTCTCTGCTCATGAAGCCTTAAAAAAGGGAAAAACAGAATGGCACTCAAACTCACAACCCTGCCATTAAAAGTCTCGTGTTCGACTGACAGAACTGTCACTTCTACTCGGTCTCTTATTGGATGGATGCAACTCCAACGCAGGGGTGGCATTCAAATCCTCCCATGGGTCCACATGTCAGACTGAGTTCCATGTTGTAGACTCAAGCAAAGGAAATCTGCTCACTTCCAAAACTATCAGCGAATTGAAGCTGATTACGATCAACATCATCAGAGGTCAGAACTCCCTGGTGAAAGAAGACACCCTGAAGAAGGATCCACAATTATTCAAAGGCATCGACAAAGTGAAAAACAAGAAAATCGATGAGTCAATGCAAGCCAAACAACAGAAACACTGAAGAATTCCATTCCATTCCAGTCCAGAACCCAATCCTGTTGTTTTTGGAGTCAGGTCTCAATTACTGCAACAACTTTATATTCCCAGTTGGTTATCTGCACATTTAGTTAATTTCAATTTTGTCAACAAGATCTTTGAATCCAGTTGTCTGGTCCTCAAGCCAGCTCCACATGGAAGTCAATTCCACCTTCTGCAAGGCTGAAACCAATCGATAACCTTAATCTAAAAATGCCAGCAGACCAGGGCTCGTCCGGGACTTGAACCCAGGATCTCTCACATGTTATTTAACCATACTCCCGAAGCGAGAATCATACCCCGAGACCAACGAGCCACTGATAGGTCAGGTTTTATTAGCTGCTGTGGAATTTCACAGGAACCACCCAGTCAATCAACTATTTATTTTCAGATCAAAGCAACATCCTGCAAATGCTGAAATAAAAACAGAAAGTGCTGGAAATGTTCAGCAGCTCTGGCAGCATCTGTGCTGTGAGAAACACAGTTAACGTTTTAGGGTACTCACCTTTTGTTTCAGCCATCCTTTCAGACTGCTTCTGTCCATCCAATCTCACTTTCTATTCCATCCACATTCTAACCATTCACTACGTTACTACATTTTTCATGAATTCCTCATTCCTTTTATTAATGACAATTTTGTATTTCTGGCCTTTGCTTCAGACACCACCACAAGTGGAATCATGTCTCCATCTACCCAATCAAACCACTTCGCTGGATCCTCACATTGCAATGTTTCTTTAACCCTGACAGACTGTGGAGTTTCTGCTGCTTGATTGCAGTTCTTGCTTCCCGCCAGTAGATATCACCTCACTCCAATGCAGTGAAGTTTACAAATCTGAGAGGAAATAATTGTTCACATTATAGTGAATGTGTGGGATTTAGAAATACTAGGAGTGGAGACGAGTTATTATTGCACTCTGCTATTACATCTTTTATAATGGACTCCAGCATTTTCCCCACGACTGATGTCAGGCTAACCGGTATATAATTCGCTGTTTTCTTTCTGCCTCTTTTTTTAAATAATGGAGTTACATTAACTACCGTCCAATCCATTGGAACTGTTCCAGAGTCTACCGAATTTTGAAAAAAGACCAGAAATGCATCTGCTATTTCAAGGGCCACTTCCTTAAGTACTCTGGGATGTAGATTATCAGGCCCTGGGGATTTATCGGCCTTCAATCCCATCAATTTCCCAAACATTCCCTACTAATACTGATTTCATACAGTTCCTCCTTCTCACTAGACCCTATGTTCCCTAACATTTCTGGGAGATAATTTGTATCCTCCTTTGTGAAGACAGATCCAAAGTATGTATTTAATTGGTCTGCCATTTCTTTGTTCCCCATTATAAATTCCCTCGTTTCTGACTGTAAGGGGCCCACATTTGTCTTCACTAATCTTTTTCACTACACATATCTATAGAATCTTTTACAGTCAGTTTTTATGTTCTCTGCTAGCTTACTCTCATACTCTATTTCCCCCTTCTTAATCAATCCTTTTGTCCTCCTCTGCTAAATTCCAAACTGCTCACAATCTTCAGGTTTGCTGCTTGTTCTGACCATTTTATATTTCTCCTCCTTGGATCTAATACTTTCCTTAATTTCTTTTGTAAGCCACAGTTGAGCCACCCTTCCTGTTTTACTTTTGCACAGACAGGAATGAACAATTGTTGTAATTCATCCATGCGCTCTTTAAATGCTAGCCATTGCCTATCCACTGTCAACCCTTTAAGTAACGTTCCCCAATCTATCATAGCCAACTCCCGCCTCATACCTTCATAGTTTCCTTTGTTTAGATTCAGGACCCGAGTCTCGGAATCAACTCTCTCACTCTCCATCTTAATGAAGGATTTTATCATATTATGGGCGCACTTCCCCAAGGGACCCCACACAACAAGATTGTTAACTAATCCTTTCTCATTACACAATACCCAGTCCAGGATGGCCTGTTCTCTAGAGGTGCTATACACCTCTATCAATTCTCCACTCAATCTCCTTTGATATAGGCAGAATAATCCTAGCTTTTCCAACCTAACCTTGTAACTAAAATCCCCCATCCCTGGATCCATTCTGGTAAATCACCTCTGCGTCCTCTCAAGGACCCTCACATTCTTTCGAAAGTCTGCTGAGCAGAAATGGAAGCAACACTCCAATTGGGGCCTAACCAGAGTTTCATAATGGTTCAGCATAACTTCCCTGCTTTTGTACTCAATGCCTCTATTTATAAAGCCCAAGATCCCATCTGCTTTGCTAACCACTCTCGCAATATGTCTTGCCACCTTCAAAGATTGATGCACATGAACCCCAAGTCCCTCTATTCCAGCACACTCTTTAGAACTGTGCCATTAAGTATATATTGCCTCTCCCTATTCCTTTACATCACCTCACACTTGTCACTATTAAATTCCATCTGCCACCTGTCTGCTAATTCTGCTAGCCGATCACTGTCCTGTTGCAGGCAGTTCACATCATCCTCACTGTTTGCCGCTCCTCCAAGTTTGGTGTCATCGGCATATTTGTGGATTCTACTCTGTATTCGAAGATCCAAGTCACTTACCTTTAGCAAAAAAAGCACTGACCCTTGGGGAACACCACTGTCGACTATCCTCCAGTCTGACAAAGAACCATTTAATAAGACTCGCTGTTTTCTGTCCTTAAAGCAATTTTCTATCCAATTGGACACTGACCCTCCTATACCACGAACCTCAATTTTGTTAACCGCCCTTTTATGTGGTACCTTGTCAAACGCTTCCTTAAAATCCACATAAACAACATCCACTGCATTCCCTTCATCAAGCTGCTCTGTTAGTTCATCAAAAAATGCAGTTAGCTTAGTCAAGCATGAACTCCCATTTATAAATCCATGCTCACACTCCTTAATTAACTCAAACCTCTCCAAGTGACTGTTGATTTTTTACCCTGATTATTCTTTCTAAAACCTTACCCACCGCTGCTGTTAATCTAACTAGCCTGTAGTTACCCAGACTGTCCTTACACCCTTTCTTGAATAAGGGTGTCGCATTTGCCACTGTTTAATCCTCTGGCACCTCCCCCGTATCCAGGGAAGATTGGAAGATTAAGCAAGCCCTTCCGTTATCTGCATCCGCATTTCCTTTCGCAACCTGGGATGTGAGCCATCCGGACCAGGTGATTTATCTTACCTAAGCACAGCCAGCCTTTTTAGCACCTCCCTCTCCTAATTTGTACTCTCTCCATTGCCTCTACTCTCTTCACTTCGACTGATATTTTGTCAAATTCCACTTCCTTAGTGATCACTGATATAAAGTACTCATTAAGTAGATTAACATTGCCCTGCACCTCTAAGCTTATATTATCCTTTTTGTCCCTAATAGGCCCTACTCAACCTCTTACTACCCACTTATCATTTACATGCTGCTCGAAGATTTTTGGGTTCCCATTCATGTTGACTGCCAGTCTATTCTCATAGAAATAGAGAATAAGCAAGTATATAAGATATAAGTGTTTACCATCCTTGATGAGGTGGAACTTTTTTATGTTGTGGGTGGTAATGACTTGGCCCACGAGTGTGGTGGAAGCAGAGACAATCAATGATTTGAAAAGGAAATTGGATGGATACTAGAAGGAAAGAAACTTGCAGGAGGAAAGGGATCGAGCTGGTGAGTGGAACTGACTAGATTGCTCCGGGGCGAGCCAGCATGGACGTGATCGGCCAAACGACCACCTTCTGTGCTGTAAATGATTCTGTGTTGTTTCTCAAATTCAATCCACTGGTGCTTGGTAAATAATTTCAAAGTAAATTGTGCAACTGGAAAATCGGAACCAAGGCAAGGGACGCATAAGGAAGCAAAATTGCTGAAACCCGGGATTGAACCAGGGACTTTTAGATCTTCAGTCTAACGCTCTCCCAACTGAGCTATTTCAGCCCTACATTAACAGTGGCTTGGTGTCCTTGTTTTGGAAGAAAATACATACATTCAAGTTTTCCAAAAAATTAAAGAACACAACATGTGAGTAATATTCCCCATTGCTTTCTCAGTACTGATGGATTGTGAAGCGGGAGACAGCCAGAAGTCCCAGTGATCCACACTGACCCTGAGCTGAGAATGAAATGAGATAAAATTCAATCTTTCATAGTGAGATGCTGCTGAGAGGTAAGAGTCCTGAATCAAAGCGAGACTTGCTCATTTCAAACACTCCCTGTACTCTCTGCTCATGAAGCCTTAAAAAAGGGAAAAACAGAATGGCACTCAAACTCACAACCCTGCCATTAAAAGTCTCATATTCGACTGGCAGAACTGTCACTTCTACTCGGTGTCTTATTGGATGGATGCAGCTCCAACGCAGGGGTGGCATTCCACTCCTCCCATGGGTCCACATGTCAGACTGAGTTCCATGTTGTAGACTCAAGCAAAGGAAATCTGCTCACTTCCAAAACTATGAGCGAATTGAAGCTGATTACAATCAACATCATCAGAGGTCAGAACTACCTGGTGAAAGAAGACAATCTGAAGAAGGATCCACAATTATTCAAAGGCATCGACAAAGTGAAAAACAAGAAAATCGATGAGTCAATGCAAGCCAAACAACAGAAACACTGAAGAATTCCATTCCATTCCAGTCCAGAACCCAGTCCTGTTGTTTTTTGGAGACAGGTCTCAATTACTGCAACAACTTTATATTCCCAGTTGGTTATCTGTACATTTAGTTAATTACAATTTTGTCGACAAGCTCTTTGAATCCAGTTGTCTGGTCCTCAAGCCAGATCCGCATGGAAGTCAATTCCACTTTCTGGAAGGCTGAAACCAATAGATAACCTTAATCTAAAAATGCCAGCAGAACAGGGCTCGTCCGGGACTTGAACACGGGATCTCTCGCATGTTAATTAATCATACTCCCGAAGCGAGAATCATACCCCTAGACCAACGAATCACTGACAGGTCAGGTTTTGTTAGCTGCTGTGGAATTTCACTGGAACCCCCCCCCCCCCCCCCGTCAATCATCCATTTTTTTTCAGATCAAAGCAACATCCTGCAAATGCTGAAATAAAAACAGAAAGTGCTGGAAATGTTCAGCAGCCCTGGCAGCATCTGTGCTGTGAGAAACACAGTTAACGTTTCAGGGCACTCATCTTTTGTTTCAGCCATCCTTTCAGACTGCTTCGGTCCATCCAATCTCACTTTCTATTCCATCCACATTCTAACCATTCACTACGTTACTACATTTTTCATGAATTCCTCATTTCTTTTATTAATGACAATTTTGTATTTCTGGCCTTTGCTTCAGACACCACCACAAGTGGAATCATGTCTCCATCTGCCCAATAAAACCACTTCGCTGTATCCTCACATTGCAATATTTCTTTCACCCTGACAGACTGTGGAGTTTCTGCTGCTTGATTGCAGTTCTTGCTTCCGCCAGTAGATGTCACCTCACTCCAATACAGTGAAGTTTCCAAAACTGAGTGAGACACAACAGGAATTAATTGTTCACATTATAGTGAATGTGTGGGATTTAGAAATACTAGGAGTGGAGACGAGTTATTATTGCACTCTGCTATTACATCTTTTATAATGGACTACAGCATTTTCCCCACGACTGATGTCAGGCTGACCGGTATATAATTCGCTGTTTTCTTTCTGCCTCTTTTTTTAAATAATGGAGTTACATTAACTACCGTCCAATCCATTGGAACTGTTCCAGAGTCTATAGAATTTTGAAAAAAGACCAGAAATGCATCTGCTATTTCAAGGGCCACTTCCTTAAGTACTCTGGGATGTAGATTATCCGGCCCTGGGGATTTATCGGCCTTCAATCCCATCAATTTCCCAAACATTCCCTATTAATACTGATTTCATACAGTTCCTCCTTCTCACTGGACCCTATGTTCCCCAACATTTCTGGGAGATAATTTGAATCCTCCTTTGTGAAGACAGATCCAAAGTATGTATTTAATTGGTCTGCCATTTCTTTGTTCCCCATTATAAATTCCCCCGTTTCTGACTGTAAGGGGCCCACATTTGTCTTCACTAATCTTTTTCACTACACATATCTATAGAATCTTTTACAGTCAGTTTTTATGTTCTCTGCTAGCTTACTCTCATACTCTGTTTCCCCCTTCTTAATCAATCCTTTTGTCCTCCTCTGCTAAATTCCAAACTGCTCACAATCTTCAGGTTTGCTGCTTGTTCTGACCATTTTATATCTCTCCTCCTTGGATCTAATACTTTCCTTAATTTCTTTTGTAAGCCACAGTTGAGCCACCCTTCCTGTTTTACTTTTGCACAGACAGGAATGAACAATTGTTGTAATTCATCCATGCGCTCTTTAAATGCTAGCCGTTGCCTATCCACTGTCAACCCTTTAAGTAACGTTCCCCAATCTATCATAGCCAACTCCCGCCTCATACCTTCATAGTTTTCTTTGTTTAGATTCAGGACCCGAGTCTCGGAATCAACTCTCTTACTCTCCATCTTAATGAAGAATTTTATCATATTATGGGCGCACTTCCCCAAGGGACCCCACACAACAAGATTGTTAGCTAATCCTTTCTCATTACACAATACCCAGTCCAGGATGGCCTGTTCTCTAGAGGTGTTATACACCTCTATCAATTCTCCACTCAATCTCCTTTGATATAGGCAGAATAATCCTAGCTTTTCCAACCTAACCTTGTAACTAAAATCCCCCATCCCTGGATCCATTCTGGTAAATCACCTCTGCGTCCTCTCAAGGACCCTCACATTCTTTCGAAAGTCTGCTGAGCAGAACTGGAAGCAACACTCCAATTGGGGCCTAACCAGAGTTTTATAATGGTTCAGCATAACTTCCCTGCTTTTGTACTCAATGCCTCTATTTATAAAGCGCAAGATCCCATATGCTTTGCTAACCACTCTCGCAATATGTCTTGCCACCTTCAAAGATTGATGCACATGAACCCCAAGTCCCTCTATTCCAGCACACTCTTTAGAACTGTGCCATTAAGTATATATATTAGAGAAAGCTGTCGGAGCAACAGGGTGGTGGTGATAGGAGATTTTAATTTTCCCAACATTGACTGGGATTCACTTAGTGTTCGAGGTCTAGATGGAGCAGAATTTGTCGGGAGCATCCAGGAGGGTTTTCTAGAGCAGTATGTAAATAGTCCAACTCGGGAAGGGGCCATACTGGACCTGGTGTTGGGGAATGAGCCTGGCCAGGTGGTTGATGTTTCAGTGGGGGACTACTTTGGGAATAGTGATCACAATTCCGTAAGTTTTAGAATACTCATGGACAAAGACGAGCGTGGTACTAAAGGAAGAGTGCTAAATTGCGGGAAGGCCAACTGTACCAAAATTCGGCAGGCGCTGGGGAATGTAGATTGGGAGCAGCTGTTTGAAGGTAAATCCACATTTGATATGTGGGAGGCTTTTAAAGAGAGGTTGATTAGCGTGCAGGAGAGACATGTTCCTGTGAAAATGAGGGGTAGAAATGGCAAGATTAGGGAACCATGGATGACAGGTGAAATTGTGAAACTAGCTAAGAGGAAAAAGGAAGCATACATAAGGTCTGGGCGGCTGAAGAAAGACGAAGCTTTGAAAGAATATCGGGATTGTAGGCGCAATCTGAAATGAAGAATTAAGAGGGCTAAAAGGGGTCATGGAATATCTTTAGCAAACAGGGTTAAGGAAAATCCCAAAGCCTTTTATTCATATATAAGGAGCAAGAGGGTAACTAGAGAAAGGATTGGCCCTCTCAAGGACAAAGGAGGAAAGTTCTGCGTGGAGTCAGAGAAAATGGGTGAGATTCTAAATGAGTACTTTGCATCGGTATTCACCGAGGAGAGGGACATGAGGGATGTTGAGGTTAGGGCCAGATGTTTGATTACTCTCGGTCAAGTCGGCATAAGGAGGGAGGAAGTGTTGGGTATTCTAAAAGGCATTGAGGTGGACAAGTCCCCAGGTCCGGATGGGATCTATCCCAGGTTACTGAGGGAAGCGAGAGAGGAAATAGTTGGGGCCTTACCAGATATCTTTGCAACATCCTTGAACACGGGTGAGGTCCCGGAGGACTGGAGAATTGCTAATGTTGTCCCCTTGTTTAAGAAGGGTAGCAGGGATAATCCAGGTAATTATAGACCGGTGAGCCTGACGTAAGTGGTAGGGAAGCTGCTGGAGAAGATACTGAGGGATAGGATCTATTCCCATCTGGAAGAAAATGGGCTGATCAGTGATAGGCAACATGGTTTTGTGCAGGGAAGGTCATGTCTTACCAAATTAATAGAATTCTTTGAGGAAGTGACAAAGTCGATTGATGAGGGAAGGGCTGTAGATGTCGTATACATGGACTTCAGTAAGGCTTTTGATAAGATTCCCCATGGTAGGCTGATGGAGAAAGTGAAGGCGCATGGGGTCCAAGGTGTACTAGCTAGACGGATAAAGAACTGGCTGGGCAACAGGAGACAGAGGGTAGCAGTGGAAGGGAGTGTCTCAAAATAGAGACGTGTGACCAGTGGTGTTCCACAGGGATCCGTGCTGGGACCACTGTTGTTTGTGATATACATAAATGATTTGGAGGAAAGTATAGGTGGTCTGATTAGCAAGTTTGCAGCCGACACTAAGATTGGTGGAGTAGCAGATAGTGAAGGGGACTGTCAGAGAATACAGCAGAATATAGATAGACTGGAGAGTTGGGCAGAGAAATGGCAGATGGAGTTCAATCAGGGCAAATGCGAGGTGATGCATTTTGGAAGATCCAATTCAAGAGTGAACTATGCAGTAAATGGAAAAGTCCTGGGGAAAATTGATGTACAGAGAGATTTGGGTGTTCAGGTCCATTGTTCCCTGAAGGTGGCAACGCAGGTCAATAGAGTGGTCAAGAAGGCATACGGCATGCTTTCCTTCATCGGACGGGGTATTGAGTACAAGAGTTCGCAGGTCATGTTACAGTTGTATGGGACTTTGGTTCGGCCACATTTGGAATACTGCGTGCAGTTCTGGTCGCCACATTACCAAAAGGATGTGGATGCTTTGGAGAGGGTGCAGTGGAGGTTCACCAGGATGTTGCCTAGTATGGAGGGCGCTAGCTATGAAGAGAGGTTGAGTAGATTAGGATTATTTTCATTAGAAAGACGGAGGTTGAGGGGGGACCTGATTGAGGTGTACAAAATCATGAGAAGTACAGACAGGGTGGATAGCAAGAAGCTTTTTCCCAGAGTGGGGGATTCAATTACAAGGGGACACGAGTTCAAAGTGAAAGGGGAAAAGTTTAGGGGGGATATGCGTGGAAAGTTCTTTACGCAGAGGGTGGTGGGTGCATGGAACGCATTGCCAGCGGAGGTGGTAGACGCGGGCACGATAGCGTCTTTCAAGATGTATCTAGACAGATACATGAATGGGCAGAAAGTAAAGAGATACAGACCCTTAGAAAATAGGCGACAGGTTTAGATAGAGGATTTGGATCGGCGTAGGCTTGGAGGGCCGAAGGGCCTGTTCCTGTGCTGTAATTTTCTTTGTTCTTTGTTCTTTGCCTCTCCCTATTCCTTCTGCCAACATACATCACATCACACTTGTCACTATTAAATTCCATCTGCCACCTGTCTGCCCGTTCTGCTAGCCTATCACTGTCCTGTTGCAGGCAGTTCATATCATCCTCACTGTTTGCCACTCCTCCAAGTTTGGTGACATCGGCATATTTTGAGATTCTACTCTGTATTCCAAGATCCAAGTCACTTACCTTGAGCAAGAAAAGCAGTGGTTCTAGCACTGACCCTTGGGGAACACCACTGTCGACTATCCTCCAGTCTGACAAAGAACCATTTAATAAGACTCGCTGTTTTCTGTCCTTGAACCAATTTTCTATCCAATTGGACACTGACCCTCCTATACCACGAACCTCAATTTTGTTAACCACCCTTTTATGTGGTACCTTGTCAAACGCTTCCTTAAAATCCATATAAACAACATCCACTGCATTCCCTTCATCAACCTGCTCTGTTAGTTCATCAAAAAATGCAGTGAGATTAGTCAAGTATGAACTCCCATTTATAAATCCATGCTCACTCTCCTTAATTAACTCAAACCTCTCCAAGTGACTGTTGATTTTTTACCCTGATTATTCTTTCTAAAACCTTACCCACCACTGCTGTTAATCTAACTAGCCTGTAGTTACCCAGACTGTCCTTACACCCTTTCTTGAATGAGGGCATCGCATTTGCCACTGTTTAATCCTCTGGAACCTCCCCGTATCCAGGGAAGATTGGAAGATTATAGCAAGCCCTTCCGTTATCTGCATCCGCATTTCCTTTCGCAACCTGGGATGTAAGCCATCCGGACCAGGTGATTTATCTACCCTAAGCACAGCCAGCCTTTTTAGTACCTCCCTCTCCTAATTTGTACTCTCTCCATTGCCTCCACTCTCTTCACTTCTACTGATATTTTGTCAAATTCCACTTCCAAAGTGATCACTGATACAAAGTACTCATTAAGTAGATTAACATTGTCCTGCACCTCTAAGCTTATATTATCCTTTTTGTCTCTAATGGGCCCTACTCAACCTCTTACTACCCACTTATCATTTACATGCTGCTCGAAGATTTTTGGGTTCCCTTTCATGTTGACTGCCAGTCTAGTCTCATAGAAATAGAGAATAAGCTAAATATAGAAGATATAAGTATTTCCCATCCTTGATGAGGTGGAACTTTTTTATGTTGTGGGTGGTAATGACTTGGCCCACGAGTGTGGTGGAAGCAGAGACAATCAATGATTTGAAAAGGAAATTGGATGGATACTAGAAGGAAAGAAACTTGCAGGAGGAAAGGGATCGAGCTGGTGAGTGGAACTGACTCTATTGCTCCGGGGAGAGCCAGCATGGACGTGATAGGCCAAACAACCACCTTCTGTGCTGTAAATGACTCTGTGTTGTTTCTCAAATTCAATCCACTGGTGCTTGGTAAATAATTTCAAAGTAAATTGTGCAACTGGAAAATCAGAACCAAAGCAAGGGACGCATAAGGAAGCAAAATTGCTGAAACCCGGGATTGAATCAGGGACCTTTAAATCTTCAGTCTAACGCTCTCCCAACTGAGCTATTTTACATTATTCTGCATTAACAGCACCTTGCTGTCCTTGTTTTGGAAGAAAATACATACATTCAAGTTTTCCAAAAAATTAAAGAACACAACATGTGAGTAATATTCCCCATTGCTTTCTCAGTACTGATGGATTGTGAAGCGGGAGACAGCCAGAAGTGCCACTGAGCCGCACAGACCCCGAGCTGAGAATGAAATGAGATAAAATTCAATCTTTCATAGTGAGATGCTGCTGAGAGGTAAGAGTCCTGAATCAAAGCGAGACTTGCTCATTTTCAAATACTCCCTGTACTCTCTGCTCATGAAGCCTTAAAAAAGGGAAAAACAGAATGGCACTCAAACTCACAACCCTGCCATTAAAAGTCTCATGTTCGACTGACAGAACTGTCACTTCTACTCGGTCTCTTATTGGATGGATGCAACTCCAACGCAGGGGTGGCATTCAAATCCTCCCATGGGTCCACATGTCAGACTGAGTTCCATGTTGTAGACTCAAGCAAAGGAAATCTGCTCAGTTCCAGAACTATCAGCGAATTGAAGCTGATTACGATCAACATCATCAGAGGTCAGAACTCCCTGGTGAAAGAAGACACCCTGAAGAAGGATCCACAATTATTCAAAGGCATCGACAAAGTGAAAAACAAGAAAAACAAGAAAATCAATAAGCAAGATGCCGGAGAGAGTTAAGAATCACAGAATCATAGAAAGTGTAGCGCACAGAAAGAGGCCACTAGGCCCATCATGTCTGTGGCGGCTGAAAAACGATCCACCTGTTCTAATCCCACCTTCCAGCATTTGGTCCGTAGCCCTGCAGATTACGGCACTTGAGGTGATTATCCAGACTCCTTTTGGATGAGTTGAGGGTTTCTGTCTCAACCACCCTTTCAGGCAGTGAGTTCCACACCCACACCATCCTCTGGGTGAAAAGGTTTTTCCTCGTCTCCCCTCTAATTTTTCTACCAATCACTTTAAATCTATGCCTCCTCGTCACTGACCTCTCTGCTAAGGTGAATAGACCTTGCACTTCCACTCTATTTAGACCGCTCAAAATTTTGTACATTTCAATCAGATCTCCTCTCAGCCTTCTCTGTTCCAAGGAGAACAGCCCCAGCCTATCCAGTCTTTCCTCATAGCTGCATTTTTCCAGTCCTGGCAACATCCTTGTAAATCTCCTCTGTACCTTCTCTAGTGCAATTGCATCCTTTCTGTAATGAGGTGTCCAGAACTGCACACAGAACTCAAGTTGTAGCCTAACCAATGAGTTATACAGTTGCAGCATAAGCTCGCTGCTCTTGTATTCTATACCTCGGCTAACAATGGAAAGGATTCCATCTGCCTTCTTAACCACCTTATCGACCTGTCCTGCCATCTTCAGGGATCTGTGGACATTCAATCCAAGGTCTCTCACTTCCTCTATACTTCTCAGTATCGTGTATTCTGTTGCCTTGTTTGACCTCCCCAAATGCATCACCTCACACTTCTCCAGGTTGAATTCCATTTGCCACTTTTCTGCCCACCTGACCAAACCATCAATATCTTCCTGCAGCCTACAGCTATCCTCCTCATTATCTACCTCATGGCCAATCTTTGTGTCGTCTGCAATGGTCTTGATCATGCCCCCTACATTGACTTCCAAATCGCTAATATGTACCACAAAAAGCAGGGGACCTGGTACTGAGCCCAGCAGAACACCACTGGAAACAGCCCTCCAGTCGCTAAAACACCCGTCAACAATTACCCTTTGTTTCCTGCCACTGAGCTAATTTTGTATCCACCTTACTGCATTTCCCTGGATCCCATGGGTTTTTATTTTTTTTAACCAGTCTGCCATGTGGGACCTTGCCAAATGCCTTGCTAACATCCATGTAGGACACGTCAGCTGCACTACCCTCATTTATCTTCCTTGTTACTTCTTCAAAAAATTCCATCAAGTTGGTCAAACAAGATCTTCGCTTAAAAATCCATGCTGACTATCCTTGATTAACCTGTGCTTTTCGAACTGACAGTTTATTCTGTCTCTCAGAATAGGTTCCAGTTATTGGGCCATGACTGAGGTTAGTCTGACTGGCCTGTAATTACTCGGTCTTTCCTTCGCTCCCTTTTTCAACAGAGGTTCAACCTCTTTTGTAGCAGACTATTGTAAATTTCACAATTCGCATGGGAAAAAGTATTAAATACTTCACTTACAAGTTCTAATGTTACTGGCGAAATGAGGGCTTATGTATGATTTGAACCCAGGACCTCACACAAATACGCAGCAGGAATTCTGCTCCTTTACCAAAAAGCCATCTCCTTTATAGAGATGTAAATATGTAATATTGGAAGAGTGGAGGACTTGGGACCAGGACAGTGACTTTGACTTTTCTGCCTGTCTTCCAAATTCTGCAAGGTTCCATACAGACAATTAATGAATTGTCAGGGTGTTACTTTATTCCATTCTTCTTCTTCTTCTTCTTCTTGGGCAGTCCCTCGAGAACGAGAATGATTTTCTTCCACTTCAGGGTTCTGGGTCCTGTGACGAGATGTCTACTTAAATCGCAGAGAAATTAAACACTTCTCAATTTGTCTCACGACATAAATAGCAACATTTGCAGATATTTCACAGCTGTATGATTGGATGCTGCTAACGTTGTTACACTCAGTACACATGGCACCTTAATGTTGCAATAAATATTATAATATCTATTCAGGTAACTGTCATCCCACAGCTGCAAAATTTCACTGGTTCAACATTCTCATCAAATACTAAAGCATTCCACAAAGCAATGCTCACAAATTCAACACCAGTTTCTCTTTTGGAGTCTCTCTGGTGTAATCTGATCTCTGATAGATTACTGGTGATCATCCTCCACATGAGCAGTCGTCCTAATCCCATGTACCTGTCATGTTCCCACCTCCCTTTCCTGTATCCAGCACAGAATTCCATACTGCTGATATATGCTGGTAAACACTTTCCTTGTTGTATGAAACTGTGATTACAGTGGAAATCCGCAAGAGAGGAAGCTATTGTTGGCACCTTTAACTCTGCAGCCAGTGACCAGAAGAATTCTCACTCCTGAACGAGGACTGTTTCAATTTCCTTTGGAAGATCACATCATCACATGAAGGAAGTGAAGTGTTTTTGTATCACAGTGACCACAGAGGAGTTTTAAAACAAACTATTAAATTATGAATTCATATTTTATTTTAAATGCTACATTGGAGGTTAATTTCACAGACAGTCCTGCAGTTTATGATTTGTGTGAAATCAGTGAGATTGTGAGTTGGGTCGACCCCTCCCGATCAGAGTCACCAGGACAAAGGGAGTGTTTAGTCATCGACATCTTGCTCAGTTCAGCATTTTGGTGGCTGGCTCTTGAACTCACACTGTCTCCTGACAGTGACAGGAGTAAACAAGTTATCACTGAGGATTTCAAGTGCTATTTAAAGATTAATCACCTTTTCCTGTTCACATACTGCTGGAGGTTTGAAGAGGACATTTGAAACACGTTGGGAGACTTTCTGGGAAACTTTGTCAAGACTTCACCAACACTCTGTCAGCATTTACTCGGGAAATACTCTGAGGATTTTACCTATAAAGAGTAAGTGCTGTGTTACTCCACCTTATTGGAAACTTTATAGGAATCAGCAGGAGAAAGGGAGCGTTTGGTCATTGACATCTTGCTCGGTCTGCGGGAGGAATGGGAGGAGGACACGAGGCCAGGCTGAGCAGCACCAGCCGCGGCAGGAGAGAAGGACAGGAGAGACAGGAGAGGGAGGTGGACTCCTTCTCCTCTGTAAGTACAGGACATTCCTCCTCCTTTGGACCTCCTCCATCAAGACCTCCAGTACTGTATCTGTGAACCTGTGCCTTCGTTCCCTCAGTCCCTGAGTGATCCTGAAACATGCTGCTGTGTGTCAGACAGCACACTTCACACCTTCAGTGGAAATGTGTGTGTGGAACCCACTAAAACTGCACCAAGAACATTGCTTCGAATCGGCACTCGAGTGATGAACTGCAGCTTTCTGTTTTCATGCCTCCAGGCAATTTCAAATTATGGTCATCAGAATGTTGTGTGAAAACCAGATTTCAAACAGGCGAGTCTTATTATCACAGCACCCGTATCCCAAAATCACCAGCTGGAATTTCCTTCTGAAAACCACCCACTTCTGGGCGCTGGTCTGGCAAGTGAAGTGGGACACGGCCCCTCAGCAAAACTCCACACCAGAAGTGACCACTGGGATTTCTGCCATGATTTCCCTCTCTGAGCCTCTGTAACTCTGATCATTTTGTGACAGTGCACCCACCAGAATCAAATGACTGGGGCGACGGGGGGGAAATGGCTAAATGTGAACACACAGTGGGCTAATTCTGGATCAGGGATTTACCAGGAGTTATGGCAATGATGATGAAACTGCAGTTTCTGAGCAGTCAAGGCTACGTTGTCAGAATGCCAGCTATGGAAGCAGTAACTGTTGTCACTGTAGAAGTGACCAGAGCTCTTCTACCCTCCTCCTAATGTCTGGTTGGCAGCTACATTGATCTCCCGGACGGCCAGTGCCCAGGGTCTTCCTCACTTCATGTGTTGCCTCCCTCATTGTGTTGTCGGTGTGAGTTCTGGACTCCTCCAATTGTCCCGTCATCTGCACCAGGAGAGAAGAGACTGTCTCCACAGCCTGTGTGTGAGACCAATGCTCATCAATCATTGATCTTTACCAGCCGAGGCCTCGGAGATCTTGCTCTTGGAATCCTCAGCTGAGACCTCCTGCTTCTGTCACCCCCGGGGGAGAGACAGATTTCTCCTCAATGTTATCCACAGTTCCTCCTGCTCACTGCTGCTCTGTGTCAGGAATACTGCCTCCCTGAATGGGTTTGAAGATTCACCAATAGTTACAATAACACAACAGAATATTTATTTAATTACAATCCATACATTTACAAATGTGTAGGTCATGTTGAAAGAATGATCAGTTTGTTGTTCTGAAGAGGAGGAGGTGGAGGAGGATCGGGGTCTGTGTCTTTAGGTTTCATTCTGGTGGGGGACAGCAGCAGTTCATTACACAGCTCGTCCACCAGGTAACCCACCGGGCGGGTCAGACACGTTCCAGCTGCTGCAGGAGTAAAGTTGAAAAGGTCACTGCGTGTTCTCGGAGCTGCTCCTGCTCATTATTGAAGAATAACTCACAATCCATGGTATAGGAATTGATCTTTCTCTGATCAATGGTTTTGTTTCTGAGAGTGAATCACAGCAGAGAGAATTCACAGCTCAATTTCAAACATCTATAAGTAGGGATTTGTGTGTCAAAAGTGTGGAGACACTAAAGATCCCTTTAAATCAGACAATTATAGAGACGGAGCTGAATGCATGGAAAGAAATGGAGGATGGGAACAGATGATGAACCTCTGCAAATTCAACAAGGGGGTTGTTCTGCTGCCAGAGCAATGGTGGAATATGTTGGTCCCAGTCTGCCTGGTATTGTGGAGCAGCTGGCTTCTCACATCCTTAAGATCCAACACTGTCAGGCAGTCACTGTGACTGTCTTCCTTGGAGAACTGATAAAAGCTCCACAGGTTTCGAAGCATCTTAAACTAACTGCTGTGATAGGTATCTGAGGAAGTCCATGTAACTCCCATTGGGCTCCTCTAGATATCTATGAGGAAGCCTCAGCAGATCCAGTAAGTGGCAAGATCATCCACAGTGTTGACCTACAAGATCTGATGATCTCCTCACTCTTTCCATCCAAGTGCAACAATAAGTGAACGAGTTTGGAATGGACCTGTTGGTAGAAGAAAGATCTTCACCCTCAGGTTCCACTTGGTCAAGTTTCCCAACACATTGGAACATTTCCACCAGTACTTTCTCACACCTTCCCTCAAAGAGTGACTGAATTCTGCTGAGAATTGTATCGACAAAGGGTGGATTAGTGTTTGCTCTCAACTGAATCATGTTCTTCGACAGGTATGACAGCACCTCAAGCGTTAGCATCTCTTTGTTCTGCTTATTCGTCAACAGGATAATGATTGAGTCCAGCACCCTCCAAAACTATCCAGCATCTCCAAAGGTCATGTTCTCCAGGCCCCTGCCACACTGCAATGAGAGAAGCAAACAGCAAATACCTCAACAATCTGCTCACCAGAGTGATTGTGAGCGGTTGCGAAGAGGATGGAAGGACAGCAAGTGACAATATTAGCTTGCCCAGCGGAGACAGAAATTGATGAAACCTGGTGGTGTTTGGAGGATCCCCCAGCTCCAAAACTTGAACAGAGACAGGGAATGAGGCCACCGTTCCCTTTCTCACCCCCTTTGTCATCTCCGACTTCGGAGCACCAAACCTACATGGTTCAAGTGGTGACTGAGGTAACTGCAGCAGCCCCGACAGTGTCTCTCGTTGAAATTAGCTAACTCAGCCAAGAGTGGGAATCAAACCTGAGATCCTCTGGTTCATATGGTTGAATGTCAGGTGAACGGCAGTACCTTTACGAGACCATTGGGGAACTCGAGAAACTGCGTTTCTAAATTAAAAAGTGCAATTTGTTTCCAGCAGCTTAAAAAACACAGATTTAGTATATTTTCACAATTCCCTGTCTGGTTTTTACACAAATGCACTGAGTTCCCATTGAGCCTTGAGGATAGAGTGTAATTAGTCTACAAAAGCAGACAGGTCAAATGGCTCCTGATTGGGACAATCCTATTAATGTCATTTGAGAATTATAATAACTTAAATCTCTGGGAAGAAGAGGAACTTATTACACTGGGTTTTAAAAAATCTACAATATATGTGATTATGTTTGTAAACGGTTTCAAAGCAGCTGTTTACAGAAGTTAAAGGAACTCGGTTATGAATTATAGTCATCTTTTTGATGAGGCATTATTAGAGGTCATGCAAGATTAACGCTGGTGTTTTGTCGAACCACGGTTTCTCTGGCCTCAAAATTCCTCGCGTTCTACCACAATGTTGCTCATCAACACACTTAGCCTTTAGATCCTTAACTATTTACAAACATCTCCCACCCCCCTAAAAATTATATTCCCTGTGCTTGAATGGATCAGATTGTCCGACGGCTCTAATCTTGATTACCTCATGTTTTTTTATGCTTGTAGAGAAAGGGAACACATTTACAAAAGGTCAGGGATGAGTTTTGTTTGACCTGTGGGTTCTGGATTTCTTCGGTAAGTTGTATGGTCTGTTTAGTAGTGCAGTCTTCGGAAGGCAAGCCTGCTTTTGCTGCAGAGCCTCTGCTGGAAGCACAGCAGCTCAGTGAAGTGCTTGAAGACTCAATATCATCTGTCAAGCTGCTGTCTTCTAGATCTGGGGAGTAAAAAACACAATCACATGAATAAAAAGTTACTGTGCTGAGAATGTTTCAGGTTATTGAAGTGTTGTGACTCAGTCTGGGTTCAACAAACTCCATAAGAGAAACAAGCAGTTTGCAAGAACCAGTTTCTCAATTGTATAAAAACCGTCATTCTTCAACTCAACCGAAAGCGAAACAAATGTTACATTCTGTAGAAAAAAATTATTCCCTTATTGCTCGGGCTGTCAACACAGGCCAAACCCATGCATACGAGGGAGTCAGTGTGACTGCATGGTGTCACAAGTGTTTACACCCGGACCATTGAGGCCAGACTCCTTTTCTTAAAGATGGTCTTTTTGCATCTTCCCCATGCCCTGCACCATAATTCACTCCTCGCCAAGTGCACAAGTGACCTTACACACTACAAATTAGCAGCACTAGAACAGAACCGTGTGGGGCACTGCTACCCACTTCCATCCCCTCGGAGAAACTGCCCTTAACTCCTACTCTCCCCTCCCTCAGAACAAGTTTTTAATCCCATTTCATCCCATTCCCCTAATTCCAAAAGTGTTAATCTTCTCCAATGGTCTCCTCTCTACTAACTTTTCCAAGGCATTCCGAATGTCCCTGTACACACGGCCACCATTATCTGTCACTTCAAAAGAACTCTATTGGGTTTTGTCGAGCACGATTTTCCTTTATGAAACCAGTGTTTCTACTTCTAATAATTTTCTCACTTGGATATTGAGTAATTTTATCTTTAAAGATTCTAAACATTGACCTAGAAAATAAGAAATAGGAGCGGGTGTAGATTGTACGGCCCCTCGAGCCTCTCCACCATCCAATAAGATCATGGTTGATCTTCTACCTCAATCCATTTCCCACCCTATCCCCATTTCCCTTGTTTCCATTCATGTCCAACACTCTACCAATCTCAGTCTTGAACATACTCACTCAACTAACATAGATGTTAAATTAACTGGGCTGCAATTATTCGGCTTAGTTCTGTCACCCTTTTCGAAGATGGATATTACATTACCTCTGAATGAAAATAATAAAAGTGTCAGTGCAAAGTTGAAACCACTTCACACTGATCGAAAATGCAGTCTAAATACACCCAAAATGCAAGAGGGAACTTCAGGATTTTGACCACAAAGACTTAATAATGGATCCAGTTGATGTGAGGATTAGTGAAATAGATTCAGAAACACATTTGTGAATAAGATCTTGGGTTTTACAAAGAGGTGATGTAAAATACATACAGGTTTTCCAAATCTATTTTGAAGATCTGTTAGCTGTACCTTGAGCTCGCAGTTTTGTGTCCTCACCATGCTTATCATAACCTTGTCACTGCATGAGAGGGAGTCTCATGTAGGTGAGTTACCTCTTTTCCATTGGTTGTTTTGCCCATGCGAGACACTTCACTCAGACTACGAAGCAAACAGATAACCTATCCCCAGACATATAGCAATTCAGCCTTACAGGTTATAAACATTGGGATTCTGAGGAATGCCATCTGGCCTATTCAAGCTCATTGATGCAGAAAGAACTGCATCCCTCACTCCCACACTCTCCAACTGTTTCTTCAGTGTTGACAAGCTTTTTTGTCTTCACTGCCCTATCTGGAAGTCTTTTCCACACGGCGATCACTATTTGTGTACGGAACTTCCTGACATCAGTCCTAATTTTGCTTTCTACCAGTTGAACCTGTGTGTCTTAGTTTGCTAAAATAACTGGCACTCGCTTTCATGTCCTAGGCTGACACTCCAATTTCACTTTCACTTTCACTGAGGAGCCTCCTAGTCTGTAGATGGAGAATATTACTGCTGGGCACTTACGGGTTCAAACCCACATCATGTTGTTTTGTTGCAGCATGAACTGTTGCATTATATATAACTTTACAAACAGCATTTCAATTATTTTATCCAATCATTGTTTTTCTCCTCCTCTGGTTGTTGAGTCCTCACTGGGATTATGATCCATGGGTTTGGTCAGCCTTCTAGAACATTCTTCATGTGTGAGCTGAGAGAGCCATTGTTGACAGGCTGCTTGGAGCACATCACAAGTTGAGCTTAATCTCTCCCTTGCCTCAGGTCCATCCCTGTGTAATTGACATCAAGTCACTGAATTGCTATTAGGAGGAGGAATCCTGGCTTCGTTTTCCCATTCTTAAACTAAGGACACTGAGACTAAATGTGGTACGTCAGCTCAGCACAAATCTGGGCAAATCTACCTTGTGGTTTCCGTGTTTCCATCATTCCATTGCCACGCCACATACACCCATTAAACCTTTAGGGGAGGTGGAACAACAAACAGCGGCAAATAATTTTGATCCCGTTTCTCCAGTTGAATGTGTCCAGTGCATTTCTTTCTTTGTTTTAAAGAACATTTTTTCCTCAAGCCCCAAGAGAGTGGGAAAAGGAACTGCATTGTTATCTCACAACATTCTGTGCAGTTCAGTTCAGTCAAAACTCTGAATGGATGTGTTCTTTGAGATTTATGTCTTCTGGGAAAGCGATTCCTCCTCCCCCTGCCCTAAATGAAGAGGGAGCCCCTCTTATCTGTGCAGGGATAGGCACTGACATGTTGATGTTGCACCATGGACATTTGACAAAATTATTGACTCAGCCATGGACATGGGGGCAATTAATCTGTATATAAATTGTATAGCCAATCTGATGCCTTCAAAACACAGTCTGATTTAAAACATATTTTCTCCCTATAAATAATGCAGCATACAAACATCAATGGAGAGCAGCAAAATGCATTAGCTAGCAAGCAAGCAATATAGTATGTAATGCCAATGCGGATTACTTTCATTGATAGAATAAAGCTAGCTACACCATGTCACGGGCTTTAGATGGACCTTATCGATGACTTCTGTGGATTCACACTGTGTCAGGACTGCAAATTCATTCAATAAACCAAGAAACCCAAGGAGATGATTGTTATTGTGGTTATTGAGGTGAGGCAATAGAAAAATCAGCAGGAAATGGACCATTTCTCATACTACTGATGTTCTTGTGTTCTTGTGTCTGGACAGAGTAGATAGGGAGAAACTGTTCCCATTGCTGGAAGGATCTACAACCAGAGGACATCAATTTAAGATGATTGGCTAAAGAATCAATGGCAACATGAGGAAAAACTATTTTAAGCAGCGAGTGGTTAGGATCTGGAATGCACTGCCTGAGAGTGCGGCGGAGGCAGGTTCAATCGAGGCCTTCAAAAGAGAATTGGATAATTATCTGAGGAGAAAAACTTGCAGGGCAATGGAGAAAAGGCAGGGGAGTGGGACTGGGTGAGTTGCTGTTGCAGAGAGCTAGCATTGACACGATAGGCTGAATGGCCTCCTTCTGTGCTGTAACCAGTCACTGATTCTATGAGTTTATCACCTTAAAGCCCTGTTACATTTGCTCTTCCTTTCATCCATGTTCAACTCGAACATTTTTGATTTCTTGTGTTAAATACTGCTTACATGCTTATTTGCACAAATCTATTATTTATTCAGGTTGAACTGTCTTATTCAAAAAAATTATCTGTTTATTTATTTCTGTTTTATTTATTAATAACACCTAAGTACATTTATACACAAAGATACACACAAATATATTCCAAAACCACACACACAGACATACACATTTATTCATAATGAGCCCATTGATGCACTCCCGGCTACAGTAAAATAGTGGTAATATTTACTGCACTAGTAATCCAGAGGCCTGGACTAATAATCTGGTGACAGTGATTTCAAATCCCAGCAATAATCTGATGACAGTAATTTCAAATCCCATCGCTAATCTGGTGACAGTGATTTCAAATCCCAGCAATAATCTGCTGACAGTGATTTCAAATCCCATCAGTAATCTGGTGACAGTGATTTCAAATCCCATCAGTAATCTGGTGACAGCGATTTCAAATCCCAGCAATAATCTGGTGACAGTGATTTCAAATCGCATCAGTAATCTGGTGTCAGTGATTTCAAATCCCAGCAATAATCTGGTGACAGTGATTTCAAATCCCATCAGTAATCTGGTGACAGTGATTTCAAATCCCAGCAATAACCTGGTGACAGTGATTTCAAATCCCATCAGTAATCTGGTGACAGTGATTTCAAATCCCAGCAATAATCTGTTGACAGTGATTTCAAATCCCATCAGTACTCTGGTGACAGTGATTTCAAATCCCAGCAATAATCTGGTGACAGTGATTTCAAATCCCATCAGTAATCTGGTGACAGTGACTTCAAATCCCATCAATAATCTGGTGACAGTGATTTCAAATCCCATCAGTAATCTGGTGACAGTGATTTCAAATCCCATCAATAATCTGGTGACAGTGATTTCAAATCCCATCACCACAGTTGCAGAATTTAAGTTCAGTTAATGAAATAAATCAACAATAAATAGCTTGTATCAGTAATGGTGACAATGAAACAACTGGAGTATTGGTTCACTAATGTTCTTAGGACAGGAAATCTGTTCTCCTCACCTGGTCTGGCCCATGTGTGACTTCAAACTCACAGCAATGTAGTTAACTCTTTACTGCTCTCTGAAATGCCCGAGCATACCGTTCATCTGTTTCAAATGAATAACTACAAGAAAAACTGCAAATCCACACGGGCTGCAGCTGTTCAGGAAGCCGGTTCAGCACCAGCATCTCAAGGGCAAGTCAGGATGGGCAGTAAATGTTGGCCTTGTAAACGATGTCCACATCCAATGGACGATTAATAAAACTCACCATTTACAGGAGCACAGTTTCAATCATAGATATGTATAACATATTACAGATTAGAAACATAATGAAAATACATTTACAACTGATACCATCATAACTTCAGCACTCATTTTGTATATAAATGTGACACCCACATTCACACACTGACAGTTTATATTGTCACAAGGTACTATTTGCAGCTCTGGGAAAAGTCTACACACCAGACCTTTACAAAGCCAAATGCTGCAGTTGTAGAAAATGTGAAATTAGGATGGGAAATGTTCATCGAGTCATAGAATAGTGAACAAAGACCATTTGGCCCATCATGCCAGTGCTGTATCTTTGGCTGTGTTCTCCAATTAGTCCAACTGCTCTGCTTCTTCCTAAAAACATCTCAAGGTGATCCTCCCCTGTTCTGGCAATATATCCACGTTACATTCATTTTACAGAAACTTTGCATGTATGTCAGCCAATGACCAGGAGAGGGCAGCATGAACCGCCATTGCAGCTGAACATATCGGGCTGAATTTTACCAGCCTCTCGATGTCATGGGTCACGGCAGGAGGGGGCCATAAAATTCCGCGGGAAGAGACCCGCCGCGACCCCCGACTTCGGGAAAGGCCCGCCGCTCCCCCACCCCTCACCTCCCCACCGCCCCCACCGGCCGCTTGGCAGTGGGACCAAGTGTGAGATTCTGAAACCAGTTTTCAGTCTTCAAAATATGTTCAATGGGGAAGAAGAACAGTCAGAAGTCGTGGTCTATTTTGGAACCAATGACATGGGTATGAAAAGGGTTGAGATCCTACAATCAGAGTTTTAGGAGCTGGGAAGGAAGTTAAAGAGCAAGACCACAAAGGTTATAATATTTGGATTACTCCCATGTGTATTAGTGAGTATAGGAATAGTAGGATAATACAGGTTAATGCATGGCTGGAGAAATGGTGGATGAGGCAGGGCTACAGCTTCCAGGAACATTGTCACCACTTCTGATGTTGATGTGACCTGCAAAAGATGGACAGGACAAATGACCTCGCTGTCACTTTAACTGATGCTTTGTGAAAGGATTTATACTAATTTGGCTGGGGGAGCGGCACAAGGATGAAGCATTAGAGAATAGATACAAGGTGCACCGAGGACTGAGAGAAACAAACAGCATTCGAATAAAGAATAGTTCAGAAACACAAGACTCAAACAAGAGACAAATGCAAGGCAGACTGAGATAGGTTTAGAGTGCATGTTTGTAAATACTTGCAGCATGGTAAATAGGATTGGTGAGCTGCAGGCACAAGTAGCCACATGGGATTGTGATCCAGCTGCAATAACAGAGACATGGATCAAACAAGGGGAGGAATGGGAACTTAATATTCCTCACTGCGATGTATTCAAGAAAGATTGAGAAGAAAAATAGGCAGAGGATTGTGTGGGTGCAGCTGTATTGATCAAAGATACTGTTACAGCACTAGGAAGAGAAAATGTACTTGAGGGTTGAAAGGTAGAATCTATTTGTTTAGAATAATGCATCAACAGAGGAGTTATTCCACTGCTCAGTGTATATCCAGGCCACTAAATAGTAGGAAGTGGATAGAGGAGTAAATTTGCAGGCAAATTGTCGAAAGATGCAAGAACCTCTGAGTAATGCTAATGGGGATTTCAATTATCCGAATGCAGGCTGGGAAAATAACTGTGTGAAGGGCAAAGAGGGAGAAGAATTCCTGGAATGTGTGTAAGAGAACTTTCTGAATCAGTATATTTCCATCCAATGGGGAAGGAGATGGTACTGGATCTAGATTTGGAGAATGAAGTCAGGTGAATGAAGTATGTTTCAGTCGGAGAGGATTGTGTGCAAGAGTCATTAAAATATCATTCGTTTTAGAGTAGCTGTGAAAAAGGACTGTCTGTGTAGGTATAAGAACATAAGAAGTAGGAACAGCAGTAGGCCATTCAGCCCCTTGATCCTACTCCGCCATTCAATAAAATCATGGCTGATCTGATCGTGGTCTTAACTTCACTTTCCTGCCCCCTCATAACCCTTGGCTCCCTTGTCAATCAAAAATCTGTCTAACTCAGCCTTGAATATATTTATTGACCCAGCCTCCACTGCTCGCTGGGAAAGAGAATTCCAAATGCTAATGACCTACTGAGAGAAGAAATTCCTCCTCATCACCATCTTCAATTGGAATCACCTTAATTTGAAACTGTGTGCCCTATTTCTACATTCCCCCATGAGAGGAAACATCCTCTCAGCATCTAGCCTGTCGAGCCCCCTCAGGATCTGATATGTTTCAATAAGATCACCTCTCATTCTTCTAAACTCCAATGAGTACAGGCCCAACCTGCTCAACCTTTCCTCATAAGACAAACCCCTCATCCGAGGAATCAGCCTAGTGAACCTTTTCTGAACTTTTTCTCCCCCCAAAAATATGCTTTATTCATAAAAATCTGTTAAAAAAAATGCATGACAAAACAGTTCAAAACAGCACCAAGTTGACATTCCAGAGATGTAGAGGAAAGGATAGCGAAGATGATTCTCGACAGGGGCGAGAGTAACAGGCTAGTTGTTATGGGGGACTTTAACTTTCCAAATATTGACTGGAAATACTATAGTTCGAGTACTTTAGATGGGTCAGTTTTTGTCCAGTGTGTGCAGGAGGGTTTTCTGACACAGTATGTAGACAGGCCAACCAGGGGCGATGCCACATTGGATTTGGTACTGGGTAATGAACCCGGCCAGGTGTTAGATTTAGATGTAGGTGAGCACTTTGGTGATAGTGATCACAATTCGGTTAGGTTTACCTTAGCGATGGGCAGGGACAGGTATCTACAGCAGGGCAAGAATTATGGCTGGGGGAAAGGATATTATGATGCGATTAGGCAAGATTTAGGATGCGTAGGATGGGGAAGGAAACTGCAGGGGATGGGAACAATCGAAATGTGGAGCTTATTCAAGGAGCAGCTACTGCGTGTCCTTGATAAGTATGTACCTGTCAGGGAAGGAGGAAGTTGTCGAGCGAGGGAGCTGCGGTTTACTAAAGAAGTTGAAGCGCTTGTCAAAAGGAAGAAGAAGGCTTATGTTAGGATGAGACGTGAAGGCTCAGTTAGGGCGCTTGAGAGTTACAAGCTAGCCACGAAGGATCTAAAGAGAGAGCTAAGAAGAGCAAGGAGAGGACACGAGAAGTCATTGGCGGATAGGATCAAGGAAAACCCTAAGGCTTTCTATAGGTATATCAGGAATAAAAGAATGACTAGAGTTAGTTTAGAGATACAGCACTGAAACAGGCCCTTCAGCCCACCGAGTCTGTGCCGACCATCAATACTAATCCTACACTAATCCCATATTCCTACCACATCCCCACCCGTCCCTATATTTTCCCAACCACCTACCGACACTAGGAGCAATTTCGAATGGCCAATTTACCTGTCAACCTGCAAGTCTTTAGCATGTGGGAGGAAACCAGATCACCCGGAGGAAACCCACACAGACACAGGGAGAACTTGCAAACTCCACACAGGCAGTAGCCGGAATTGAACCCGGGTCGCTGGAGCTGTGAGACTGCGGTGCTAACCACTGCGCCACTGTCCCGCCCCAGATTAGGGACAATCAAGGATAGTAGTGGGAAGTTGTGTGTGGAATCAGAGGAGATAGGGGAAGCGTTAAATGAATATTTTTCGTCAGTATTTACAGTAGAGAAAGAAAATGTTGTCGAGGAGAATACTGAGATTCAGACGACTAGGCTAGATGGGATTGAGGTTCACAAGGAGGAGGTGTTATTTTGGAATTTTGGAAAGTGTGAAAATAGATAAGTCCCCTGGGCCAGATGGGATTTATCCGAGGATTCTCTGGGAAGCTTGGGAGGAGATTGCAGAGCCTTTGTCCTTGATCTTTATGTCGTCATTGTCGACAGGAATAGTGCTGGAAGACTGGAGGATAGCAAATGTTGTCCACTTGTTCAAGAAGGGGAGTAGAGACAGCCCTGGTAATCATAGACCTGTGAGCCTTACTTCGGTTGTGGGTAAAATGTTGGAAAAGGTTATAAGAGACAGGATTTAGAATCATCTTGAAAAGAATAAGTTCATTAGCGATAGTCAGCACGGTTTTGTGAAGGTTAGGTCGTGCCTCACAAACCTTATTGAGTTTTTCGAGAAGGTGACCAAACAGGTGGATGAGGGTAAAGCAGTGGATGTGGTGTATATGGATTTCAGTAAGGTGTTTGATAAGGTTCCCCACGGTAGGCTATTGCAGAAAATACGGAAGTATGGGGTTGAAGGTGATTTAGAGCTTTGGATCAGAAATTGGCTAGCTGAAAGAAGACAGAGGGTGGTGGTTGATGGGAAATGTTCATCCTGGAGTTTAGTTACTAGTGGTGTACCGCAAGGATCTGTTTTGGGGCCACTGCTGTTTGTCATTTTTATAAATGACCTGGAAGAGGGTGTAGAAGGGTGGGTTAGTAAATTTGCGAGTGACACGAAGGTTGGTGGAGTTGTGGATAGTGCCGAAGGATGTTGTAGGGTACAGAGGGACATAGATAGGCTGCAGAGCTGGGCTGAGAGATGGCAAATGGAGTTTAATGTGGAAAAGTGTGAGGTGATTCACTTTGGAAGGAGTAACAGGAATGCAGAGTACTGGGCTAATGGGAAGATTCTTGGTAGTGTAGATGAACAGAGAGATCTTGGTGTCCAGGTACATAAATCCCTGAAAATTGCTACCCAGGTTAATAGGGCTGTTAAGAAGGCATATGGTGTGTTAGCTTTTATTAGTCGGGGGATCGGGTTTCGGAGCCACGAGGTCATGCTGCAGCTGTACAAAACTCTGGTGAGACCGCACCTGGAGTATTGCGTGCAGTTCTGGTCACCGCATTATAGGAAGGATGTGGAAGCTTTGGAAAGGGTGCAGAGGAGATTTACTAGGATGTTGCCTGGTATGGAGGGAAGGTCTTACGAGGAAAGGCTGAGGGACTTGAGGTTGTTTTCGTTGGAGAGAAGGAGGAGGAGAGGTGACTTAATAGAGACATATAAGATAATCAGAGGGTTAGATAGGGTGGACAGTGAGAGTCTTTTTCCTCGGATGGTGATGGCAAACACGAGGGGACATAGCTTTAAGTTGAGGGGTGATAGATATAGGACAGATGTTTGAGGTAGTTTCTTTACTCAGAGAGTAGAAGGGGCGTGGAACGCCCTGCCTGCAACAGTAGTAGACTCGCCAACTTTAAGGGCATTTAAGTGGTCATTGGATAGACATATGGATGAAAATGGAATAGTGTAGGTCAGATGGTTTCACAGGTCGGCGCAACATCGAGGGCCGAAGGGCCTGTATTGTGCTGTAATGTTCTAATTCTAATTCTAAAAAAAAGTTGTAAAAGAAATCAGTTTTCTTCAAAGCAGGAGTGAGTTGCCACACAATCCTTCCATTCCTTTTTTCATGTCGTGTACATTTTACAGCAAACCCACATTTGGTGTATACAGCCCGAGGGGTTTCCCATGGGTCCAGCCCCTCAGTTCACTATGGTGGGAGGACTTTACACTGTGGTCTTTCCCCATTGAGCCTTTGTGACGGCAGCCCCAAGCTTGAGTGCATCCCCCAGCCTGTAGTCCTGGACCTTGGAATGTGCCAGTTTGCAACACTCGGTGGTGGACAACTCTTTGCGCTGGAAGACCAGCAAGTTTCGTACAGACCAAAGAGCGTCTTTCACCAAATTGATAGTCCTTCAGCAGCAGTTGATGTTTATCTCAGTGTGTGTCCCTGGGATCAGCCCACAGAGCACAGACTCCCGTGTTACAGAGCTGCTTGGGATGAACCTCGACAAATGCTTTTCCACACATGCTTTGCAAAGACACATTCCAGAAGGAGTCTCTTCCCCACTGCAGCCACCTCAAGGGCAGCGTGTGGAGGGGGATAGACTCCGGGTGTGCAAGAGGGATCTGACGGGGAGGGCCCTTCTCACCAGCAGCCAAGCTACATCCTGGTGCTTGTTTGATGGTTCTGGTGATGAGGCATTCCGCCAAATGACTTTGACGGTCTGCTTGGGGAACCATCCGACCGGATCCACCATCTCCTTTTCCCATAGGGCCTTGAGGACATTCTGTGCAGACCACTGCCTGATGGATTGGTGGTCAAAGGTGATTTCCCCCAGAAACATTCCCACATAGGATAGTTGGTACGACATGGTCCAACTGGATGGAGCGTTCCGCGGCAATGTGACCAGACTCATCCTTCACAACAACGGGGACAGATAGAACCTCAGCACGTAGTGACACTTGGAGTTTGCATACTGGGGGTCTACACACAGCTTGATGCAGCCGCACAAGAAGGTGGTCATCAGGATGAGGGCGATGTTGGGTACATTCTTCCCGCCCTTATCCAGAGGTTAGAACATCGTGTCCCTCCGGACCTGGTCCATTTTAGACTTCCAGATAAAGCGGAAAATGGCTCGGGTGACCACCACAGCGCAGGAGTGGAGAATGGGCAACTTGCGCCACGTACAGCAACAACGTGAGCACCTCGCACCTGATGACCAGGTTCTTACCCACAATGGAGAGATTGTTGCTCCCACATGCTCAGTTTATGGTGGACCCTGGCTTCCCTGAACTTTTTTTTAATTTCCAAAATATACTTTATTCATAAAAATCTGTAAAAAATTACATGGCAAAACAGTTCTAAACAGCACCAAGTCAAAAATTACAAATAGTGCAAAGGAGGTCAGTTTCCTTCAATACAGGAGTGAGTTGCCTCACAACCCTTCCATTTCATTTTTCATGCCATTTACATTTTACAGCAAACGGTAATTTCCCAAAACAGTTCGAGGGGTTTTCCATGGAGCCAGCCCCTCAGTTCAGCTTGGTGGGGGGACCTTACACTGTGGTCTTTCCCCATTGAGCCTTTGCTGCAGCTGCCCCAAGCTTTAATGCGTCCCTCAGCACGTAGTGCTGGACCTTGGAATGTACCAGTCTGCAACATTCGGTCGTGGACAACTCTTTGCGCTGCAAGACCAGCAGGTTTCGGGCAGACCAAAGGGCGTCTTTCACCGAAATGATAGTCCTCCAGCAGCAGTTGATGTTTGTCTCGGTGTGCGTCCCTGGGAACAGCCCGCAGAGCACAGACTCCTGTGTTACGGAGCTGCTAGGGATGAACCTCAACAAAAACCACTTCATCCCTTCCACACCTGCTTTGCAAAGACACATTCCAGGAGGAGGTGGGCAATCATCTCTTCCCCACCACAGCCACTGCGGTGGGAATTGCGCGGAGGGGACGAGACTTCGGGCGTGCAGGAAGGATCTGACGGGGAGGGCCCTACTCACCACCAGCCAAGCTACATCTTGGTGCTTGCTTGAAAGTTCTGGTGATGAGGCATTCCACCAAATGACTTTGACGGTCTGCTCAGGGAACCATCCGACAGGATCACCCGTCTCCTTTTCCCGTAGGGCCTTGGGGACATTCCGTGCAGACCACTGCCTGATGGATCGGCGGTCAAAGGTGTTTTCCCGCAGAAACTGCTCCACGAAGGACAGGCAGTACGGCACGGTCCAACTGCATGGAGCGTTCCGCGGCAATGTGACCAGGCCCATCCTTTGCAACACCGGGGACAGATAGAACCTCAGCACGTAGTGACACTTGGAGTTTGCGTACTGGAGGTCTACACACAGCTTTATGCAGCTGCACACGAAGATGGTCATCAGGATGAGGGCCACGTTGGGTACATTTTTCCCGCCGTTGTCCAGAGATTTGAACATCGTGTCCCTCCGGATCCGGTCCATTTTAGATCTCCAGATGAAGCGAAAAATGGCTCGGGTGACCGCCACAGCGAAGGAGTGGGGTATGGGCCAGACCTGCACCACATACAGCAACAAAGTGAGCGCCTCGCACCTGATGACCAGGTTCTTACCCACAATGGAGAGAGATCGCTGCCCCTCCCTTCCGAACCATATCCTCAGCACCTTCAGGTAGTCTGACCTGACGGTGAAGGGGACAAAGGATCGGTCAGCCCAGTTCCCAAAGAACATGGCCTTGCTCTTGCCATGGTTAACTTTGGCTCCCGAGGCCAGTTCGAACTGGTCGCAGATACTCATCAGTCTGCGCACGGACAGCGGATCCGAGCAGAAGACGGCGACGTCATCCATGTACAGGGAGGTTTTCACCTGAGTGCCTCCACTGCCTGGGATTGTCACCCCTCTTATGCTCGCATCCTTCCTAATAGACTCAGCAAAGGGTGCAATACAGCAAACAAACAAGACCGGGGAGAGAGGACAGCCCTGTCTGACTCCAGATTTGATCGGGAAACTTTCCGATTCCCACCCGTTGATTGAGACTGCGCTACTGATGTTTGTGTCGAGCAGTTGGATCCAATTGCAGATTCCCTCCCCAAACCCCATTTTGGAAAGCACGTCCATCATGTCGGTGTGCGATATCCTGTCAAAAGCCTTCTCCTGGTCCAGGCTGATGAGGCAGGTGTCCACCCTCCTGTCCATACATAGGCGATCGTATCCCTGGGTAGTGCGAGACTATCAGAGATCTTCCTGTCGGGTACAGTACAGGTCTGATCAGGGTGAATCACCAACTCCAGAGCAGACTTGACTCGACTGGTGATGACTTTGGACAGAATCTTGTAATCAACATTAAGCAGTGAGATGGGCCTCCAATTTCTGATTTTTGCCCTCTCCCCCTTCCGCTTGTAAATGAGGGTGATGATGCCTTTCCTCATGGATTCTGACATGCTGCGGGCCAGGAGCATACTCTCGTATACTTCCAGCAGGTCCGGGCTGACCCAGTCCCACAGGGCCGAGTACAACTCAACCGGTAAGCCGTCGCTCCCGGGAGTTTTACTCGTCTCGAAGGACTCAACGGCCTTTGTCAGCTCGTCCAGAGTTAGCGGCTTGTCCAGTCTCTCCCTCCTGCTGTTATCTAAGACCTCTGTGATAGATGATAGGAAGGACTGGGAGGCTCTGCTGTCTGTGGGCTTCGCGTCATGCAGCCCAGCATTAAAGTATTTGCTAATCCTTAGTATGTCGGACTGTGAAGACGTGACTGAGCCATCCTCTTCCTTCAGGCTGCTGATAACAGAGCTCTCTGTGTATACCTTTTGGAAGAAGTAATGCGAGCACATCTCATCCTGCTCAATGGAGCGAAATCTGGACTGGAAGATGATCTTGGAGGCCTCCGTGGCAAAGAACGAGGCCTGCTGGCTCTTCACCTCTTGGAGGTCCTCCTTGACCTCGACCCCCATTGATTGCAGCCGGAGCAGATTTTGCATACTTTTCAGGAGTCGGGACATTTCCCTCTGTCTCTCTCTCGCCCTCTGAACACACTTGTGGATGAACAACCTCTTGATGTTCTCCTTGATCGCTTCCCACCACTGAACTGGAGACTCAAAGAGAGGTTTCACGGTCCTCCAACCTTTGTTATCCCTTTTGAGTTCCTCAACGTTCTCTGGGGTCAGCAGTGTGGCATTGAGCTTCTACCTCCCTCTGCCAACCCGCTGGACGTCCTGAAAGTGACAGTTGGCCAGTAAGAGGCAGTGGTCGGAGAAGAACACCGGCTTGACATCGGTGGATCTGACCGTGACAGCACGGGACACAAACAGGAAGTCAATCCTGGAACGGGCAGACCCATTCGATCTTGACCATGTGTATCTGCGCTGCGCTCCGTCTGCAGGTTTGCTGAAGACGTCGTGCAGTTTGGCATCTTTAACTGTTTCTATTAGGAATCTGGACGTAGTGTCCAGTTTGCTGTCGTCACTGCTGGATGGTCCAGCCGCATTGATGATGCAGTTGAAGTCACCGCCTAGGATGACTGGCCTGGACGTCGCCAGCAGCAGTGGGAGCTGCTGGAAGACGGTCAGCCGCTCGCTGCGTTGTACCGGGGCGTACACGTTGATCAACCGGAGCGGAGCGTTGTTGTCCATTACGTCTGCTACGAGGAGGCGACCGCCCACCACCTCCTTAACTTCGGAGATGGTGAAGTTACCTCCCCGCAGCAGAATACCCAGGCCGGAGGAACGGCAGTCATTACCCCCCGACCAGATCGATGGCCCATGGGACCACCATCGTGACCACTGCCTGCAGGTGCTGAGATGTGGTATTCCACACTCCTGCAGAAACAGGAGCTCGGCTTTGACCTTGGCAAGGTAATCCAAGGTTGAAACATATCGCGTAGTGGATTTAATGCTACGCACATTTATGGAAGCAATCCTTATACCCATTTTTTAGAAGTTGGTTGTTGCTTCCCATACCATTTGTCCTTGCTAGTCCCAGTCCTTCGGGATGTTCCTGCATACCCATAGTGTACGCAAGCTGTTTCACATTCGTTGGGCTCAGAAACCCCTCCTGGTTTTTCATGCAGGGTTTGTTCCGCTGGGTTGACATCGGGGGGGTCTTGTAGGCAGTAAGGATAGGGTTGTCCTCTGCTGTTCCCCTCTGTTTCTCCTCGAAAACATCACTGCTCCCTGCTTCCCGGAGCTGAGGTGCGCCAGACGTGTCTTTGCTCTCAGTGTCCCGGAGCTGGGATGCGGTGGCCATTTCGTTAGGTGTGGCACTTTGGGGTTGGGACTCGTCAGGCCTATCACATCTTCCTGTGTCCGGGGGCTGGGGGGCGTTATCTTCCAGCTCCTTGGAGCTCTGCCGCTTCTTTTGAAGGGGCCGTCGTTCCAGCACTTCCTCATCCAGTGAAGAGTAGTTGTTGTAGTCTGTCTCAGAAGGTAGTCTCCTCTTGCCACTGGTTTGGGTGGTGACCTGTTCTGCTTTTGGAGGTCTTTTCTTTGTGGTTTTCCTTTGTACCACTTTCCACTGACCGGTTTGTCCATCTGCTGCCTCCTCCGCCATTGATTCTGTCTGTGGAGGAGGGGTTTCTGGGTGCAGGGGAGGTGCTGGGTCGCTGGTTTCAGCTGCCTCCCCTTTGTTCTCTTTCTCAGGGAGAAGTTCCTCACTGCGGAGAAGGTTGCTTGTCTTCTTTCCAGCACCGGACGCCTTCGTCGAACCTTCTCCCGGCCTTTCCTTGGACCTTGCCGCCTGAGCATAACTGAGGCAGCGTTTGGGGCAGGTTTTGTAGAGATGGCCTGCCGCACCGCACAAGTTGCAACACTTAGTCTGCTTACAGTCCTTGGTCTGATGGCCTTCCTCCTTGCAGTTCTTGCAAACAACCATGCTGCAGTTAGCTGCCGTGTGACCAGATTTGCCACAGGTGCAGCAAAATCTGGGCTGCCCAGCGTAGACCAAGAAGCCTCGACTTCCCCCGATAGCGAAGCTGGAGGGAGGGTGGATAATGGTTCCACTGCATCGACCTTCAAGGTCACCTTGACCTGCCGCTTGCTGGTCCAAATCTCAAAGGGGTTCTTGACATCAGTGCTGCTGCCGGCCACCTCGACGTACTTGGCGAGAAAGGTGAGTACATCCACCACCGGAACATGGGGGTTGTAGAGGTGAATCGTCACCACCTGGTCACGTTGTGAAGAGTGCCTTCACTGTGAGGATCGACAACGGCGCCTGGTCCCCTTTCTCCTTGAACGCCTTCAGGAACTTGATGCATCCTGCCACATTCTTGAACATCATGTCGAAATACCCACTGCTGGGGAAATTCTGCAGGCAGAAGATGTCCGAAGCTCGAAATCCACAGCAATTGATGAGGATTTTCTTGATGAAGAAGGTGCGATCGACCAGTGCATCTCCTTCCTTGTCCTTCACCACCACCCGAACGGTGTTCCGCACTCCCTGGCCTGAAGCGCGAAGATTGGTTATAGCCATTTTACTCAAAGCCTACCCAGGATCAAAAGCCAATGATCATGCATTCTTCTCTTCCAAATAAGCACCGATAAGAACAGATACTACACTTGATCTTAGCCAAAAGGCCCTTATTTATGTTTAAAATACTAGTCTGGGACCCACTCTTCTCTCCCTCAAACTGAATGTAAAATTCAATCATATTATGATTGCTACTACCTAGGGGCACCTGAACTATGAGGTCATTAATTAATCCTATCTCGTTGCACAATGCCAGGTCTAGTATAGCCTGCTCTCTGGTTGGCTCCAGAATGTTTTGTTCCAAGAAGTTATCCCAAAAACATTCTATGTATTCCTCATCTAGGCAACCTCTGCCCATCTGAATGTTCCAGTCTATATGTAGATTAAAACCCCCCATAATTATCGCTGTACCTTTCCGACAAGCTGCCATTATTTCTTCCTTTATACCCCATCCTACAGTGTGGTTAATGTTAGGTGGCCTATACACTGCTCCCACAAGTGACTTCTTGCCTTCATGATTTCTCATCTCTACCCAAACTGCTTCTACATCCTGATCTCCTAAACTTAGGTCATCCCTCTCTATTGTGCTAATACCATCATTAATTAACAGAGCTACCCCATCACCTTTTCCAAGCTTCCTGTCCTTCCTAAATGCCATGTCACCTCCAATATTCACATCCCAATCTATGTCGCCCTGCAGCCATGTCTCTGTAATGACTATCAGATCGAGATCGTACTTATTTATGCTATTTGTGCTCTCTGTTCATTTGTTTTGTTTCGAATGCTCCATGCATTCAGATACAGAGCATTTAGTTTTGTCCTTTTATTATTTTTGTCACCTCTAGCCTTATCTGTTGATTTACTCTTTGATTTGTATGCTTTGTCTCTTCCTGTCTCGGTCTCTTTATCATTTCCCCTATTTATACCTTTCTCTCTTGCCTTGTCTCTCCTCCTTGATTCACCATATCTTCCCAAATTTGATCCCTTGCCCCCACTATTCAGTTTAAAACCGTCTCTACTTCCCTAGTTATGTGGCTCGCTAGAACACCGGCCCCAGCATGGTTCAGGTGCAGACTGTCCCAACGGTACAGCCACCTCTTTCCCCAGTACTGGTGCCAATGCCCCACGAACCAGAACCCACTACTACCACACCAGACTTTGAGCTGTGCATAAGTTTCTCTAATCTTATTTGTCCTATGCCAATTTGCACGTGGCTCAGGTAATAATCCAGAGATGATTACCTTTGAGGTTCTGCTTCTTAATTTGCTGCCTCGTTCCTCATACTGACGATGCAGAACCTCGATCCTTGTCCTGCCTATGTCGTTGGTACCGACATGTACCACGACAACTGGATCCTCCCACTCCCATTGTATGTTTCACTCCAGCCCTGAGCAGATGTCCTTAATCCTAACACCGGCAGGCAACACAGCCATCTGGACTCTTGCTCTTTGCTGCAGAGAACAGAGTCAATCCACCTTACTTTTCTGTCCCCGACTACCACTACGTTCCTTTTTTCTCCCTCTTTGAGCCGCAAACACTTACTGCAGACGTGTTTGCCCTGGATCACACTGGCATCAAGGAGCTCCCACATGCTGCAGCTGTGACACATCACCTGTCCTGTCATCCTTAAAGTGTTCTAATTAACTACTTAATTATTTTATTCAATTATTTATTTTATTGTATATTTTATTAAGCTTACCACTAGTTTGTTTACTATTTTAAACGTTAGGACTAAAATGGACCTAAATCACTTACCAGATAGTCATCAAACATGCAGCTTTTTCCAAATCAATGAACTACCTGCTTGCCTGTGATGTCACAGCTTCCCAGATCCTCACCAAACAGCTCCTTCCACTGCACCGAGGCAAGAACCAAATCCTGTATCCTCACCCCAGCGGCTCTCTGTTTCCCTGCTCTCACTCTCCATTGTGATGTCACTCCTGCCTTGCTCTGTCTCCAAGTCTGTGCTTTTGACGCACTTTTTATCTCTCTGTTCTGTCGTGCTCCTGTGTCTCTGGTCCAAAGTTAGACTTTGGTGAGACTCGAACCCACACCTTTGAATATTTTCTCTATCATTATTTACAAGGTCCAACACGCTATCCATTGCACCACAGAGACACATATGTTTTAAGGAACATCACCAGGGCCTTTGATCTTGTCAGCAGAGATGGTCTCTTCTTCTTTCCACAAGAACATGCACAGTTCCATCAGTTCCAATGGAGCAACATCAGACACTTTCAAGATCAGCAGTGGGGTAATGCAGGGCTGCGCACTGGCGCCAACTCTCTTAGGAACAGAGGAACATCGGACTAGGCCATTCAGCCCGTCGAGCCTGCTCGACCATTCAATTTGATCATGGCTGATTATCTACCTCAAAGCCCCTTTCCCCTGCTATCCCCATATCCCTTGATATCATGAGTATCAAGATTTCTATCAATTTCTGTCTTGAACATGCTCAATGATTGAGCTGCCACAGCCCTCTGGGGTACAGAATTGCAATGATTCACCACCATCTGAGTGAAGAAATTCAACCCTATCTCAGTTTTAAATGGCCTACTCCTTATTCTGAGACTATGTCCCCTGGTTTTAGACTCACCAACCAGGGCAAACATCCTGTCGACACCCACACTATCACGCCCTGTACGAATTCTGTCAGTTTCAATGAGATCACCTCTCATTCTTCGAAACTTTATGGAATACAGGCCCAGTTTCCTCATCAGACAATCCCACCATCCCAGGGATTAGTCTGGTGACCCTCTGTTTCACTCCCTCTATGGCAAGTATATCCAACCTTAGATGAGGAGACCAAACTGTACACAATACTCCAGTGCGGATTCAACAGGGCTCTATACAATTGCAGCAAGACATCTTTACTCCTGTACTCAAGACCCCTCGTGTGAAGGCCAACATACCATTTGCCTTCCTAATTGATTGCTGCACCTGCACAAGAGCTTTTAGTGTCTCATGAACAAGGACACCCAGGTCCCTTTGGACATCAACACTTCCCAAACTCTCACCATTTAAGAAATACTCTGTCTTTCTGTTTATTCTACCAAAGTGGAGAACTTCACACTTACTCACATTATATTCCATGTTCTTGCCCATTCACTTAGCCTCTCCAGGTCCCCTGGAAGCCTCTCTGCATCCTCCTCACAACTCACACTTCACCGAGCTTTGTGTCATCTGCAAACTTGGAAATATTACATTTAATCCCCACATCCAAATCATTTATATAGGTTGTTAACAGCTGTGGCTCCAACACTGATCCTTGCAGCACCCCAATAGTAACAGCCTGCCATCCTGAGGAGGACCCGTTATTCCTGCTCTCTGTTTTCGGTCTGTTAACCAATTCTCAATCCATACCAGTATATTATCCCCAATCCTATGTGCTCTAATATTGTTTACTCACCTCCTGTGTGGGATCTTACCAAAGGAAAATGCAAATACCACACATCCACTGGTTCTCCTTTATCTGTTCTACAGGTAACATCCTCAAAAAACTCAACAGGTTTTTCAAACCTGTTTTCCTTTTCATAAATATATGTTGACTCTGCCCAATCATATCATTATTTTCTAACTGTCTAGTTATCACATCCTTTACAATTGGTGTATTCTTCTCCATGCTGCTATTGTACACTTTCAGTGACTCAGATGGGGGTGTTCACCTGCACATCAGAGCTGACGACAAGCTGTTCCACTTGGCAAGACTGTGCGCCAAGACCAAAGTGGGTAAATTCCTAGTCTGTGAGTTGCTGTCCACCACTGACCACCTCCAGGCGCGTATCCATTGTCTCTCGAGATAAGGAGGCCCAAAAGAAAGAAGAAAGAAAGAAAGAGTTGCTGTTTTCTGATGATGCTGCGCTGACATCCCATAATGAAGTTCAGTCACAGCAGCTTGCAGATCGGTTCTCCCTGGCCTGCAAAGAGTTTGAACTGACGATCAGCCTCAGGAAGATGAAAGTTATGGGCCAGGACGTAGAGACTCCACTTTCCATCAACATCGACAACCTCACTTTGGAGGTTGTCAACAGCTTCACATACCTTGGATCAACAATCACCAGCAATCTGTCCCTTGATACTGAAATCAGCACCAGGATTGTCAATGCTGCAGCTGTCATGTCAAAGTTGAGAAGACGAGTGTGAACCGACAGCAAACTGAACGATACAAAGCTCCACGTGTACTCGGCTTGTGTTCTCAGCACCCTCCTTTATCGTCAAGAAGCATCAACAACTTATATAAGCCAAGGAAAGCAGCTGAACAGCTTCCACCTCCGCTGTCTCAGATGGATATTGGACATCTCCTGGCCGGACAGAGTGCCGAATGCGGAAGTACACCAGCGTGCAGGGATCCACAGCATGTGTGCCCTCTTGTGTCAGCGGTGACTCTGTTGACTGGGCCAAATGAATGACGGTCACATTGCCAAATAAATGCTCTATGGTGAGCTTGCGATTAGCATGAGACCAACAGGTCAGGAAAAAAATTCAAGTCATTTGGAGAGGTTTGAGTTAACTAAGGAGAGTGAGCATGGATTTATAAATGGGAGTTCATGCTTGACAAATCTAACTGCATTTTTTAATAAACTATCTGAGAAAGTTGATGAAGGGAATGCAGTGGATGTTGTTTATTTGGATTTTACGAATGCGTTTGAAAAAGTACCACTTGCAAATTCCACACAAGCAGTACTCAGAACTAAACCTGGGTCATTGGAGTTGTGAGATTGCAGTGCTCACCAATGTATCACCTTTAGAATGTGGATAGAATAAAAAGTGAGATTGGATGGACAGAAGCAGTCTGAAAAGATGGCTCAAACAAAAGGTGAAAACCCTGAAATGTTAATGCTGTTTCTCTCTCCACAGATGCTGCCCGAGGTGCTGAGCATTTCCTGCACTTTCTGTTTTTATTTCAGATTTGCAGGATGTTGCTTTGATCAGAAAAAAATGGATGATCGGCTGTGGGCGCCAGTGAAATTCCACAGGAGCAAATAAAAAGTTCACCAATAGCGGCTCGTTGGTCTAGGGGCATGATTCTCACTTTGGGTGGATAAATGATTAACATATCAGAGGTCCTGCGTTCAAATACCAGACGAGCCCTTCTCTGTTGCTATTTTTAGTTTAAGGTCATCGATTGGTTTCAGCCTTCCAGAAGGTGGAATCAATTTCCATACTGAGCCTGCTTGAGGACGGGTGAACTGGATTCAAAGAGCTTGTCGACAAAATTGAAATGAACAAAATATACAGGTTGTCAAGTGGGAATATAAAGTTGCAGCAGTAACTAAAGGCCTGCTCAGGTCTGCAAATGTAACCCGACCCAAGCCTGACAGCACCACATCCGACCTGGTCCGAGTCCTTTCATTTTTTCCCGTGCCCGAACCGACCACCAGAATGTTCAGTTAAACTTGCTTCCGTTTTTCACTTTTTAAGCTTGTGCAGATAAGGCAACAAAAACTGTAACTGGACTTGAAAGGTTGTTTAAATGTACATTAAGATTCGAGCTACGTACCGGAGGTGATGAGCTGAAGATTGTTACCATAGAAGTTAGTGATTGTTAGGTCACTAGTTAAAGAGAAAGTCATGGAGTTGTGCCCAGACAGGTTGTCCCACACTGTATTGATTAAAATATTGCCCGAAGGCTAGAAAATATCATTATACATTCCCTAGACTCCTGCTTTACAGGTTGAAATACTTGCTGCAAGTTTATCCAGAGAGCAGCTGAGATGCAGAGACCAGGAAGGTCTTGAGTGATTAATTATTATAAAATATACATTCTTATATTAAAGAGATTGTGCTCTACCTTCAATAGAATCGCTCACTGCAGACTAGTGCAGAGTGTTTCCCACCTTGACGTCCTGGCTGTCACTGGATCTTGAGTCCAGGCCTCTGGATTACTGGTCAAGTAATCTTTGAAATGTCTCCTTTGATTTAATATTTTAGTCTGGTAAGTCAGATTTTACAAAAAAAAATTAACTTATTTAAGACTGCTTCGTATTTAGCAGTGTCAAATGAATAAAGAAATTAAAATATATTCAAAATTATATATCAACTATTAAATACTAATGCCCAGCTTTGTAAATAAAAAATGCCTCTTAATTTCATTAATTATCCATAAACACTGAGGCCACATTAAACTAAAAGCAGCGATTTATCAAGTCTGACACTTAATTGATTAAATATATTCCAAATTTAGAGCATAATTCATTGTCTTTCCCCTTTAAATCTCTTAATTTGCATTACAAGCCTCCTTTACTTTACAATCTTTATTCAATACAATATGTTTTGAGGCAGGCACAAGAAGTCTTGCCAACCCCTAACGGGATGTAGTCAATTCATTTGCAAACTGTGCAATTAAAGAAAAGGGTGAAGTTGCTATTAATGCAGATTGTAGCTGTTCAACTGCTTTTGTCACCAAGAATACAAAGCACGAAGGAAAACCAAGAGAGAAACCAAAACACAAAAAGGTTAAATTTGTGTCAATGAAAAATAGAACTCATTAAAAACATCATATTACACAACAGTGCACAACTGATTACATTGTACATATTTCATTATGATTAAAATGGCAAAGAGCTTCAACACCCCTCGAATCAGGAAAGGGCAAGAAAGGGCTAACTGGATAATTATGTGCCTGGGGCTGAGTTCTGCTACAATGTACGCCAAAAACTGTTTATTGATTAGTACACAGTAAGTTGAAATACCAAGCAGAGTAGGAAGTACACTTCAAAAGATCTGCGGTTTCCAGTGTTTCACTAACACAATTTGAACACAAGGCATTTAGAGTATTCGAGTGTGTCTGACCCAGCCTGGCCTGACCTGAGCCCGAATGCCGAACGCAAATGCTGAACCAGGAGGAGCGACCCAAACCCGACACATGTCATCGGGACCCGTCGGGTTAGGGTCAGGCAGGTAGCCATGTTCTAGCATTAACTGAGACCTGGCTCCAAAAGCAACAATACTGTGTTCTGGTCAGGAATGGAATTCTTCAATTGTTTCTGTTTGGCTTGGATTGACTCATCGATTTTCTTGTTTTTCACTTTGTCGATGCCTTTGAATAATTGTGGCTCCTTCTTCAGGGTGTCTTCTTTCACCAGGCAGTTCTGACCTCTGATGATGTTGATCGTAATCAGCTTCAATTTGCTGATAATTTTGGAACTGAGCAGATTTCCTTTGCTTGAGTCTACAACATGTAACTCAGTCTGACATGTGGATTCATGGGAGGATTTGAAAGCTGCCCTTGCATTGGAGCATACAGTTGCATCCATCCAAACAGAGGTAGAGTAGAAGTGACAGTTCAGTCTGTCAATCATGGGACGTTTAATCTCAGGGTTGTGAGTTTGAGCGCCATTTAGTTTTTCCCTATTTTTCGGCTTCAGTAGCAGAGATGACAAGGAGTGTTTGAAATGAAATTCAACAACAGTATGAGAAAGTCTCACTTTCATTCGGGACCCTTAACTCTCTGCAGCATCTCGCTGTGAAAGATTGAACTTTATCTCATTTCTTTTTCAGCTGGGAGTCAGTGCGGCTCAGTAGGACTTCTAGCTGTCTCCCACCTCACAATCCATCAGTACTGAGAAAGCAACGGGAAATATTACTCATGGCTGAGCAAGCAGAGGACACCGATTTAAGGTGATTGGGAAAAAAACCAAAGGCAACATGAGGAAAAACCTTTTTTTAAGCAGCGAATGGTTAAGATCTGATATGTACTGCATGAGAGTGTGACGGAGGAAGATTCAACCATAGCTTTCAAAAGGATATATGATAATTATCTGAAGAGAAACAACAAATCAGGTTTTTATGGAATACATGAGGATGTGGCATGAGCTGAGTTGCTTGTGCAGAGAGGCAGCACAAGCACGATGAGCTGAATCCCTCCTTTTGTGCTGTAGGTATTCTGTGATCTATGATTCTATACAAAGTGAAACCAACATTCACATCTGAGAAACTGACAGGTACAGTGTAAACCCCACACTAACAAACCAGCAAATGCCAGGGGCAGAGTAAAACCAACAGTCCTAGACAAGAAACTGACAGATACTGTGTGAAACCCAAAAATCATTTATCAGGATTTGGCAGTTAATGTGTAAAAACCTCTCTTCAATATCCATACTGCAAGGTACAAAGAAAATTAGGTACAAAACCAGGCTCATACTTCGAAGACTGAGAGATAAAAAGCAAAACACAGACTCACCTACAAGAGACTGACCATTACAGAGAATAAAACACACTCACCTAGAGGAGGTGCAGATTAAAAACACATGCATGTAACAGAAACTGATAGGGACAGAATCAAATCCTTTCTCACACATGACACAAAAATTGGTGGTGTCGTAAATAGTGAGGAGAAAAGCTTTAGATTACAGGACGATATAGATCGTCTGAGGCATAGAATATAAGAGCAGGGTGTTATGATGGAGCTGCATAAAATGCTAGTTAGGCCACAGCTGGAGTACTGTGTGCAGTTCTGGGCACCACACTATAGGAAGGATGTGATTGCACTGGAGAGGGTGCAGAGGAGATTCACCAGGATGTTGCCTGGACTGGGGAATTTCAGCTATGAAGAGAGACTGAAAAGGCGAGGGTTGTTTTCCTTAGAGCAGAGAAGGCTGAGGGGGGAGCTATACAAAATTATGAAGGGCATTGATAGTTTAGATAGGAAGAAAGTATTTCCATTAGCAGAGGGGTTAATAACGAGGGGCGTAGATTTAAGGTGAGGGGCAGGAGGTTTAGAGGGGATTTGAGGAAATAATTTTACCCAGAGGGTGGTTGGAATCTGGAATACACTACCTGAAGGGGTGGTAGAGGCAGGAACCCTCACAATATTTAAGAAGTATTTCGATGAGCACTTGAAATGCCATAGCATACAAGGCTGCAGGCCAAGTACTGGAAAATGGGATTAGAATAGTTAGGTGCTTGATGGCCGGCACAGACACGATGGGCCGAAGGGCCTGTTTCTGTGCTGTATAACTCTATGACTCTATATCAGAAACTGATAGATCTGGACAAAAGCTGATGCTCACATACAAGTTGTTGAAAGATATGTGGTGAAACTCACATAGCAATAGCAGAAACAAACAGTCACAGACCAAAAACTGAAACATACAAAGTAAAAACCCACATTCTCGCACTCGAAATTCACAGTTACGAAGTGAAGTTGACTCTCTCCTCCCAGGCACTGACAGGTACAAAAGAAAACACACACTAACATACCAGGAAATGAAAGGCTGCATTTGCTGACAATGCCACCACTAGGTGGCGCTGCATCAGCACATGTGCAAAAGCAGCCTGTTCAAATCAGACCGCAATTGTTGACAACGCGATCGGTAGGTGGCGCTGTTTTGGCACATGCGCAGATACAGCATGTGCCACGAAAACGTCACAGCCTGCGACTGTAGCAGCTGCCAGGTCTAAAGATGGCGCTGGTCAAAAAATCACAGAGATGAAACCTAACAAACACGTGGCAGAATACAATGGCCGGAGTGAGAGAGTGGAGCGCGCCGGGGAGAGCAGTGCGGGGAGACCTGCGGTAGCGGTGCCCGGGGGAGGGGTGTGAAAGGGGGAGACCAGCGGTAGCGGTGCCCGGGGTGGGTGGGGGGATGAAAGAGGGAGAGGGAGGGGGGGATGGGAGAGGGAGTGGGGGCATGAAAGAGGGAGGGGAGGGATGAAAGAGGGAGAGGGAGGGGGGGATGAAAGAGGGAGGGGGGAGAAAGAGGGAGAGGGAGGGGGAGAAAGAGGGAGGGGGAGAAGGGGAAGAGGGAGGGGGAGAAGGGGGAGAAAGAAGGAGAGGGAGAGGGAGGAGGGAGAAAGAGGGGGGTAGAAAGAGGTAGGGAGAGGGAGTGGGGGAGAAGGGGAAGAGGGTGGGGGGAGAAAGGGGGAGAGGGTGGGGGAGAAAGGGGGAGAGGGAGGGGGGGAGAAAGAGGGAGAGAGTGGGGGGGGAGAAGGGGAGAGAGAGGGGGGGAGAAGGGGAGAGAGTGGGGGTGAGCAGCGGAACGGAAGAGGAGTGCCTTTTTCTGTGCATGCGCTATGAACACAACAGCAAAAGACTTACTGGCCAGTCCCTGGACCCGGTGACACCAAAGTCTTCGCACGCTCGCTCCCCGCGGCTCTCTACGGCCTCTCGCTTCCGGCCCTCTTCATTCAGCCCTTCCCTCCAGCTGCGGATGCCCAATCCAGTTGCTTTCTCCCCTACCCAGTTGCTTTCTCTACTTCTCCACAGTACTTCAGGCATTGCAACTGTTTGGTCCCTGCATTTTGCATGCTCCCTCTCCCCACCCCTACCCCTCTTCACCCACCCCTCCCTCTACCCCCCCCACCATAGTTGAATATCTGAAGTGCAGTTGCAAAGTCGGGGAAATAACATGCAAAACAAAACCTCAACAATTCTGGGTTTAATTATTGAAAAGTTTTATTAAGTTCATTAAGTATCCGAGGAACTGCTGTGCATGGATACATGAGTGTTGTGTCCAGCATTCCCGTTAGACAGATAGGCCGAGTCTCTGCTATGCACAGCTAAAGAGATTGTTCCTGGAGAGCCTTGTGGTGAATGAACGCTTGGCTCTCTATTCCACGACTGTATTGTCCATGTGAAGAAGGCAAAGTCACAAGAGTCTGAGCTCAGTCTATTCTTGGTGAATGTTCCCCAAGCGCATCCCAATGTGCATTCCCAATTCATCCAAAAATGCAATGTTCCTTTCCACATCGTGATGAGCTCCGCAGCATGATCCAGTTGCCTTCGTTGCTTGAATGCTGACCGTAAGTCTCGAGGATTGTTTTCTCGACGGCATGTTTTACATGAAAAGAAGAAAAGCAAATCAGAGTCAGAGCTTCCCTCCCTCCAATGAAATTAGGGTTGGGCATGCTTTATGCTCTGCAGTATAGGCCAATGAATCACTTACTACCCACCTCAGCTGTAGGAGGCAGGATGATGTAACTGCCCTTATCTCGTGATGGTTCAATGCTGCTCTCAGGGAAAACATGAATGATGTGAGGGTGCTGGAAAAAGAAGCACATTTCTTTTGGACTATGAACATAAAGCAGGCCATTTAGCCCAGCTGTTCCCTGCTAGTGGTTATGCTACTCATGCATCTTTCCATCCATTCCCATTTAATCCTGCCTACTACTATCAGCATCATCTTCCATTTCTTTCACTCTTATCTACCTTTGCCTTAAAGCAACACTGAGGATGGAGAATGGTGTGGCTGCACTCCCACCTCACCAGTTGTGTACGCAGCAAGAGCATTCACATTTGTGCTACCACTGGACACGGCATGCTTGTTTCTTTTAGTGCTCAGTCTCTTCTTGCTGAATGTTCCCCAAGTTCTTGACCCCTTTGGACGCCTTCTCTGCTTGACAGGCAGCAGCTGACAATTGCGGAGTCTCACAAGGCTCTGCATGGTTGTTTCAAGGGCGGATGGGGAAACATGTGGCAGTATGTCCACGTGCACTGCTTGGATGGGTGCAGGAACAGGTGACTGTGTAACTGAACAGCAAGGAGAGGGTACCGCAGGTGGGGGAAGTGGAGCTTTGAACAGGCAGGCATATGTATGGTCCATCAGATCATTAGGCCAGGGTGTGAAATGCTCAGGATCCATGGATTGTGGCACGCGACTGATGTCCAGCGCGTGGCCACCTCCATCCGAAGGTGCTTCCGGGCAATTGTTGGGCAAATTAATTGGCTCCATCTCATCAGCCAGTCCTTGTGTCCTCCCACCCTCCCCCCTTCCCCCCCGTCCCTCCCTTCCCTTCCCTCCTTTCCCCCCCTCCCTTCCCCCCCTCCCTTCCCCCCTACCTTCCCTCCTTCCTACTTCCGCCCTGCCCTCCTCCCTTCCCCCTTCTCTCCTCCCTTCCCTCCCCCTCCCTTCCCTCCTCCCTACCCCCCTTCCCTCCCCTTCCCTTCCCTCCCTTCCCTTCCCTCCCCTCCCCTCCCCTCCCCTCCCCTCCCCTCCCCTCCCTTCCCTTCCTTCCCCTCCCTACCCTCCCCTCCCCTCCCCTCCCCTCCCTTCCCTTCCCTCCCTTGAAATGTATTTTCAGAGCAACTTACCTTGGAACAATCTCCTCTGTCTAATAAAAATGAAGCAAATGTCCAAAATGACTAAATAATTGAGATAAAATGCCCGACGAAACCTCTCCTCCTTCCATTTTCAAAAACTCGCGCCGAAGCATTCGGAAGATTGACGCACATGCGCACACGGGCTCTGGTCATCTGCGCATGCGCTGCGGTCCGAATTGCCAGGACCAGTTTGCGCATGCGCTCAGGCCAACCTGACGTGTTCCCCGAGGAAGATGACGTTACGCGATGACGTCGTCTGCGCATGCGCAAACTGGTCCTGGCAATCCGGACCGCAGCGCATTGGCGAAAAGGGCCCGAGACCGTGTGCGCATGTGCGCACCGCGGCTCATTCTGATGACGTAGCGTTGTCATCAATCACTTTGTTCAAATAAAACGTCCCAGTCAGCGACGTTCTGGCAGCTGCCAGGACTAAAGATGGCGCTGCTCAAATAATCACACAAAGGCAATGTAAAGCAAAACAAAGGCCATGTGTTTAAATGACAGCAGGGAATGGCTGGTGAGATCGGGCGGAGGGGGTTAGGGTGGAGGGAGGGGGGGGGTGGAATGGCCGGAGAGATCAGGCGGGGGAGAAAGACCGGAGAGATCAGGTGGGAGAGAATGTCCGGAGAGAGCGGGGAGGAGGAGGAGAGCACACCCACCGCCACCAAGGTCTTCGTCCGCTCCCTCCCCAGTTCCCCCATGCTCTCTACTTGCTTCCCCCACACTCTCTCCCCGCTTCCCCCACGCTCTCTTCCCACTTCCCCCACACTCTCTCCCCGCTTCCCTCACGCTCTCTACTCGCTTCCCACCCCTCTCCCCGCCCTCTCCCCTCACTTCCCCCGCTATTTCCCCTCACCCTCTCCAACCCCCACTACCCCCGCCCTCTCCTTCTGTTAAGTATTTCCGTGACCTTGTCCTATCAATACCTTCTCCTTTGTTATCTCTTGCCCCACCCCCGCTTTACTTGCTTAAAATCTTTTACATTTCTTATATCTGCCAGTTCTGAAGAAAGGTCACTGACCTGAAATGTTAACTCTGTTTCTCTCTCCACAGATGCTGCCAGACCCGCTCAGTTTTTCCAGCACTTTCTGTTTTTATCATCGATTTTCTTCTTTTTTACTTTGCCGATGTCTTTGAATATATTGTGGATCCTTCTTCAGAGTGTCTTCTTTCACCAGGGAGTTCTGACCTCTGTTGATGTTGATCGTAATCAGCTTCAATTTGCTGATAGTTTTGGAACTGAGCAGATTTCCTTTGCTTGATTCTACAACATGGAACTCAGTCTGACATGTGGACCCATGGGAGGATTTAAAAGTAACTTGGATGATCCCTAGGACTGGTGGAGGAGTATCTGATCCATGGGAACCCAGGTTCAATCCCGTGTTTCAGCAATTCTGCTTCCTTATGCGTCCCTTGCCTTGGTTCTGATTTTCCAGTTGCACAATTTACTTTGAAATTATTTACCAAGCACCAGTGGATTGGATTTGAGAAACAACACAGAGTCATTTACAGCACAGAAGGTGGTCGTTTGGCCTATCACGTCCATGCCGGCTCTCCCCGGAGCAATCGAGTCAGTTCCACTCACCAGCTCGATCCCTTTCCTCCTGCAAGTTTCTTTCCTTCAAGTATCCATCCAATTTCCTTTTCAAATCATTGATTGTCTCTGCTTCACCACACTCGTGGGCCGAGACATTACCACCCACAACATAAAAAAGTTCCACCTCACCCAAGGATGCGAAATATTTATATCTTCTATATTTAGCTTATTCTCTATTTCTATGAGAATAGACTGGCAGTCAACATGAAAAGGAACCCAAAAATCTTTGAGCAGCATGTAAATGATAAGTGGGTAGTAAGAGGTAGAGTGCAGCCAATTAGGGACAAAGAGGGTAATATATGCTTCGAGGTGCAGGGCAATGTTAATCTACTTAATGAGTACTTCGTATCAGTGATCATTAAGGAAGTGGAATTGGACAAAATATCATTAGAAGTGCAGAGAGTAGAGGCAATGGATAGGGTACAAATTGAGAGAGGGAGGTACTAAAAAGGCGGAGCAAAGCAGCACCGCAAAGTGCTTCGTGATAATATCCAGGGCATCACTAAACCAGCAATCCGCCGCCTGGTTCGCCGTGGCGGGGTCAAGCGGATTTGGTTTGATCTATGAGGAGACTCGCGGGGTGTTGAAGGTATTCCTGGAGAATGTGATCAGGGATGCGGTCACCTACACTGAGCACGGCAAGCGCAAGACGGTCACTGCCATGGATGTGGTGTACGTTCTGAAATGGCAGGGCCGCACTCCACGGATTCGGCGGCTGAACAACTCGACCCTTTCCAGCAAACACACAACAAAGGCTCTTCTGAGAGCCACCCGCCGCCTCACACAGAGAGAGCAGTGACCTGGAAACGGGAGCTGGAATAGGCTGCTCAGAACTGACTGGAATAAATCTGTCCTGTATTCGGGAATAAAACTGGAATCCCCGAATTTGACATTTCATTTGCAGCAAGGATGTGCAGTGGATTTGATTTTCTAAACGGGCTGTGTAAACAGTGCCCGAGGTTCTACAGTTAGTTATTTCCCCAGTCGACACATGCCCTCAGTGAAAAGCCACATCTTCTTCTTTGGCCTCCTTGTCTCGAGAGACAATGGGTAAGCGCCTGGAGGTGGTCAGTGGTTTGTGGAGCTGTGCCTGGAGTGGCTATAAAGGCCAATTCTAGAGTGACAGGCTCTTCCACAGGTGCTGCAGATAAAAGTGGTTGTCAGGGCTGTTATGCAGTTGGCTCTCCCCTTGCGCTTCTGTCTTTTTTCCTGCCAACTGCTAAGTCTCTTCGACTCGCCGCACTATAGCCCCGCCTTTATGGCTGCCCGCCAGCTCTGGCGATCATTGGCAACTGACTCCCATGACTTGTGATCAATGTCACAGAACTTCATGTCGCATTTGCAGACGTCTTTAAAGTGGAGACATGGATGGCTAGTGGGTTTGATACCAGTGGCGAGCTCGCTGTACAATGTGTTCTTGGGGATCCTGCCATCTTCCATGTGGCTCACATGGCCAAGCCATCTCAGGCGCCGCTGCCTCAGTAGGGTCTATAAGCTGGGGATGTTGGTCACCTCGAGGACTTCTGTGTTAGAGATACGGTCCTGCCACCTGATGCCAAGGATTCTCCGGAAGCAGCGAAAATGGAATGAATTGAGACGTCGCTCTTGGCTGACATATGTTGTCCAGGCCTCGCTGCTGAAGAGCAAGATACTGAGGACACAGGCTTGTTACACTTGGACTTTTGTGTTCTGTGTCAGTGTGCCATTTTCCCACACTCACTTGGCCAGTCTGGACATAGCAGTGGAAGTCTTTCCCATGCGCTTGTTGATTTCTGCATCGAGAGACAGGTTACTGGTGATAGTTGAGCCGAGGTAGGTGAACTCTTGAACCACTTCCAGAGTGTGGTTGCTGATATTGATGGATGGAGCATTTCTGACCTCCTGTCCCATGATGTTCGTTTTCTTGAGGCTGATGGTTAGGCCACATTCGTTGCAGGCAGTCGCAAACCTGTCGATGAGACTCTGCAGACACTCTTCAATGTGAGATGTTAATGCAGCATTGTCAGCAAAGAGGAGTTCCCTGATGAGGACTTTCCGTACTTTGGTCTTCGCTCTTAGACAGGCAAGGTTGAACAACCTGCCACCTGATCATGTGTGGAGGAAAATTCCTTCTTCTGAAGACTTGAATGCATATGAGAGCAGCAGGGAAAAGATGATCCCAAACAGTGTGGGTGCGAACAGTTCCGGATCCAAAACGTTAACTCTGCTTCTCGTTCCAAAGATGCTGCCAGACCTGCTGAGTGGTTCCAGCATTTCTTGTTTTTATTACATTGGTTTAAATTGTCGACCTGGCAGAAAGTTTGAATTCGCAAAAGGTGCCAACTTCAGTGTCGGAAAGAAGCGATTACTGGAAAATCTATTTAAAGTTGTTCGTAAAATATTTTCCACCAACCTTTAAAAACCTTTGTTTATTCCACTATTTTCGCCACAAATTCCTGGCGCTATTTTACGCACAGTTTTAACCTGTCATTTTTTTCCCACTTCTTATCTGTAACTGGCGGTAAAAGACTCCATTCAGCAATCCTTAAGGGACCAATAACTCAAACTTGGTGTGGAAAGGAATAAATTAGACTTTTGGTAATTCCCCTTCACACAGGGATCAGGGGGACAGTGAGAAGCCACTGAAATAGTTGCTTAAACATTTTAAATAGATCTTATTCAGTCCTGTTACTGACATGCTGGAATTAGACAGTAATCAGCCCTTTCACAGAGACTGTGGGTGGCTCTAAAAAGAGCCTTTGGGTTATTAGATGACATTTTGGCCGCTTTCCTTTTTCTGGAAGCTCTGAGCGCTGGTTTTCTTGGGCAGCAGCACGGCCTAGATATTAGGCAGCACCCCGCCCTGTGCGACGATCACTCCTCCCAGCAGCTTGTTGAGCTCCTCGTCGTTGCGGACGGCCAGCTGCAGGTGTCTGGGGATGATGCGGGTCTTCTTGTTGTCCCCGGCCGCGTTACCACCCAGCTCGAGGATTTCAGCGGTCAGATACTCGAGCACAGCAGCCAGATAGACCGGGGCTCCCGCACCCACACGCTCAGCATTGTTGCCTTTTCTCAGGAGCCTGTGAACACGGCCCACCGGGAACTGCAGTCCAGCCTGGGAGGAGCGAGACTTGGCCTTGGACCGAGCTTTTCCGCTGGTCTTTCCTCTTCCAGACATTTCCACAATCTCACAAATACTTTCACAAAGAATGGATAACTACCTCAGCATTAAGCATCCACATGGGGTAGACAGGATGGTCAAGCAGTCTGAAATGGTGCATTCAGATCACAACGCTCTCTGGAGGGGTGGGTTTAAATCCCACTTCTGACAAGTTGTGCTTTGACATGACTACAGGCATTTGGGAGCAGTGGTGAAAAACACAGAGCATGAAAGAATTTTGACAACCAAAATCAAAACGAATTCAAAGATATTTCTTCAATATATGGGAGTAAGAGGCAACAGAGGAAAATGTAGGGCCCATCAAAGAACTAAAAAGTAACCTATGTGTCAGGGTTGAAGATGTTGGTATATTTGTTAATGAATACTTTACTGTCTTCACAAATGAGGGGGTGATGCAGACATTATAATTAAGGAGAAGGAGTGTGAAGCATTGGACATGATAAACTGAGGGGGAGAAGAAGTATAAATGGGATGAGCATCCTTGAAAGTGGATAAATCATCAGGGCCGGATGAAATGTACCCCAGGCTGTTAAAAGAAGCCAGTGAGGAAATAGTGGAAGGTCTGACCATCAGTTTCCAATCCCTCACTGGATACAGGTGTGATGTCAGAGGATTGGAGGTCTCTGCAATAAAAGCAAAATTCTGCAGATGCTGGAAATCTGAAATAAAAACTATTAGTGCTGGAAATACACAGCAGGTCTGGCAGCATCTGTGGAGAGAGAAGCAAAGTTAACATATCTGTTCTGATGAAAAGTCACTGACCTGAAATGTTAACTTTGCTTCTCTCTCCACAGATGCTGCCAGATCTGCTGTGTATTTGCAGTCCATTTTGTTTTTATTGCTAACATTGCACCATTGTTGAAAAAGGAAGCAGGAGATAGACCGAATAATTAAAGACCAGTCAGCCTAACCTCAATAGTGGGTGAATTATTGGAATTAATTCTGAGAGACATTTTAAACTGTCACTTAGAAAGGCTCAGATTAATCAAGTATCATCAGCATGGATTTGTTAAGGGAAGCTCCTGTCTGACTATCTTGAGTGAATTTTTTGAAGAAGTAACAATGAGGATTGTGAGGATAGTGCAGTTGATGTGGTCTACATGGATTTTAGCAAGACTTTTGACAAGGTCCCACATGGCAAACTGGTTAAAAAAACATAAAGGCACATGGGATCCAGGGGAATGTAGCAAACTGGACATAAAATAGACTCGGTGGCAGGAAGCAAAAAGGAATTGGGTACGGGTGTTTGTGCAACTGGAGGTCTGTTTCAAGTGGTGTTCCACAGGGCTCAGAACTAGGTTCCCTGCTTTTTGTGGTATATATTAATGATTTGGACATGAATGTAGAGGGCATAATCAAGACGATTGCAGATGACATGAAAATTGAACGTGTTGCTGATAGCGAGGAGGATCGCTGGACGCTGCAGGAAGATATCAATAGACTGGTCAGGTGGGGAGAATAGTGGCAAATGGAATTCAAATTGGACAAGGGTGAGGTGATGCATTTGGGAGGTCAAAAAAGGCAAAGGAATACACAATTAATGGGAGAACACTGAACGGTGCAGAGGAAGTGAGGGACGTTGGAGCGAATGTCCACAGATCCCTGAAGGTAGCAGGACAGGTCAATAAGGTGGTTCAGCAGGTATATGGAATCCTTTCCTTTATTAGGTGAGGTATAGAATATAAGGGTGACCTGGGTGTCCATGTCAATAAGTCACTGAAAGCTAACATGCAGGTGCAGCACTCAATTAGGAAAGCTAATAGTATGTTAGCCTTTATCACAAGACGATTTGAGTACAGGAGTAGTGAATTCTTGCTTCAATTGTACAGAAACTTGGTTAGACCGCACTTGGAATACAGTTTTGGTCTCCTTACCTTAGGAAGGATATTATTGCCGTGGAGGGAGTTCAACGAAGGTTCATCAGACTTCTTCCAGGGATGGTGGGACTGTTGTATGAAGAAAGGTTGGAGAAACTGGGGCTGTATTCTCTAGAGTTTATGAAGAATGGGAGGTGATCTCATTGAAACCAACAAAATACTTAAACGACATTCAGGGTAGATGCAGCTAAGATCCCTGGTTGGGGAGCCGAGAACCAAGGGAAGGAATTTCAAAATAAGGGAGTAGCCGCTTAGGACAGAGATGAGGAGAAATTTCTTTACTCAGAGGTTTGTCAATCTTTGGAATTCTCTACCCCAGAGGGCTGTGGAAGCTCAGTCATTGAGTATGTTTAAAGCAGAGATTGACAGATTTCTAAATACAAATGACATAAGGGAATATGAGGAAAGTGTGGGGAAAAGGGCATTGAAGTGGACGATCAGCCATGATCATATTGAATGGTGGGCCAGGCTCGATGGGCTGAATGGCCGACTCCTGCTCCTATGTTCCTATGTTCCTAACTCCACATGATCAGCGAGGCACAGCCTCAGGCCGACTTGGTGGGTGGTGCAAACAGATATTACTGCTTCTGATCTTCACCAGAACAGAGTGAGATGTAACATTGAACATCAATCAGACTGCGAGAGAATACAACAGAATAAAACACATGGAGAGACACTGTGGAATAACAAATAGATTTGATTGGAATGTTGAATTCTGATTGGAATGGATAAAACAGCAGATTAAATTGGGATTCTCATTGATCTGGGACAGAAAAGAGAAACTGATGGAAAGAAGGGAAGAAGAAAGAAAAGAAAGGATGGAACTGTTCACTTTTTTCAGTTTTTTCACTCACCCATCAAAGCTGGATAAAAAAAGTTGCAAATAACAGAGAATTTCACCAGAAAGGGAGATTAAGTGCTGTCGAAACCTTGGATCGAAGGATGCCCCAACAGATCACCTGTTTAACTGTCTCCTCACTGGGGGATTTCAAGCAGTGAGTAATATTATTCTCTACGTTTGTTAAATGAACCCAGAACTGTCACTTGGAGTTAATATCTGTGTTCCGACTCCTGAATTATAAAAGTGTGACTTTATCAATATTTTCTGGACACACTTCCAGCTGAAAGAACTAAGAACTATTTTCTAATTTACACAATACTGTATACACACTCATCAAGCCTCCTAAGCTAGCATCCTTGGTGCTGCTCTCTCTTCTCCCAAATCTCGTCTCATTTGACTGTTACATCATCACTCTGACAGTGGGAGGGGTTGATCCCACTGTCTTCAGCATTAACCCTTTACACCCTTATCCTACACTGTCAGTCAGAAAAAAATGGTGAGAGGGTACTTCCTTCATTTATCGAAAAACCAGCTGCTCCCAGTTGAAAATCAACTCAAACCCATCAGCGAGAGAGACAGACTGTCAGAGAACTTCCTGCATCCAGTCCTGACCCTGTCACACTCAGCAGCTGCTCGCCCAGACCCCACTCTCCTCAACACTGAACATTGTTACCGAGACACTTCAAATACTGTTGAGAAAAGGCAGGAAAGGTCAAAGTTCACAGCTGTTTTGAATAGAACAAAGTTTAATATCTTCTCACAGTTTCTCGGTAACCACATGAGACAATGGTTTTCTTATTTGGTTCCTTTGATTTTTCTTGTTCCTGACTGAGAAATATTCCAAACCTCAGATCAACCCTCCCACTTGTGTCGTGTCCCAGTCTCAGTTACAAGCAACACATAATGACACACACACTTTGAAACAGACAACACGGTCACACTTTCCTTCAGTGAGATTAGGGTCGAGCTTTTTTTCCAGGTCGAATGCAACTGTGAACAAATTTGTATCAAAGAAGTTGCCTTTGAAATATCAGCACTGAATTTCTGAACGAGGAGGAAGAGCCATTCCAAACTAACATCCTTCACAAAGGCTGTTTTCTCCTGTGAATGAAATTCATCATGCAATTTGAATTCAAATGTTAAAGTTCACAAGACACAGACATAAATGTTGATACGGAAACTTCTCAAGCATATTGCAAATATGAAATAAGGCTCTGCTGGGAATCGAACCCAGGATCTTTAGTCTACAAGACAGGTACTTTAACCAACTAAGCTACAGAGCCAGATCACAAGTGCGGTTGCAATTGAAATCTGAGGTGGTTACTATTTATTCTCATCCCACTTCTCCACAGGTCACAACAAAAATTTTAACTTTTCCCACTTACTGATACAGTCAATCATATGCTCTATTTTTCCCAGAATAGGAGACACTTAATGAACAACAAAATTATCAGTTTCTTATAGAACAAGTTTTAACTAATCATGAAGTAAAGCATAAACACACAGGTGGAAATTTTAAAAGTTCCCTTTTTACCTTAACCAACATTTAAAGTCCCTTTCTTACCTCAGCTGAACACACGCACACACACATACTGAAAAAAAAGGGATTTTTCTATACAATTCAGGGCTCTGTTAAAGACAAAAAAAACACTTGGACTGATTACTTGCTCATTTCTGAAGAAAACAGCAGATGAGATATGCTGTTCCAAAATTGACATGCAGTCTAATTTCCGAGTACATGTACACAGGTCACTCGGTTCTTTTAAAAGAGTTTATTTAGAGGCGGGGTTGAGAATTAATTTTAGCAGGCTTTCTTCAAAGACAGAATATGAGACGAATTGACACAGTGAACTTCTCAGAGTCTTTTCAAGATTTGCTGCAAAACAAGGTGGGTTGCGGTCTTCTCTCATTCCTTGACACTTCTTCTGGCTAACTTTATCAGCTGCTCACTCCAGAAGGTAAAACACAATGACTGCTCCAAACAAAAGCTTGCGATTTTTCTGCCCTCTTTGGTGCGCGCTGCTGCTGCCGGGCTTGTCCAATCAAGAGGCACGACTGACTTCTCTGTCCGCATTTCCCCGTTACCAGGGCTTCTGTTCTACATTTATCTTGAGTTGTGACAACTTGTCAACATAGTTGTCAAATTAATACTTTCAGTGCCCTCTTGAAAAATAACTGGTCTTACATTTATTCAGTTTGATTATAATTTCCTCAACAAAATAAAATTCACAAAAAAAAAATTCAAAGTCCCTTCCATAACATCATGTACTTTCCCTGAGCTACAGGTTACTGCAAGTCTCTCTGGCTGTGTTTTTTTCTGTTGATTTTGCACTCAGGTTCTTTCTGAATCCATGTGTTTGCAGTTCTTTGTGCGTGAGAGACATGGAGATATGCTTAAAGATTTCCCAACAAATTATTCATATCTCCGTCTTTCTCCGAACTTTGTACAAACACATTAATGTGGGAATCACACACACCAGGCCGTCAAACCTCTCCGCTAAACATTGAAAGGTGACAGTGTTTATTGTGACGGGGTTCCATTTATTCAGACACATCTGGTATAAAGGTAATAGTGATCAAGATGTGATTCACACATGTAATGTATTTGTATATTATGTTCATGAGGTTATGATGTAAATTAACAATTCCTTGCACTTCCCACACTTGGTGTACATTTTCTCTGCTGATGCCCCCTGAATATATCAGAGAAAATGGTGATGAGGATGAGATAAAAGTCCGAAAATATTGGCAGCAAACAGCAGCAGGGACGGCAGTGAACAAGATCAGCCAGCTCCTGGTGAGCTACCTGTTCGGATGATGGAGATTTTGGGTGGATTATGTGAAGCCTGGGCCACAGACTGTCTCCTCAGTTGAATGAGATGCCGCAGGGTCTCAGTGTGCATCCGATTCAAAGTGATATTTTTGGAAAATATGGCTACACCCATGGGATACATGGCTTGGAACATATGAGAGGGCTCGAGAACCATTCAGTTCATATATTGAAAGAATTGAAATGTTTTTCAGAGCTAATAACATATTGGAATGTGAAGATGAAAATATAGAGGTCAAGACTCTGAATAAAGCAATTCTTGAGGGCAAGAAAGCAATTTTGCTAATGGAAATTAGCCTGGAAGTGTATGACCAGCTGACAAAGCTTCCTGCTCCCATCAAGGCAAAAGATGTGCCATTCAAAACAATCATCACCAAGTTAGAGGAACATTTCAACCCTAAGCCACTAGAGATCACGGCAAGCTAGAAATTTGGAACCAGAAAGCAGAAAAGTAGTGAATCAGTTGGTGAGTACATTGTGACACTGAAGAATTTATCACTGCATTGCAGCTTTGGCACATTCTTAGACGGTACATTATGAGACAGATTTGTGCTTATATTGGTGAATGAGAAAAGATACGAAACACACAAAATCCGACATTTGAGCTAGCGTGTCAGATTGCTCTTTCCATGGAGATAGCATCAAAGAATGCTCGGGAATTTCATCCTGTGCCAGTGATAGTAACACACTTGAGGGGAGCTTAAAAAAAAAACTGGAAAATGGGCTTTCAAATGGCAGATAAAATTTACACAGAGAATTGTGAAGTGATACAATTTGGGAGGAAGAATAAGGAGAGGCCATATAAATGAAATGTTACAATTCTAAAGTGGGTGCAAGAACAAAGAGACAATGTACACCAATCTTAGAAGGTTTGAAAAGGCTGCTAAGAGAAAACAGGACACTTGGCTTTATTAATAGAGACATAGAGTAAAAGCAAATAAGTTATGATAAACCTTTATAAAATACTGGGTCTGAATGGCCTACTCCTGTACCTCCACAGAAAGCTTCCATTCCAGGTTTACACACACTCGTCAGGATCACTCTCCACAGATCCCACCACTCCATGCAAGGATATCTCCCTCACGATCAGATCACAGGTCCTTAGTCCTACCACATCCAGTCATGAATGATGGTGGACAGATGAGATGAGGAGGCTCCAAAAACATCCCCATCCTCAATGATGCTGGAGCCAAAGCTGAAGCATTTCTAACAATCTTCTGTCAGAAATTGCTCAGTGGATGATTCATCTCGGCCTCCTGAGGTCCCCAGCATCACAGTTTCCAGTCTTCAGCCAATTCGATTCACTCCACATGATAGCAAGAAACAGATGAAGGCACTCGATACAGCAAAAACTATGGGCCCTAACAACATTCCGGTTCTAGTACTGAAGACTTGTGCTCCAGAACTAGCTGCACTCTCAGCCAAGCTGTTCCAGTAGAGCTACAACACAGGCATCTACTGGACAATGTGGAAAATTGCCCAAGTGTGCCCTCTCCATAAAAAAAATCAGGACAAATGCAATCTGACCAATTGCTGCCCCATCAGTCTACTATCAATCATCAGCAAAGTGATGGAAGATGTCATCAACAGTGCGATCAAGCACCGCACACTTAGCAATAATCTGATCATCGATGCTCAGTTTAGGTTCTGCCACGGTCTCTCAGCTCCAAGCAAATACTAGCAGGTAGAGTATAATGTGGGAAAATGTGAGGTTATCCACTTTGGTAGGAAGAATGGAAAAGAAAAATATTACTTAAATTGCAAGAGACTACAGAATGCTACGGTGCAGAAGGATCTGGGTGTCCTTGTACATGAATCACTAAAAGTTGGCATGCAGGTAGAGCAAATAATTAGGAAGGCAAATGGAATGTTACCTTTTATTTCAAGGGAATGGAGGACAAAAGTAGAGAAGTCTTGCTGCAAATGTACAGGGGTGTTGGTGAAAACACACCTAGAGTACCGTGTACAGTTTTGGTTTCCTTATTTAAGGAGGGATATCCTTGCAGTGGAGGCAGTTCAGAGAAGGTTCACTGGATTGATTCCTGTGATGAAGGGGTTGTCTTATGAGGAGAGTTGAGCAGGCTGGACCTGTACTCATTGGAACTGAGAAAAAATGATAGGTGATCGTATTGAGACATATAAAATTCTGAGGGGGCTTGACGGGGTAGATGCTGAGAGGATGTTTCCCCTCATGGTGGAATCTAGACCTCAGGGACACGGTTTCAGAATTAGGGGTTTTCCATTTAAGAAGGAAATGAGGCCGAATTTCTTCTCTCAGAGATTCATTAATCTTTGGAATTCTCTAGCGCAGAGAGCAATAGAGGCTGGATCATTGAATGTCTTCAAGACTGAGTTCGACAGACTTTTATCTACCAGGAAGTCAAGGGTTATGGGGAGCAGGAAGAAAGTGGGAGTGAGGCCATGATCAGGTCAGCCATGATCCTATTGAATGGCGGAGCAGGCTCAAGGGGCAAAATGGCCTACTCCTGCTACTATTTCTTCTGTTCTTCTGTTCTTATAACCTCATTGCAGATTGGTTCAAACAGAGACGAATGAGTGGAATTCCAGAGGAGAGGTGAGAGTGATTGCCCTTGAGTGAGTGTGGCATCAAGGATCCCTAGCAAAATTGAAGTCAATTGGAATCGGGGGAAATCTCTCCACTTGGTGGAGTCGTACCTCGCACAAAGCAAGATAGTTGTGGTTAGTGGAGGCCAATCATCTCAGCCCAGGACATTGCCTCAGGAGTTTCTCAGGGTAGTGTCCTAGGTCCAGACATCCTCAGCTGTTTCATTGTTGACTCAGAAGAGTCAGAAGCGGGAATGTTCCCTGCTGATTCACAATTCCTCAGATACTGAAGCAGTCTGTGCCCACAAGCAGCAAGACCTATGCAACATTCTCAGCTGATAAGTGACAAGCAACCTTCTGGCCACACAAGTGCTAAGCAGTGAATATCTCTAATGAGAGAAAATCAAACCATCCACCTTTTGATATTCAGCAGAATTACCATCGCTGAATCCCTCACCATAAACATCTTGGGGGTTACCATTGACCAGAAACTAAACTGGACCAGTCACATCTATGCTGCGGCCATAAGCGTAGGTCAGAGATTGGGAATTCTGCAGCAAGTATCTCACCTCCTGATCCACCAAAACCTGTCCACTATCTACAAGGCACAAGTCAGGAGTGTGATGGAATACACCTCACTCAACAACACTCAAGAAGCTCAACACCATCCAGGACAAAGCATCCCATTTGATCAGAACCTAACCCACCACCTTAAACATTCACTTCCTCCACAACCAGTACACAGTGGCTGCAGTGTGTACCATCTCCATATGAACTGCAGTAACTTGCCAAGTATCCTTCAACAGCACCTTCCAAGCCCGTGACCACTACCACCTTGAAGGACAAGGGCAGCAGATGCATGGGAACTCACTACCTGCAGGTTCCCCTCCAAGTCACTCACCATCCTGACATGGAACTATATCGCCATTTCGTCGCTATTGTTGGGTCACAATCCTGGAACTCCCTCCCCAACAGCACTGTGGGTGTTCCTACACCATATGGACTGCAGTGGTTCAAGAAGGCAGCTCACCACTACATTCTCAAGGGCAATTAGGGATGGGTAATAAATGCTAGACTTATCAGCGAAACTCGCGCCCAAGAATGAATAAAAACCAAATCACTCTCCAAAGATTTCCCACAATTCAGGCTGGGACATTTACTTCAGGAGCACAGAGCTTTATATAACTACAACATGAGTTCCAATCTTCAGATTCCATTAGCCTTTCACATTATTTTCTACCAGTCCACTAGCTTTTAGTGATTCAGCACTCGGGTCTCTGCTTCTCCAGTTTCTAACATCTCACCATTTATAAAAAACACTCTGATCTATCTTTGGTAGGTACTAGATGACCCCTCATTTTAAACTCCATCTGCCAAAGCATTGCTCACTCACTTAATCTATCAAGAAGATTTGAAAATAAATTTCTTGCCAAAGGATAATATTCTGCTTCTGCTCCCTCGCCGTTTGCTTTTCCCGTTAGTCTTTCATTTGGTGTAAATCCAGAGAAAGTAAAGATGGAAGGAAGGGAGGGAGGGAAAAATCTTCCTCCTTTTCGTGATCCCAATTTGATCTTCATTCCAGTCCAATTTGGGTGAAGAATTCCAATTGTCTGTCTCAATTTTAATAAAGTATAAACAATTCTGGAATCACCTTCTCGATATTGACAAGAACAGGTTTCCAGGCCGACTTAACACAAAATTTCCCCCCCTGGAAACAACAATGCACTAGACAGTTCATAAACTGACAACAAGGATGGGATTTGAACCCACGCGCGCGAAGCACAATGGATTAGCAATCCATCATGTTAACCTCTCCGCCACCTTGTCAACTGTTTTGGCGTAATGGTCACCTTCAGCTCAGATCCTGACTGTGCAGCCAGATGTGCAATGATGGAAATGTAGCTTCTGTAAGTGAATGAAATTTCCATCACATCAGGTCATGGCCTGTTTGGAATGGAGCGGTGTGAAACATTCCAGACCATGTCCAACACGTTTCTACTCAGTGTGAAAACTCACCACGGAAAGACTGGAACATACAACCATTTGATCACACCATGATTAACATCACTCAGACATCTGAACCATTAGGTCACTGACGAAGTCATGATGACTTCTAATTTCTCATGAAATGACGACTGAACTGACTGGAAGAATTGCTTTAACTCCACATGATCAGAGAGACACAGCCTCAGCCGACTTGTCAGGTGGCGTAAACAGATATTACTGCTTCTGATCTTCACCAGAACAGAGAGTGAGATGTAACATTGATCATCAAACAGACTATGAGAGAATACAACAGAATAAAACACATGGAGAGACACTGTGGAATAACACCTAGATTTGACTGGAATGTTGAATTTTAATTGGAATGGATAAAACACCAGAAACAACTGATTAAATTGGGATTCTCATCATTATATTGATCTGGGACAGAAAAGAGAGACTGATAGAAAGAAGGGAAGAAGGAAGAAAAGAAAGGATGGAACTGTTTACTTTTTTCAGTTTTTTCACTTGCCCATCAAAGCTGGATAAAAAGGTTGCAAATAACAGGGAATTTCACCAAAAAGGGAGATTAAATGCTGCCGAAACCTTGGATTGAAGGATGCCCCAACAGATCACCTGTTTAACTGTCTCCTCACTGGGGGATTTCAATCAGTGAGCAATATTACTCACTACTTTTATTGTGAAATGAACCCAGAACTGTCACTTGGAATTAATATCTGTGTTCCAACTCCTGAATAATAAAATTGTGAGTTTCTCAATATTTTCTGGACACATTTCCTGCTGAAAGAACTAATAACTCTTTTCTAATTTACACTTTACTATATACACACTCATCAAGCCTCCTAAGCTGGCATCCTTGGTGCTGCTCTCTCTTCTCCCAAACCTCATGTCATGTGACTGTTACATCATCACTCTGACAGTGGGAGGGGTTGATCCCACTGTCTTCAGCATTAACCCTTTACATTCTTATGCTACACTGTCTGTGCAAAAAATGGTTAGAGAACTTCCTTCATTTATCGAAACACCAACAGCTGCCAGTTGTAAATCAACACAAACCCATCAGAGAGAGAGAGAGAGAGAGAGAGACTGTCAGAGAACTTCCTGCATCCAGTCCTGACCCTGTCACACTCAGCAGCTGCTCACCCAGACCCCACTCTCATCAACACTGAATACTGTTACCGAGACCCTTCAAATAATGTTTATAAAAGGTGGAAACATTCAAAGTTCATCGCAGCTGGACTGAATAGAACAAAGTTTAATATCTTTTCACCGTCACTCGGTGACCACATGAGAGACAGTCCTTAAATCAGTCGTATAAATTATCAGCTGTAAGAACGTTTGTCATTGGGTTGAATAATTTCTGTGTGAGAAATATTCCAGCATCATAAACCAGGGGAATGTGCTGACAGAGCTGTGTCTTCACCTCTTCTGGTCAGTCGGACAGTTCACCCTTCATTCTGCTCTGATTCGCTTTCCCCAAGCGGATCTTCAGATTCTGAAATAGTCATAGAGTCGTACAGCATAGAAACAGGTCCTTCGGCCCACCGCATCCATGTCGACCATAATGCCTATCTATACTAATCCCACCTGCCTGCATTAATTTCATATCCCTCTATGCCTTGCTCATTCAAGTACCTGTCCAGATGCCTCTTAATTGTCACTACTGTTCCTGCCTCCACCACCTCCTCAGGCAGCTCATTCCAGATACCCACGATTCTTTATGTGAAAAATTTACCCCTTTGATCCCCTTTAAACCTCCTCCCTCTCATCTTAAATCTATGCCCTCTAATTTTCGTCACCCCTCCTATGGGAAACAGACTCTGGCTATCTATGCTATCTATGCCTCTCATAATTTTATATACCTCTATCATGTCTCCTCTCAGCCTCCTTCGCTCCAGGGAAAACAGACCCAGCCTGTCCAATCTCTCTTGATAACTCAAGCCCTCCAAACCAGGCAACATCCTTGTGATTCTTTTCTGCACCCTTTCTAGCTTAATCACATCTTTCCTGTAATGCGGCAACCAGAACTGCACACAGTACTCCAAATATGGCCTAACCAACGTTATGTATAACTGTAACATGACGTTCTAACTCTTGTACTCAATGCCTCGGCTAATGAAGGCAAGCATGCCATACGCCCTCTTCACCACCCTGTCTACCTGTGTTGCCACTTTCAGGGAACTATGTACTTGCACACCAAGGTCTCTCTGCTCAACAACACTCCCCAGAGCCCTGCCATTCACTGTATATGTCCTGCCCTGGCTTAACTTCACAAAATGCATCACTTCACACTTGTCTGCATTAAATTCCATTTGCCAAGCCCTTGTCCACTTTCCCAGTTGATCTATATCCTGTTGTAACCTTAGACAACCTTCTTCACTGTCCACTATACCACCAATTTCGGTGTCTTCTGCAAACTTACTAATCATGCCCCTTACATTCACATCCAAGTCATTAATATATATGAAAAACAACAGGGGGTCCAGCACCGATCCCTGCGGCACACCACTGGTCACCGGCCTCCAATCTGAAAAACAACCGTCCACTACCACACTCTGCCTCCTATCACCAAGCCAATTTTGCATCCAATTTGCTAGCTCATCCTGGATCCCATTTGTTCGAACCTTCTGGACCAGCCTACCAAGTGGGACCTTGTCAAAGGCCTTGCTAAAGTCCATGTAGACAACATCCATCGCCCTGCCCTCGTCAATCCTCTTGGTCACTTCCTTGAAAAACTCAATCAAATTCGTGAGACATGATTTCCCACGCACAAAGCCATGTTGACTATCGCTAATCAGACCATGCCTTTCCAGAAGCATATAAATTCTGTCTCTCAGAATGCCTTCCAATAACCTTCCCACCACTGATGTAAGACTCACCGGCCTGTAGTTTCCTAGCTTATCCCTTCTGCCCTTCTTAATAAAGGCACAACATTAGCTATCCTCCTGTCTCCCGGTACCTCACCCGTGGCTAACGATGACACAAAAATCTCTGCCAGGGCCCCAGCAATCTCCTCCCTTGCTTCCCATAGCATCCTAGGATACACCTGGTCAGGCCCTGGGGATTTATCCACCTTAATGCACTTCAAAACCTCCAACACCTCCTCCTTTGTAATGTTGATATGCTCCAGGATATCAGTGTTCCTTCCCTTGAACTCACTAGCTTCCATGACCTTCTCCACGGTAAATACGGATGAGAAATATTCATTTAAGACCTCGCCCATTTCCTGTGGCTCCACACATAGATTGCCACACTGATCCTTAAGGGGACCTACTCTCTCCCTAGCTACCCTTTTACTCTTAAAATACTTATAGAATCTTTTAGGATTCTCCTGTATCTTATGTGCCAGGGAAATCCCATGGCCCCTTTTCGCCCTCCTAATTTCCTTCTTAAGTGTACTCCAACATCCCCTGTACTCCTCGAGTGAGTCGCTCGATCCCAGCTGCCTATACCTGACATATGCCTCCTTCTTTGTCCTGACCATACCTCAATATCACTCGTCAACCAAGGTTCCCTAAACTTGTCAGCTTGCCCTTCCATCTAACAGGAACATGCCTGCCCTAAACTCTTCCTATCTCATTTTTAAAAGCCTCCCACTTACCTGCAAACAGCCTCTCCCATTCAACTTTTGAGAGTTCCTGTCTGATGCCATCGAAATTAGCCTTCCCCCAATTTAGGACTTCAACCTGAGGACCAGTCCTATCCTTTTCCAGAACTATCTTGAAGCTAATAGAGTTATGGTCACTGGTCCCAAAGTGCTCCCCCACTGACACATCAACCACCTGCCCAGCCTCATTTCCTAAGGGGAGGTCGAGTGTAGCCCCTTCTCTGGTAGGGCCATCCATATACTGCTTCAGAAAACTATCCTGGACACATTTAACAAATTCTTCCCCATCTGATCCCTTAGCACGAAGGCAGCCCAGTCAATATTAGGGAATTTAAAATCACCTACTATTACAACCCTATAATTCCTACACCTATCTGTGATTTCCCTACGTATATGCTCCTCCACTTCCCTCTGACTATTGGGGGGCCTATCGTATAATCCCATCAAAGTGATCACCCTTTTCTTATTTCTAACTTCTACCCACAGGTCCTCGCTGGACATTCCCCCCCGGATATCCTCTCTAAGTACTGCCGTGATGTCCTCCCCAATCAATAGTGCAACTCTCCCTCATCTCTTACCTCCACCTCTGTCACGCCGAAAGCTTCGGTACCCCGGAACATTGAGCTACCACTCCTGTCCATCCCTCAACCACGTTCCCGTAATAGCTACAATATCACAATCCCATGTACCGATCCATGCTCTGAGTTCATCTGCCTTACCTGTCAGGCTTCTTTCATTAAAGTAAATGCAGTTTAGCCTACCAGACCTTCCACGCTCCCTGTCCTGCCCCTGCCCAGCCTGCCTACTGGACTTGCTTGCTTTAACCTCTACATTTGCCTCAACCATCTCATCTGAGAGATTACTACTTTAGATCCCACCCCCTGCAAGACTAGTTTAAACCCTCCTGAGTAGTACTAGCAAACCTCCCTGCAAGGATATTGGTCCCCCTCCAGTTCAGATGCAACCCATCCTTCTTGTACAGGTCACCTCTGCACCAGAAGAGATCCCAATGATCGAAGTAGCTGAAGCCCTCCCGCCTTCGCCAGTCTTCAGCAACGCATTCATTTGCCTTATCCTCCTATTCCTACCCTCACTATCACGTGGAATAATCCTGAGATTACAACCCTAGAGGTCCTGCTTTTTAATCTTCTGCCTAACTCCCTATATTCACTTTGCAGGACCTCATCTCTCTTCCTGCCTATGTCGTTAGTACCAATATGGACCACGATCTCTGGCTGCTCACCTTCCCCTTTCTGAATGTCCTGCAGCCGCTCCGAGACATCCTTGACCTTAGCACCAGGGTGGCAACATACCATCCTGGAGTCTCGTTTGTGACCACAGAAACGCCAAACTGCACCCATTACTATCGAATCCCGATCAGTATAGCTCTTGCAACATTTTTCCTCCCCTGCTGTGCAGCAGAGCCCTCCGTGGTGCCACAAACTTGGCTGTTGCTGCTTTCCCCTGGGAGGTCATCCCCCCGCAACAGTATCCAAAGCGGTATATCTGTTTGAGAGGTGGATGGCCACAGGGGACTCCTGCACTACCTGCTACTCCGTCAGGTGGTCACCCATCTCTTTTCTGCCTGTGCAGCCATTACCTGCATTGTGACCACCTCACTAAACATGCTATCCACAACGTCCTCAGCATCGCGGATGCTCCACAGTGAATCCACCTGCAGCTCCAGTTCCGTAATGCGGGTAGTCACTAGCTGCAGCTGGATACACTTCCTGCAGACATGGTCACCAGGGACACTGGAAGCGTCCCTGATTTCCCTCAAAGCGCAGGAGGAGCATATCATGGGGCTGAGCTCTCCTGTCATGACTTACCCTTAGGTTAATTAGTTACTACCTTCATTAAAAATACTAATTATACTAGGGTAATTGTTCTACCCACTTCACTCTAAAGTCCTTAAAAAAAAAACACTTTAGTAGTACTCACCTTATCACCAGAGGATTTTTTTTCCAACAAAAAAAACAACTTTCCCCTTATTTTTTAAGATATTCAAACAGCTGCTACTTACCAAGCAATCGGCTTGCAGCTCTCCTCTGATGTCACTGTTTGCCTTTTTTGTTCAATATTCCGGCGCATTGGAAGAGGTGCGACTGCTCTCCGCTCCCGGAAGGGAAGAGACTGGACCTTGATCCTCTGGGTCGATTTACAGGCTCCGCTCCCGGTGTTCCCCCCACAGGTCCGCTCTGCTCCTCACCTCTCCACTCTTGGAAGGTAAGAGCAAATCTGGACACTGGGTTTTCTTATTTAGTTCCTTTCGATTTTTCTTGCTCCTGAATGATAATATATTCCAACCTTGGATCAACCTTGCCCTGTCTCCCAGTCTCGGTTAAAAGTGACACATAACGGCACCAACACTCTGAAACATACAACATGGTCACACTCTGCTTCAGTGAGATTAATGCTGAAGCAATTTCCATGTCGAATGCGATTGTGAACAAATTTCTTTCGAGGAAATTGTGGCTGATTGAGTATTTGCACTGAATTTCTGTGCAAGAAGCGACAGTTTCAAACAGCCATTCCCAAATCACTTCCTTCACAAAGACAAAAACTGTGCTGTCTTAACGTGTGACTCAACTTCACAAACAAATCTGAACTCGAAGTTCAGGTGAAGACAGAGAAGTGAATAATTGACAGTGTAATCTTTGAATCATAATTTTCTGTTTCTTCGCTGAAGTGAGGCTCAACCCGAAGACACGCGAGATTATGGAAATCTACAAATTTGGAATGAGAAAGCATAAAGTAGTGAAACAGTTGGTGAGTACATTGTGGCACTGAAGAATTTATCACTACAGGGCAACTTTGACACATTCTTAGACCGTACATTATGAGACAGATTTGTGCTATCTTGGCGGATGAGAAAAGATACCAAACGCACAAAATCCCACATTTGAGCGAGCGTGTAAGATTGCTCTTTACATGGAGATAGCATCAAAGAATGCTCGTGAATTGCGTCCTATGCCAGTGACAGTAACACACTTCAGAGGAACTTAAACACACTGGTAAAATGGGCTTTCACGTAACAGATAACATTTTACACAGAGAAGTGTGAAGTGATACAGTTTCGGAGGAAGAATGAGACAATGTACACCAATCTTTTTTGATCAAGGTTTGAAAAGGTTGCGAAGAGCAAACAGGACACTTGGCTTTATTAATAGAGGCATAGAGTAAAAGCAAATAAGTTATGCTAAACCTTTATAAAACACTGGGGCTGAATGGCCGACTCCTGCACCTCCACAGAAAGCTTCCACTCCAGTCTCAGACACCCTTGTCAGGATCACTTTCCATACATCCCGCCACTCCACGCACGGATATCTCCCTCAGGATCAGATCACAGCTCCACAGTCCTGCCACATCCAGTCGTGAATGGTGGTGGATAATTAAATAACTAACAAGATGAGGAGGCTCCAAAAACATTCACATCCTCAATGATGGTGGTGCTGAGCACGTCAGTGCAAAAGATGAAGCTGAAGCATTTGCAACCATCTTCAGTCAGAAATATTAAGTGGATTTGATCTGTGCTAATTTCAGCTCCTCATGCTCGCTGGTGCCTTGGTTCTCTGGTGCTAATTTCAGAGTAAATCATGCAGCTTGACAATTGGAGCCAAAGAAAAAGACACAGGAGAGGTTGAAAGTGCCAAAACCTGGGATTGAATCAAGAACTGTTTAACTGTTAGTACAGCACGAACTCAACAAAGCTATTTCAACAACACACAAAGGCCACCATTCTGTCACTGCTTTGGAAGACAATATATACATTAAAGTGTTTGTAAAAAGTTACAGAACACAACATGTGAGTAATATTCCCCATTGTTATCTCAGTACTGATGGATTGTGAAGTGGGAGACAGCCAGAAGTCCCACTGAGCAGCACTGACCCTGAGCTGTGAGTGAAATGAGATAAAGTTCAATCTTTAGCAGAAAGATTCTGGAGAGAGGTAAGAGTCCTGAATCAAGGAAAGACTTTCTGACATAATAAAAGCCAAATACTGCAGATGCTGGAAATCTGAAATAAAAACAAAAAGTGCTCGAAATATTCAGTAGGTCTGGCAGCATCTGTGGAGAGAGAAACAGAGAAAACATTTCAGGTCTGTGACCTTTCATCAGAACAGACAAAGGTTAAAAAAGAATTAGGTTTTAAACAAGTGAAGGGGAGGGGTGTGTGGGAGAGAACAAAGGGGAAGGTGTTTGATAGGGCAGAGGGCAGGAGAGATTAAATAACAAAGCTGTCCTGGGACAAAGGCAAAGAGTGTGTTAATGCTTGTGGTTGCCTGACACCAGTCATGCTCTGAAGTTATTGAACTCAATGTTCAGTCCACAAGGCTGTAGAGTGCTGAATCGAAAGCCAGGTGCTGCTCCTCGAGCTTGCGTTGATGTTCACTGGAACACTGGAACAGGCCAAAGACAGAAATGTTGACATGAGAACAGGGGGGAGTGTTGAAATGGCAAGCAACCAGAAGGTCAGGGTCATGCTTTCGCACTGAGCAGAGGTGTTCCACCTAATCTGCGTTTGGTCTCCCCAGTTTAGAGGAGACCGCATTGTGAGCAGTGAATACAGTATACATAATTGAAAGAAGTACAAGTAAATCGCTGCTTCACCTGAAAAGAGTGTCTCGGGCTTTGGATAATGAGCAGAGAGGAGGGAAAAGGGCAGGTATTATATCTCCTGCGATTGCATGGGAAGGTGCCTTGGGAAGGGGAGGAGGTGTTGGGGTAATGGAGGAGTGGACCAGGGTGTTGTGGAGGGAACAATCCCAGCAGAATGCTGACAGGGGAGGGGAGGATGCGTTTGGTGGTGGCATCACGCTGGAGGTGGCGGAAATGGTGGAGGATGATCCTTTGGATGTGTAGGCAGGTGGGGTGGAAAGTGAGGACAAAGGGAACCCTGTCGCAGTTCTGGGAGGGAGGGGAAGGCGGAGGGCGGAGGTTGAGGGTCCTGTCAACTACACTGGGAGGGGGCCGGGGCGGGGGTGGGGGGGGGGGTTGGTAGTTGAAATCTGATGAAGTTGTTGAATTTAATTTCAAACACTCCTTGAACTCTCTGCCGATGAAGTCTGAAAAAGGGAAGAACAACCACACAACAAGGGTCTCAAATCCAAGACCCTGAGATTAAAAGTCTCATGCTCTACCAACTGAGCTAACAAGACCTGATACAGTACTTCTACTCTGTCTGTTATTGGACGGATGCAGCTGTTGGCTCCACCCCAATGGCGGGAGTTTGTTCCACCAACCATGAAGCAGCTTCCCATCAATTCCCCAGATTATCAGTAATCCACTTCCAGAAGCCCCAAAGTGTGATATATTCCTCTCACTCATCAATAATAAAACTGAAATCTTTTTACCTTCCAAATGCTGCCATCTATTTTGTCAGTATTTATTTCTCTCTCCTTTTTATTTAGTTCATGCATTCCTTAGGAATTTGTTTTCCAATTATTTCTGAGGGAAGAAATGAACAGATCTGGCAGCTCAAAACTGGGCATCCATGAGGCACTGTGGGCCATCAGCAGCAGCAGAATTGTATTTAAACACAATATGTTACCTCATGGCCTGACATATCCCTCACTCTACCATTACCATCAAGCCAAGGGAACAATAGTGGTTCAATGAAGTGTGCAGGAGGGCATGTCAGGAACAGCACCAAGCAGACCTAAAAATGAGGTGTCAACCTGGTGAAGCTACAACACAGGATTACTTGCATGTCAAACAGTGGAAGCAGCATGCAATAGACAGAGCTAAGCGATCTCACAACCAACAGATCAGATCAAAGCTCTGCAGTCCTGTCACATCCAGTCCTGAATGGTGGTGGATAATTAAACAATTAACAGGAGGTCAAGGCTCCACAAATATTCCCATCCTTAATGATAAGGGAGACCAGCATATCAGTGCAAAATACAAGGTTGAATCATTTGCAACCACCTTCAGCTAGAAGTGCCAAGTTGATGATCCATCTCGGCCTCCTCCTGAGGTCCCCAGCATCACAGATGCCAATCTTCAGCTAATCCAATTCACTCCACATGATATTTGCAGCGGTTCAAGAAGGCAGCTCACCACCACCTTCTCAAGGGCAATTAGGGATGGCGCCCATATCCCATGAATGAATAAAAAAAAATCAAGAAATGGCTGAAGGCTCTGGATACTGACAACATCCCGGCTGTAGTGCTGAAGACTTATGCTCCAGAACTAGCCGTGCCACCAGCCAAGCTGTTCCAGTACAGCTCCAACACTGGCATCTACCCGGCAATGTGGAATATTGCCCAGGTGTGTTCTGTACACAAAAAGCAGGACAAATCCAACCCGGTCAATTACTGCCCCATCAGCCTCCTCTTGATCATCAGTAAAGTGATGGAAGGTGTCGTTGACAGTGCTATCAAGCAGCACTTACTCAGCAATAACCTGCTCTTCATTGCTCATTTTGGGTTCAGCCAGGGCCACTCAGTTCCTGACCTCATTATGGCCTTGGCCCAAATATGGGCAGAAGAGTTGAATTCAGGAGGTGAGGTGAGGTGACAGTGACTGCTCTTGCCAAGAGCATCAAGGAGCCCTTGCAAAATTGAAGTCAATTTTAATCAGGGGAAAACTCTCCACTAGTTGGAGTCATACATCGCGCAAAGGAACATGGTGATGCTTGTTGGTGGTCAATCATCTCGGTCCAAGAACATCACTCAGGACTTCCTCAGGGTAGTGTCCTAGGCCCCAACCATCTTCAGCTGCTTCATCAATGACCTTCCCTCTGTAATAAGGTCAGAAGTGGGGATCTTCGCTGATGATTGCAAAATGTTCTGTCGCATTAACATCTCCTCAGATACTGAAGCAGTCCATGTCCACATGCAGAAAGACCTGGACAAAATTGGGCTTGGGCTAACAAGTGGCAAGTAACATTCACGCCACAAAAATACCAGACAATGACCATTTCCAACAAGAGAGAATCTAACCATCTCCCCTTGATATTCAATGACATTACCATTGCTGAATCCTTCACTATCAACATTCTGGGGGTTACCATTGAGCAGAAACTGAATTGGATCAGCCATATAAATAGAATAGCTACAAGAGCAGGTCAGAGGCTGGAAATTCTGCTGTGACTGACTCACCATCTACAAGGCACAAGTCAGGAGTGTGATGCAATACTCCCCACTTGCCTGGATGAGTGGAGCTCCAACAACACCAAAGAAACTCAACACCGTCCAGGACAAAGCAGCTCGTTTGATCAGCACCTCATCCACGACTTTAAATATTCATTCCCTGCACCACCAGTGAACAGTGGCAGCAGTGTGTGCCATCTACAAGATGCACTGCAGCAACTCACCAAGCCTCCTTCAACAACACCTTCCAAACGCCCGACCTTGAGAACCTGGAAGGACATTGAATGAATGGGAACACCACCATCTGCAAGCTCCCCTCCAAGCTACACACCATCTTGACTTGGAACTATATCACCGTTCCTTCACTGTCACTTGATCAAAATCCTGGAACCCCCTTCCCAACAGCACTGTTGTTTTACGTACAACACATGGACTGCAGTGGCTCAAATAAGCTGCTCACCACCACCTTCGCAAGGGCAATTAAGGATCGACAATAAAGGCTGCGTTTGCTGACAACACAACCACTAGGTGGCACAACTCGCTTTCTCCCCCTCCTTCGCACCGGCCGCTTCCACCCTCCACAGTCGCTCACTCCAGACCTCACTGCTCCCCCCACTTCCCTGGACGATTGTCCCCCGATCGCGTCACCCCATTCTCTGGTCGCTTGCTCACTCCCCACCCCCCCTCCCCTCCAGCCGCTAGCTCTATGCTGCGCTGCTTCCCTTCTCTCGGCCACTTGCTCCCACGTTTGTCCAGTCTCCACGCGCCGCCCGAAGAAGTAAGGTGGGCTGCAAAGTGTGACGTAGGAGCGAGTAGTGAGTGGCCTAGAGGAGGGAAGTGGCACAGCCTAGAGCTAGCAGCTGGAGCGGGGATTGGGAGGTTGAGAGAGAGCAGCCAGAGAGCTCGATGACGCGAGCGGGGAACGATCGGCCAGGGGAGCATCGAGACGTGGAGCGAGCAGCTGATAGGAGGAAGCGTCGAGGCCTGGAGCGAGTTGCCGAGGGGGGAGAGCTCCAGCCTCAAAGTCTCCTATTCAGCCGCTTCCTCCAGCTGAGTGAGGGGCTGGATACCCGATGCCGCTTTAGCGCACATGAGCGAAGATGGACCATGCGCGGATATGCGATGCTGTTGGCGCTGCGCAATGACATCATCCTGCGCATGTGCCACTTAATCCTGGCAAGATGTAGCTGTGCCTATGAGCAGCTTGGCACAGTCCGATGATGTCAGCGGGCCGCTGCATTGACAGGAATCACATTGTGTCAGCAGTGCCCACATCCCATGAAAGAATAAAAAAGAGGTTTACCACAATGGTAGCAGGGTGAGGGATTTCAGTTATGTGGAGAGATTGGAGAAGCTGGGGTTGTTCTCCTTGCAGCAGAGAAAATTCAGAAGAAATTTGACACATTTGTTCAAAATCATGAAGTTCTTTAATAGTTCAAATAAGGAGAAACTGTTTCCAGTGGTAAAAGGGTCAGTAAGCAGAGGACACAGATATCAGGTGATTGGCAGAAGCACCAGAGATGACATGAAGAACCATTGTTTACACTGCAATGTGTTGTGATAAAGAAAGAAAAGACTTGCATTTATATAGCACCTTTCAAGACCACTGGACATATCAAAGCACTTTGTAAACAATGAAATACTTTTGAAGTGTAATCACTGTTGTAATGTCAGAAATGCAGCAGCTGATACCCACAAACAGCAATGTGATAATGACCAACTGATCTGATTGAGAGGCAAATATTGATCACAACAGAGTGAATAATTGATGCGTCAGTTTCTGTATCTGAAATGTGACTTAGATCTGCTGTTATTAACCGAGGCAGCGCTGCAGAAGGATATGTTAATAATCTCTCACTAATCAACTGCAAACAGTCAGAATGTATAACTGTGAACAGCACTTTCTGCAATGTCAGGGCTGGAAAATTGAGGGAGGGAGAGACACTGTCAGTATCTGAGTGTATACAGCACTGTACAGAGAAAGAGCCAATATACCGGGGCTGAGACACAGTGCATCTTTTCACATTTAATCACAATAATATCCACAGTCAGGAATTGAAAAGGATGAAAAACCAAATAACAAGAGCAAAAGTAAGAAAACTAAGCAATTATAGATTAGCTGATAAGCTTTCACTGTGTTACCTGGTAGTCTACTGTTTTATATTCAATGCTCTCTCCACTGTGGCCAGGGAATGATTTCTTCTCAAGGGCTGAATATTAACAAAACTTCTTAGAATTTAAAATCTTTCAAAATTAATTCCATGGAGCTAATGGGGAAAAGTCAAATAACTGCATCAATTACAGGAGAGCTGGTTGGTGATGACGTGGATGTGTCTGCAGTGTGCAGGACCAGACTGTTTCGATAGATTCACAATGAATGTTCCACCCTTTATTTGGAACAGTAAAACTGATCGTGGACAATGGTTATTCTGGTTGCAGCAACCTGAAGATTTAACTCATTAACACCCTGCTTTAGGGGAATCGAGAAAGCATAACACCCAGCTCTGTCAGTTAGTGTGCTTGTTTGCTAACCCACAATTTGTTGGTTCAAGCACTTAAAAGGATGAGGCATTATTAACTTAAACTCTTCTACATCTGCTATATTACTCTTGCTGTTGATTCTTCAAAGATAAGGTTAATCAAGACTTTCTTTGTGAAATCCATGCTGACTGTGTTTTATTATATTTTCATTTTCATATGTATTTTCTACTTTTGGGGATTACAGGATATTGTCATTTTTTATTGATGTTATTTTTATTTATTGCATTTATTGCCCATCCCTAATTCCCTGGAGAAGGTGGTGGTGAGCTGCCTTCTTGAACCACTGCAGTCGATGTGGTGCTGTTAGGAAGGGAGATCCAGGATTTTGACCCAGCCACAGTGAAGGAACGGTGATATAGTTCCAATTCCAGGATGGTGTGTGGCTCAGAGGGGAACTTGCAGGTGGTGGTGTTCCCATGCATCTGCTGCCCTTGTCCTTCTAGGTGATAGAAGTCATGGGTTTGGAAGGTGCTGTGTAAGGAGGCTTGCTGCGTTGCTGCAGTGCATCTTGTGGATGGTACACGCTGTGTGTTGGTGATGGAGAGAGTGAATATAGTGAATGAGGCGCCAATCAAGTGGGCTGCTTTGTCCTGGATGACGTTGAGCTTCTTAAGTGTTGTTGGAGCTGCACCCATCCAGGCAATGGAGAGTATTGCATCACACTCCTGACTTGTTCCTTGTAGATAGGGGACAGGCTTTGGGGAGTCAGGAGGTGAGTTACTTGCCGCAGGATTCGTGGTGTCTGACCTGCTCTTGTAGCCATGATATTTATATGGCTACTGCAGTTCAGTTTCTGGTCAATGGTAACCCCCAGGATGTTGATAGTGGGGGATTCAGCAATCGTAATGCTGTTGAATGTCAAGGGGAGATGGTTAGATTCTCTCTTGTTTCAGAAGGTCATTGCCTGGCACTTGCGTGACTCGAATGTGAAATATCCTTATTGTAGTGTATTGTATTGTACTGTACAGTGACTACACTTGGAAAGTCCTTCATTGGCTGTAAAAGGCTTTACAAAGTCCTGTGGTCGTGAAATGCATGTGTTGCTTTTTCCATTGTTCTCAGTGTCATTTTCATCAAAAGATAGGTTTCGTGAGCACAAGATTTAAATCAATGTTGATTCAAATAATGTAAAAGCATCTATATTCTTGCACTGTACTTAATAATCACCATCTTACCATCCTTACAGAGTGCAATGTTTTTGACCCTGAAATTGATTCCACAATCTCAGTCCCTCAGACAATTTCAGCCCAGTTCTGATGAAAGATCACAGATCTGAAACGTTAACTCTGTTTCTCTCTCCACAGATGCTGTCAGACCTGCTGAGTATTTCCAGCATTTTCAAGAGTCTCGATTTGATGAACAGGAAACTTGTTTCAGATCAGATTGGGAGACAGTGTGAAACCACTCCATTGTACTCATGTCTGAGATTCTGAGGACAGTTGGCTGTTAGTGGAAGACATTAATTAAATGTACCTAGCAACAGCTCAGACCAATTATTATTTTACATGGTGGTGTGATGGCCATCCAGGGGTTAAAAGTCAGGATCTTGCAAGGTTTCAGTGTGCAGGAACACTAGAAGACCTCAGGGGTAAAGGCTCAGATCATCAACCAAGTTCTCCACCTGATGAGGGATCTAGACTGGACAAAGAGGACCGTGACACTTTGAGACCAAGCTCGAACAGTCCACACACCTGCTAGAGCTGTCAAGTTATATTCCCCAAGTTTGTTAAGTATAATTTTACTTCCAATTATTAAGTACTATTTGACTCTCAATAAAAGTTCTGGACTTATTAATCAAGTATCCTGTTGATTTAATTGGTTAAAGTCATGCCCAAAGAGATTGTCCACAATCGACTTTCCAGAACTGAAAGATAAGTCTGCAAGGATTGCTAATTTTACAGCCCTGTTTAAAAAGAGAGATAAACCCAGGAACGACAGACCAGTTCATCTAATGTCAGTGGTGGGCAAAGTTTTCGAGACAATTATCCAGGAGAAAATTAACTGTCACTTGGTAGAACATGGGCTAATAAAGGACAGCCAGTACAGATTGGTTAACAGAAGATTGTGTCTGAAATAATTAATGAATTAATTTCTTTGATGAAGTTTCACAGAGAGTTGACCAGGGTGGTGAGGCTGATGGTGTGTGTCTGCACTTCAAAATTGTGTTTGAAAAAGTACCATAAAATAGACTTGTTAACAAAATTTGAGCAGATGGGATTAAAGAGGCAGTGGCAGCGTGGATGCAAAATTGGCTGAGAGACGGAAAGCATAAAGTAGGGTGAATGCTTGTTTTTCAGAATGGAGGGACTAATACAGTAATGTCACTGTTGTTGCAGTGTGTGCAGTGTCTGACCCTGAGCTGTCCTAAGGAGGGGGCTGTTTGTGATGTTCCTGTGGGGTGTATTATCATCAGGGTATCTCTCTGAGCTGTCACAGGGATGGGGCAGTGTGTGAGATCCTTGTGCATGTCATGCAGGCCCACTGGCGTGTGGTTCCATCCTGATGCCAAGAAACAGAGCCCCATCTATGGGCAAAAAGTCTCACTTCCCTGTGGGTGTCTTGAGAGAGAAGAAGGCTTAGGGAGTAAACCTGGACAGTAAATCCGGAGTGGCGTCCTGGAGGCGGTTACCTGTTACTTATCAGGTAGTTTTCCAGCAACTCCTACAGCAGAGCTGGGACCAAACAGTGCTGTTTTTTTCCTTTCCTTTGGACAATACTAGCAATGCTGAGAGGGGGTCCTGATGCTCAGTGCCTCCATACTATTTGCCCAGGCCTGTGCCCTGGAGAGGACACTCCAGCTTCATGGTTAAACATCAGCAAAACATGGGAAGAAACAGTTACCGATTAGAAGCTCTCACTCAATTGGTGTAGAGTATGAGCACCAGGGGTTACTTTTGACAGTGGGAGAGATCATCGCGTCTCAATGGATAACTACCACCTACTCCAAGCTGTGCAGCCGCCAGTCAGTTAGGTGCTGTCCTGCCACGACCTACCTGCTTCAATGGGTGCTTGCACCTTCGAGAGATATCTCTCAACTGGCGGATTGATAATCTATGCACCAGGCAAGACAAACTCAACAAAGAAGACACCAGTGCTTCGCATCACAAGCTGGAATGTAAGGACCATGTGTCCTGGCCTTACCGACAACCTTCTGCAGCACACACAAGACAGCTGTGATTGACAAGGAACTCACAAGGCTCAATGTGGACATTGCTGTGCTGCAAGAAACTGGACCCATTCAAAGTGGATCCCTCAAAGAGAAACACTACACCTTCTTCTGGCAGGGGAAATCCCAAGAGGCAACTCGTGAGCATGGAGTGGGTTTCACAGTAAAAAAAACACGCCACTTGCAATGAGTGAACCCTCCACAGTTGGCTCAGAGAGACTTCTTCCCCTTCACTTGTTAACAAGCGCGGGCCCAGTTAATCTCATGTGCATCTATGTCCCGACACTCACCTCCACCCCAGATGTCAAGGATCAATTCTATGAGACACTTGACACTGCCATCAGTAGAATTCCCAGCACTGAGGGACTGTATCTTCTAGGGGATTTCAACGCAAGCTTGGGTACTGACTACAGCTTGGCCAATGAGCATAGGGCACCAGGGGATTAGCAAGATGAACAAAAATGGACAGAGGTTTTGGAGCTATGCTGTCACCATGGACTCTGTGTGACGAACAGCTCCTTCCAGGTCAAGCTGTGCCACAAGGTGTCCTGGAGACATCCGAGATCATGCCACTGGCACCAGCTAGAACTTATCATCACCAGACATACCACCCTCAGCAGTGTCCTCATCACTCGCAGCTATCACAGCGCTGACTGTGACACTGACCACTCCCTGGTGTGTAGCAAGGTCAGGCTTCAGCCAAGGAAGCTTCATCCATCCATGAAGAAAGGTCGTTCTCGGATCAACACTCACCGAACCACTGATCCAGAAAGGACCCAGGAGTTCCTCAACATCCTAGATCAGGCTCTTTCAGTAAACACCCAAGGCTTCAGTGCAGTGTCAAAGTGGAATCATCTGCACGCCACCATCTATAACTCTGCACTCACTGTATGGGAAAAGAGATGGGAGGAATGCTGACTGGTTTGAGGCTTATTGGACTGAAATGGAGTCAGTTACTGCAACTAAGAAGAGAGCCCTCATGAACTACAAACAAGTCCCCAGCAAACAAACTCTAGATGCTCTCAGAGCTGCCAGAAACAAGTCTCTGCAGACTGCTCGGCACTGCACCAATCAATACTGGTTAAAAGTCTGCAACAGCATACAATCTGCCACTGAATCTGGGGGATGCTAGAAGGACATATGAAGGAATTCAACACACCAAGGTTCCTTAGACAGCACCTTCCATACCCGCAACCTCTACCAACTAGAAGGACAAGGCACCAAATTCATGGGAACACCACCACCTGTAAGTTCCCCTCCAAGCCACACACTATCGTGACTTGGAACTATATCGCCTTTCCTTCACTGTTGCTGGGTCAAAATCCTGGAACTCCCTTCCTAACAGCACTGTGGGTGTACCTACCACACACAGACTGCAGCGGTTCAAGAAGGCAGCTCACCACCACCTTCTCATGGGAATTGAGGGATGGGCAATAAATGCTGGCTTAGCCAGTGATGACCACATCACATGAATGAATAAAAAAAATTTTTGAAAGCAACGGGCCCAGCAGTAACTAAATCAGCACCTTTGAAGACAAAGACAGGGACAATCATCACTGAACCGAACAAGCAGATGGAAAGGTGAGTGGAGCATTACCTTGAACTCTACATAACGGAGAACATTGTCATTGAAGTAGCTCTCAGCACCATTCCAGACTTCCCTGTCATGGAGGAGCTGGACAGCGACACCACCATAGAGCTCAACAACGCCATTGACCGTCTTGCCAGAGGTAAAGCCCTGGGAAATGATGGTATTCCACCTGGAATCATCAAAAGTGGAAAAGCAGCTCTGCTGCAGCATCTCCATGAACTTCTGTGTCTCTGTTGGAAGGGGAGATCTGCGCCTCTAAACATGCGTGATGCAAACATTGTCACCTTGTGCAACAATAAAGGTGATCGCAGTGACTGCAGAAATTACCGAGGCATCTGCTTGCTAAGTATTGTGGGGAAGGTCTTTGCTCGCATTGCTCTGACCAGATTGCAGACCCTGACATCACACATCTATCCTGAGTCTCAGTGCAGCTTCAGAGCTGGTAGATCGACAGTCGACATGATTGTCTCACTTCGGCAGTTACAGGAGAAGTACTGTGAACAGTACAGACCACTCTACATTGTCTTTATAGACATCACCAAGGCCTTCAGTCTTGTCAGCAGAGACGGACTCTTCAAACTGCTGTGGAAACTAGGCTTCACACTTATTCACATTATATTCCATCTGTCATTTCATTCACTTATCCTGTCCAAGTCCCCTGGAAACCTCCTTGTAACCTCCTCACAGCTCACATCCTTTACAATTGGCATATTCTTCTCCATGCTGCTATTTTAAACTTTCAGTGACTCAGATGGGGGTGTCCACCTGCATACCAGAGCTGATGACAAGCTGTTCATCTTGGCAAGACTGCGCACCAAGACCAAAATGAGTCAGTTCTTGGTCTGTGAGTTGCTGTTTGCTGATCACGCTGTGCTGACATCCCATAATGAAGTTCATTAACAGCAGCTTGTATATCGGTTCTCCCTGGCCTGCAACGAGTTTGGACTGACGATCAGCATCAGGAAGATCAAAGTTATGGGCCAGGCCGTAGAGACTCCACTTTCCATCAACATCGACAACCTCACTTTGGAGGTTGTCAACAGCTTCACAGACCTTGGATCAACAATCACCAGCAATCTGTCCCTTGATACTGAAATCAGCACCAGGATTGTCAATGCTGCAGCTGTCATGTCAAAGTTGAGAAGACGAGTGTGAACCAACTGCAAACTGATCGAAAATACAAAGCTCCGCGTGTAACAGGCTTGTGTTCTCAGCACCCTCCTTTATAGTAGAGAAGCATCAACAACTTTTCCAAGCCAAGAAAAGCAGCTGAACAGCTTCCACCTCCGCTGTCTCAGATGGATATTGGGCATCTCCTGGCAGGACAGAGTGCCGAATGCGGAAGTACACCAGCGTGCAGGGATCTGCAGCATGTTTGCCCTCTTGAGTCAGCAGTGACTCTGTTGACTGGGTCATGTGTGCTGAATGGATGACGGTCGCTTTGCCAAAGACACGCTCTTTGGTGAGCTTGCTATCAGCACGAGACCAACAGGTCACCTACGTCTGTGATACAAGGACATCTGCAAAGCGAGATCTCAAGCTGACTGGGATTGGAGTCGATGCATGGGACGTCCTTCCTGCTGACTGGAATTCCTGGAGAAAGGCATTCAGGAAGACCATGGGAATAGCAGAGGACAAAAGAAATGACCAGATGGTGGGAAAGAGAGCTCAGAGGAAGGAAAAATTATCAGTCGACCTCGGGCCAATGATATTCATCTGTACCAGCTGCGAAAGGGATTGTCACTCACGAGTCATCCTCTACAGCCACAACAAACGATGTTTCATACAGAAGTGACGTACACCCCGGGTGTAGCCCATCGTCTTCCAAGACGGACGGTTGCCTATTACAATTAAAACGACAGCTACAACTACAAGAGCGAGTCAGAGGCTGGGAACTCTGCCGTGACGAACTCAACTCTTGACTCGCCAAAGCCTGCCCACTATCTACAAGGCCTTCCTCTGATTTCAATTGTACACACATTTGTGATCTGGCTCTGTAGCTTAGTTGGTTAAAGCACCTGTCCAGTAAACAGAAAATCTTGGATTCAACTCCCAACAGAGCCTTGTTTCACAGTAACAACATGCTTGAAAACTTTCATTCTTATCATTGACATTTGTGAACTTTAATTCAAAACACATGATGAATTTCAATTACATAAAAAAACAGCCTTTGTGAAGGATATGAGTTTGGAATGGCTGTTCCTCCTTGTGCAGAATTTCAGTGCTGATACATCAAAGGTAACTTCTTTGACATAAATTTGCTCACAGTTCCATTCAACCTGGAAAACAGCTTGATATTAATCTCACTGAAGGAGAGTGTTTGTGTCATTATGTGTTGCTTTTAACCGAGACTGGGACATGACGCAAGAGGGAGGGTTTCTCTGAGGTTTGGAATATTTGTCAGTCAGGAACAAGAAAAATCAAAGGAACCAAATCAGAAAACCTAAGTCTCATGTGGTTACCGAGAAACGGTGAGAAGATATTAAACTTTGTTGTATTTAATACAACTGTGTGAACTTTGATCTTTGCGGCCTTTTATAAACAGTATTTGAAGGGTCTCAGTAAAAATGTTCAGTGTTGATGAGAGTGGGGTCTGGCTGAGCAGCTGCTTAATGTGACAGGGTCAGGACTGGATGCAGGAAGTTCTCTGACAGTCTCTCTCTGATGGGTTGAGTTGATTTTCAACTGGCAGCTGTTGCAGTTTTGATAATTCAAGTTCCCTCCACCAATTTTTTTGGACAGACAGTGCAGTATGAGGATGTAAAGGGTTAATGCTGAAGACAGTGGGATCAACCCCTCCCACAATCAGAGTGATGATGTAACAGTCACATGAGATGTGGTTTGGGAGGAGAGAGAGCAGCACCAAGGATGCTAGTTTAGGAGGCTTGATGAGTGTGTAGATAGTATTGTGTAAATTAGAAAAGAGTTCTTAGTTCTTTCAGCAGGAAATGTGTCCAGAAAATATCGCGAAACTCACAATTTTATTATTCAGGAGTTGGAACACAGGGATATTAACTCCAAGTGACAGTAGTGGTTTCATTTAACAAAAGAAAAGTAGAGAATAATATTGCTCATTGATTGAAATCCCCCAGTGAGGAGACAGTTAAACAGGTGATCTGTTGGGGCATCCTTCCATCCAAGGTTTCGGCAGCATTTAATCTCCCTTTTTGGTGAAATTCTCTGTTTTTTGCATCTTTTTTTAATCCAGCTTTGATGGACCAGTGAAAAAACTGAAAAAAGTGAACAGATCCATCCTTTCTTTTCTTCCTTCTTCCCATCAGTTTCTCTTTTCTGTCCCAATTTAATCTGCTGTTTTATCCATTCCAATCATAATTCAACATTACAATCAAATCTATTTGTTATTCCACAGTCTCTCTCCATGTGTTTTATTCTGTTGTATTCTCTCACAGTCTGTTTGATGATCAATTTTACATCTCACTCTGTTCTGGTGAAGATCAGAAGCAGTGTTATCTGTTTGCAACACCCGACAAGTCGGCCTGAGGCTGTGTCTCATAGATAATGTGGAGTTAGGAACATAGGAACATAGGAGCAGGCGTCGGCCATTCAGCCCATCGAGCCTACCCCACCATTCAATATGATCATGGCTGATCATCCACTTCAATGCCCTTTTTCCAACACTTTCCTCATATTCCCTTATGTCATTTGTATTTAGAAATCTATCAATCTCTGCTTTAAACATACTCAATCACTGAGCTTCCACAGCCCTCTGGGTTACAGAATTCCAAAGATTCACAACCCTCTGAGTAACAACATTTCTCCTCATCTCTGTCCTAAGTGGCTTGCCCCTTATTTTGAAATTGCGTCCCCTGGTTCTCGATTCCCCAACCAGGGGAAACATGTTAGCTGCATCTACCCTGACTGTCCTTTAAATATTTTGTAGGTTTCAATGAGATCACCTCTCATTCTTCAAAACTCTAGAGAATACAGCCCCAGTTTCCCCAATCTCTCTTCATAGGACAGTCCCACCATCCCAGGAACAAGTCTGATGAACCTTCTTTGCACTCCATCTATGGCAATAATATCCTTCCTGAGGTAAGGCGACCAAAGCTGCACACAGTACTCCAAGTGCAGTCTAACCAAGGTTCTCGACAATTGAAGCAAGAATTCACTACCCCTGTACTCAAATCCTCTTGCGATAAAGGCTAACATACTATTCGCCTTCCTAATTGCTTGCTGCACCTGCATGTTAGCTGTCAGTGACTTATTGACATGGATACCAGGTCACCCTTATATTCTATAACTCAGTTATTGACCTGTACTGCTACTTCAGGGATCTGTGGACAGTCACTCCAACGTCCATCACTTCCTCTACACCGTTCAGTGTTCTCCCATTAATTGTGCATTCCTTTGTCTTTTTTGACGCCTGCTCTCGCTGTTCCCTGCTCTCCGAGTGAACTCTTGCTCCCTCTCTCTCCTGGGCTCTTTATGCTTCACTCTGCTCTCACTGTTTCCTGCTCTCTTAATGTATCAATATTTGTTTGCCTTGTGTTTAATTTAAAATATGGATTAACAGTATTTTACAGTTGTAGGTTTTATTTGGTAGTCCTGTGCAAGTTGTGGATTGGTATTTAATATTTAGCTCTGTGAAAACGATTGTGAATGGAAATATAACTTTCAATCTTATACATGGGCTGGTCTGCAAGCTCCAAGTCCTTCATTTTGTAGTAATGGAATTGATACTGTATCTTTCAGTCTTAATCTCTGTGGGATTTTTGAACTGGTATGTCATGCATAACTTGGTCTAACGTCTGATGTACATTATTGGGATTCATAGGATCATAGGAAATAGGGGCATTAGGTCATTGAGCCCATCAAGCCTGCTCCAACATTCAAACAGATCGTGACTGATCATCTACCTCTACGCCATTTTTCCCTGCTATCACCATATCCCTTGATCTTGTTAGTATTTAGAAATCTATCGATTTATGTCTTGAATATGTTCAATGATTGATCTTCCACAGCCCTCTGGGATAAAGAATTCCACAGATTTCTCACCCTCTGAGTAAACAAATTCCTGCTCATCTCAGTCTCAAATGGCCTGCCCTTATTCTGAGACTGTGTCCCCTTGTTCTAGACTCACTAGACAGAGGAAACATCCTATCCATATCTACCCTGTGACACCCTGGAAGAACTTTGTCTGTTTCAATGAGATCACCTCTCATTCTTCAAAACTCCAGAGAATTTCGGCCCAGTTTCTGCAGTCTCTCATCATCAGACAATCCCACCATCCAAGGGGATGAGACCGGTGAATCTCTGTTGCACTCCTTCTGTGACAAGTCTATCCTTCCTTAGATAAGGAAACCAAAATTGTACAGAATACTCCAGGTGCGGTCTCATCCAGACTTCATACATCTTTACTCATGTACTCAAATACGCTTTCAATGAAGCCAACATACCATTTGCCTTCCTGATTGCTTGCTGCACCTGCATACTAGCTTTTAGTCTCATGAACAAGGACACCCAGGTGCCTTTGGACATCGACACTTCCCAGCCTCTCACCATTTAAGAAATACTCTTTCTGTTCATTCTACCAAAGTGGAGAACTTCACACTTATTTACATTATATTCCATCTGCCATGTTCTTGCCCATTCATTTAACCTGTCCAAATCCCCTTGAAGCCTCCTTGCATTCATTCTGTACCTTTCAACCAGGTAAATTTTGTCTGTTCTATTTCAGATTTTATATTCAAAATGTAACCATGGTGACAGAGTTTATTTAGATCTGATAGTGAGTTTGTTTTTGGACTGTGATTGATGTATCAACCTGTCAGCTGTATTGAATTGGAGTGAAATGGAAACAACTTCTGTCTCTCCTGCTGTTGTCTGACTGTTGTATTGAAAATGTGTCTCTTGACTTTGGGATCAGTGTCTGTCTGACTACTTATTTTGTTTGCTCCAGTGGAACTGATGAGCTGGCAGTATCTCTGTGCTTTGGGAGTGATCCTGTACCGACTGTGTGTTGGAACGAGATCACTTTCCTTGTGTCCAAGAATCACCACATCCATTCAGGTTCCATCGTGTATTTTCCTGCAGGAATGAAAGAACTGGTGAGGTAGAAGATACAAAAGCGATCAATGTAATCGTCCCAATAATAATCATTATGAACAATCACAAAATGAAAACCAGGAACACTAACAGTGTCAGTGTCTGACGCCACTGCAGTACTGCAGCATTCAGCTTCTGTTTACCAGGTGTTTGCAGAGGTTTTACAAACACTCCCCGACTCCCCCTCAACTTCCCGCCACACAATGCTAATCTCTGAGCACTTCTGCGGACACGCTCCCAAAGCAGTGGCTGCTGGAAGCAGATGCTGTTTGTTCCCTTCCCCCGGGCCCGGGAAGTCTCCATTAGCAGCTGATTTAAAGCACCTTCCCCTGATTGAGTGAATGGCCTCACAGACTGGGTTGGGGAAAGACTGCGCATGCGCTCCACTCCTCATTGTGACGTCCCACTGGGGCGGGGCTGCATCGCGCGTGCGCAGATCTTTGCAGCAATTCAAAATTCAAACATCAATGGGAACTTACCCCATTTCACCCTCATCAAAGTCCCAAAGAAAGTGAAGAGGGGCTTGGACTGGAGGGAGGGAGGGGCGGGGTAGGGGGAACCTAGAACCCAGAAAGCTGCCCACTTGCCCCATTTTGATGCTCAATTTGCGGTCATTCCCTGCAGGGGGTTTGTTATTATTGAGCCCCTCCTGGTAAAACAATCCGATAGAAAGAGGGGAGAAAGGAGGGAGCCGGTGTGTTTGCTGGGACCTTGCAGAATTCATTTCAGCAGCAAAAGTCCCGGGTTATATTAACCCGAGTGAAACACGCTGTCAGTGAGAGGAAAACCGAACGGCCCTTTTCATCTTTTCATTGGAAACAAAGTAGAGCCGGAAGTGCGGCGAGCAGAGCAGACACACAAGCTCAATGACAGGAGAGCTCGGCCGTCCCTGAGTTTCAGCTCCCAGCTCTTACATTTCTTCATCCACACTGTCTTTACTGTGGATGTTCAGGGGTTCCTTATCGGATCTGAGGACTGTATCCATTAAACATTCTGAGTCAGGGGATCCATACACTCTCTGTTACCAAGATTTATGGGCAGCAATGTTTCAAAACTTTGTCTATTAAATCATTGTATTATTCACAGAACTAATGAGGCAATCGGTTCATTATTCAGGCCTTGAACTTGGTTTGGGTAGACGGAAAACTGAGGGATTCAGCACCTTTCCAGTTCTTCACTAATATAACTGATTTTTTTTGATGAAGTAACAGAAAAGGTTGATGAAGGGAAAGCAATGGATGTTGTCTATATGGATTTTAAGAAAGCGTTTGACAAACTACCACATAAAAGACTGGGTAACAAAACTGAGGCTCCTGGAATAGGAGGGTCAGTATCTGCTTGGATTTAAAAATGGATGAAATATCAAGAAAAGCGAGTTGTGATATTTGGTTGTTTTTCAGAATGGAAGATGGTGAACAGTGATGTCCACAAGGGTCAGTGTCAGGACCACCATATATATAAATGACTTGAATATTGGAATCACAGAATCACAGAATTGTTACTGCACAGAAGGAGGCCATTTGGCCCATCGTCTCTGCACTGACTCTCCAAATGAGCAATTCACCTCATGTCACTTCCTCGTCTTCTCCCCATAATCCTGCACATTCTTCCTTTTCAGATAACAGTCTAATTCCTCTTTGAATTCTTCAATTGAACCTGCCTCCATCACATTCTCAGGCAGTTCATACTTTAACCACTCGCTGTGTGAAAAACTTTTTCCTCATGTCGCTTTTGCTTCTTTTACCAATGACTTTAAATCTGTGCCCTCTCGTTCTCGATCCTTTTACAAGTGGGAACAGTTTCTCCCTATCCACTCTGTCCACACCCCTCATCATTTTGAATACCACTATGAAATCTCCTCTTAGCCTTCTTTTCTCCAAGGAAAACAGTCCTAACTTCTCCAATCCATCTTCATAACTAAAGTTCCTCATCCCTGGAACCATTCTCATGAACCTCTTCCATAATCTCTCCAATGCCTTCACATCTTTCCTAAAGTGTGGCACCCAGAACTGGATGCAGTACTTCAGCTGAGGCTAGTGTCTTATACAAGTTCGACATAGAACATAGAACATAGAACATACAGCACAGAACAGGCCCTTCGGCCCACAATGTTGTGCCGATCCTTTGTCCTCTGTCAAGGACAATTTAATCTATACCCCATCATTCTCCTTTATCCATATACCTATCCAAAAGCCTTTTGAAAGTCCCTAAAGTTTCTGACTCAACAACTTCCCCGGGCAAGGCATTCCATGCCTCGACCACTCTCTGGGTAAAGAACCTTCCCCTGACATCCCCCTTATATCTCCCACCCTTCACCTTAAATTTATGACCCCTTGTAACGCTTTGCTCCACCCGGGGAAAAAGTTTCTGACTGTCTACCCTATCTATTCCCCTGATCATCTTATAAACCTCTATCATGTCACCCCTCATCCTTCTCCTTTCTAATGAGAAGAGGCCTAGAATGTTCAGCCTTTCCTCGTAAGACTTATTCTCCATTCCAGGCAACATCCTGGTAAATCTCCTCTGCACCCTCTCCAAGGCTTCCACATCCTTCCTAAAATGAGGCGACCAGAACTGCACACAGTACTCCAAATGAGGCCTTACCAAGGTCCTGTACAGCTGCATCATCACCTCACGGCTCTTAAATTCAATCCCTCTGCTAATGAACGCTAACACCCCATATGCCTTCTTCACAGCCCTATCCACTTGAGTTGCAACTTTCAATGATCTATGCACATAGACCCCAAGGTCTCTCTGCTCCTCCACATGCCCAAGAACCCTACCGTTAACCCAGTATTTTGCATTCATGTTTGTCCTTCCAAAATGGACGACCTCACACTTTTCAGGGTTAAACTCCATCTGCCACTTTTCAGCCCAGCACTGCAACCTATCCAAGTCCCTTTGCAGACGACAATAGCCCTCCTCGGTATCCACAACTCCACCAACCTTTGTATCATCTGCAAATTTACTGACCCACCCTTCGACTTCCTCATCCAAGTCGTTAATAAAAATCACAAACAGGAGAGGACCCAGAACTGATCCCTGCGGCACGCCACTGGTAACTGGGCTCCAGGCTGAGTATTTACCATCTAAGACCACTCTCTGCCTTCTATCAGTTAGCCAATTCTTAATCCAACTGGCCACATTCCCCACTATCCCATGCCTCCTGACTTTCTCCATAAGTCTACCATGGGGGACCTTATCAAATGCCTTACTAAAATCCATGTACACCACATCCACTGGTTTACCCTCATCCACTTGCTTGGTCACCTGCTCAAAGAATTCAATCAGGCTTGTGAGGCAAGACCTACCCCTCACAAAACCGTGCTGACTGTCCCGAATCAAGCAGTGTCTTTCCAGATGCTCAGAAATCCTATCCCTCAGCACCTTTTCCATCAACTTGCCTACCACCGAAGTAAGACTAACTGGCCTGTAATTCCCAGGGTTGTTCCTATTCCCTTTCTTGAACAGGGGCACAACATTTGCCACCCTCCAATCACCTGGTACCACCCCCGTCAGCAGAGAAGATGAAAAGATCATTGCCAGCGGCTCTGCAATTTCATCCCTTGCTTCCCATAACATCCTTGGATATACCCCGTCAGGCCCTCCTTGTTCTTGTACTCTATGCCTCTATCACTAAAGCCGAGGATACTGTATGCTTTATTAACCACTCTCTCAACCAATAACATATAACCCCAGGTCCCACTGCTCCTGCACCCCCATTAGAATTGTACCCTTTATTCTATATTGTCACTCCATGTTCTTCCTACCGAAATGAATCAATTCACATTTCTCTGCATTGAACTTCACCTGTCATCTGTCCTCCCATTCCACCAACTTGTCTATGTCCTTCTGAAGTTCTACACTATCATCCTTGCAGTTCACAATGCTTCCAATTTTCGTATAATCCATAAACTTTGAAATTCTGCCCTGTACACCAAGGTCTAGGTCATTAATGTATATCAGGAAAGGCAAGGGTCCCAACACTGACTCCTGGGGAACTCCACTACAAACCTTCCTCTAGCCCGAAGAACATCCATTGCTCACTACTCTTTGTTTCCTGTCACTCAGCCAATTCCATATCCATGTTACTGCTGTCCCTTTTATTCCATGAGTTATAACTTTGCTCACAAGTCTGTTGTGTTGCATTGTATCAAATTCCTTTTGAAAGTCAATAAAAGCAAAATACTGCAGATGCTAGAAATCTGAAATATAAACAGAAAGTGCTGGAAATACTCAGCAGGTCTGGCTGCATCTGTGGAGAGAGAAACAGAGTTAATGTTTCAGATCAGTGACCTTTCAGATGCTGCCAGACCTTTTGAAAGTCCATGTACACCACATCAACAGCATTGCCCTCATCATCCCTCTCTGTTACCTCATCAAAAAACTCCAGCAGGACAGTTAAACATAACTTTCCCTTAAGAAATCCATGCTGGCTTTCTTGAATTAACCCACATTTGTCCATGGGGCTATTAATTTTGTCCCGAATTATTCTTTCGAGAAGAGAGTGAGACGAGGTGAGTTGCTTTAGCAGAGAGCCAGCATGGGTTCGTCAGGCCGAATGGCCTCCTTCTGTGCTTTAGCCATTCTATGATTGTATGATTCTAGCAGCAACTGTTGGTGGAGAGGCAGTGATGCAGGAATGGGTTGACAGAAAGGGGAAAGTCTGGGCTGCTGTGTGTTTGCAGCATTTGCAGCTTGTGTTCGGGTTTGAATAAAGGTGATTTGGAAGCTGTGTTCCAAATTGAAGTGTTTATTGGAAGCCTGAAGTTGATGTCAATGAAGAATAAAATGTGTTAAGATGAAGCGTGGTGTGATTGTGGATAGCAGTAAATATATTGTTGGTGAATTATTTGTGTTAATAAACTTCCACTGCACCCTCTGCTGCAGGCTGCTGTTTATATCCAGCTGTGTATTAGTGCTTTGTGTTAGATAAATGTTTGTTTCAACGCTGTTTATAAAGCAATAGCATTGCACTCAAACAGTCCCAGACATAGCAACACACGAACAAAAGCAAAATACTGCAGATGCTGAAAATCTGAAATATAAACAGAAAATGCTTGAAATAGTCAGCAGGTCTGGCAGCATCTGTGGAGAAAGAAACAAAGTTAATGTGAGCTAAGGAAACAGACCTGAACTGTTAACTGTTTCTCTCTGCACAGATGCTGCCAGACCTACTGAGCATTTCCAGCATTTTCTGTTTTTATTACAGCAACACCTTTGATCAGCAGTAGCGGTGATAGTGCGAGCCTGGGGGCAGCCGGGAAGGTACGTTTCACTATAAAGTACTTACCTGGCGATTCGGCGGACGCGGACACGGGGACTGCTGGGTAAGTGAACTTATATATTCGGGCAGTGGCTAAACCCGAAACACTACACGTGTAGTGTCTCCCACCCACCCTCCTCCTCCAGCCAAAAAAAAGGACTTTTGTGTGAAGGGTTTGGTAAGGTCAAGTTTTCCTTTATATTTTTTTATTCTCTGTTGTCAATTTAGAGCAGAGGGGATGGAAGCTAGGGCAGTTGCATGCTCCTCTTGCAGGATGTGGGAGGTAAGGGTCACCACTTGTGTCCCTGCTGACTTCACCTGTGAGAAGTGCACCCAACTCCAGCTCCTCACAGACCACGTTAGGGAACTGGAGCTGGAGCTGGATGAACTTCGGATCATGCGGGAGGCAGAGGGGATGATAGAGAGCAGTTATAGGGAAGTACTGACGCCTAAGTCACAGGATAAAGGTAGCTGGGTGACCGTCAGGGGAGGGAAAGGGAATAGGCACACAGTGCAGGGATCCCCTGTGGCCGTTCCCCTCAATAATAAGTATACCGTTTTGGATACGGTTGGGCGGGGGACCTACCAGGGGAAAACCACAGCGGCCAGGTCTCTGGCACTGAGCCTGGCTCTGCGGCTCAGAAGGGAAGGGTGGAGAATAGGAGAGCGATAGTGATAGGAGATTCAATGGTTAGAGGAACAGACAGGAGATTCTGTGGTCGCGAACGAGACTCCCGGATGGTATGTTGCCTCCTGGGTGCCAGGGTCAGGGATGTCTCAGATCGAGTCTACAGGATTCTTAAGGGGGAGGGGGAGCAGCCAGAAGTCGTGGTACATATCAGCAAAAATGACATAGCTGGGAAAAGGGATGAGGACCTGAAAAGCCAATATAGGAGTTAGGTTGGAAGCTAAAAGGCAGGACGAGCAGAGTAGTAATCTCAGGATTGATACCGGTGCCACGTGCTAGTGAGGCTAGAAACAGAGAGCGAGTGCAGCTGAACACGTGACGACAGAGCTGGTGTAGCAGGGAGGGCTTCAGTTATGTGGATCATTGGGATACCTTCTGGGGAAGGTGGGACCTGTACAAGAAGGACGGGTTGCATCTGAACTGGAGGGGCACCAATATCCTGGGCGGGAGGTTTGCTAGAGCTCTTCGGGAGGGTTTAAACTAGTTTGGCAGGGGGATGGGAACCGGAGCTATGGATCAGTGGATGGGGTAGCTGTTGAACAGGCAGATGCCGAGTGCAGAATGTCTGTGAACAAGGTTAGACAGTTAACAGGGCAAAGTTTCAGCCAGTATGATGGGTTGAAGTGTGTCTATTTTAATGCAAGAAGTGTCAGGAATAAGGGTGATGAACTTAGAGCATGGATCAGTACTTCGAGCTACGATGTTGTGGCCATTACGGACACTTGGAGATCACAGGGGCAGGAATGGATGTTGGATGTTCCGGGGTTTAGATGTTTCAAAAGGAATAGGGAGGGAGGTAAAAGAAGTGGGGGAGTGGCATTGTTAATCAGGGATAGTATCACAGCTGCAGAAAGGTAGGTCATCGAGGAGGGTTTGTCTACTGAGTCATTATGGGTGGAAGTCAGAAACAGGAAAGGAGCAGTCACTTTGTTGGGAGTTTTCAATAGACCCCCCAATAGCAACAGAGACACGGAGGAACAGATTGGGAGGCAGATTTTGGAAAGGTGCAGAAGTAACAGGGTTGTTGTCATGGGTGACTTCAACTTCCCTAATATTGATTGGAACCTCCTTAGTGCAAATAGTTTGGATGGAGCAGTTTTTGTCAGGTGTGTCCAGGAAGGTTTCCTGACTCAATATGTAGATTTTTTTTTTATTTCCAAAATATACTTTATTCATAAAGATCTGTAAAAATTACATTGCCAAACAGTTTCCAAACAGCACCAAAAAATACAAACATTGCCAGGGGGATCAGTTTCCTTCAATACTGTCATGAGTTTCTTCCCAACCCTTCCGTTTCACAATTGTCATGTCAATTACAGTTTTACGTTTACACCAATTGAGAATATTAACGATACAGTTCGAGGGATTTCCCATGGATCCAGCCCCTCAGTCCAGCTTGGTGGGGGAACCAGACACTGTGGTCTTTCCCCATTGAGCCTTTGCTGCGGCTGCCCCAAGCTTTATTGCGTCCCTCAGCACGTAGTCCTGGACCTTGGAATGTGCCAGTCTGCAAAATTCGGTGGTGGACAACTCTTTGCGCTGGAAGACCAGCAAGTTTCGGGCAGACCAAAGGGCGTCTTCCACCGAATTGATAGTCCTCCAGCAGCAGTAGATGTTTGTCTCGGTGTGCGTCCCTGGGAACAGCCCGTAGAGCACAGACTCCTGTGTGACAGAGCTGCTTGGGATGAACCTTGACAAAAACCACTGCATCTCTTTCCACACCTGCTTTGCAAAGGCACATTCAGGAGGAGGTGGGCGACCGTCTCTTCCACACCACAGCCAACGCGGGGGCACTGTGCGGAGGGGGCGAGACTTCGGGTGTGCATGAAGGATCTGACGGGGAGGGCCCTTCTCACCACCAGCCAAGCTACATCTTGGTGCTTGTTTGAAAGTTCTGGTGATGAGGCATTCCGCCAAATGACTTTGACGGTCTGCTCGGGGAAGCATCCGACAGGATCCACCGTTTCCTTTTCCCGTAGGGCCTTGAGGACATTCCGTGCAGACCACTGCCTGATGGACCGGTGGTCAAAGGTGTTTCCCCGCAGAAACTGCTTCACGAAGGATAGGTGGTACGGCACCGCCCAACTGCATGGAGCGTTCCACGGCAATGTGACCAGGCCCATCCTTCGCAACACCGGGGACAGATAGAAACTCAGCACGTAGTGACACTTGGAGTTTGCGTACTGGGGATCTACACACAGCTTGATGCAGCCGCACACGAAGGTGGTCATCAGGATGAGGGCCGCGTTGGGTACATTTTTCCTGCCCTTGTCCAGAGATTTGAACATCGTGTCCCTCCGGACCTGGTCCATTTTAGATCCCCAGACGAAGCGGAAAATGGCTCGGGTGACTGCCACGGCACAGGAGTGGGGTATGGGCCAGACCTGCGCCACGTATAGCAACAACGTGAGCGCCTCGCACCTGATGACCAGGTTCTTACCCACAATGGAGAGAGATCGCTGCCCCCACATGCCCAACTTTTGTCGTACCTTGGCTACTCGCTCCTCCCATGTTTTGGTGCACGCCACGGCCCTTCCGAACCATATCCCCAGCACCTTCAGGTAATCTGACCTGACGGTGAAGGGGACAAAGGATCGGTCAGCCCAGTTGCCAAAGAACATGGCCTCGCTCTTGCCGTGGTTAACTTTGGCTCCCGAGGCCAGTTCGACCTGGTCGCAGATGCTCATCAGTCTGCGCACGGACAGCGGATCCGAGCAGAAAACGGCGACGTCATCCATGTACAGGGAGGTTTTGACCTGAGTGCCTCCGCTGCCTGGGATTGTCACCCCTCTTATGCTCGCATCCTTCCTAATAGATTCAGCAAAGGGTTCAATGCAGCAAACAAACAAGACCGGGGACAGAGGGCAGCCCTGTCTGACTCCAGATTTGATCGGGAAACGTTCCGATTCCCACCCGTTGATTGAGACTGCGCTACTGATGCTTGTATAGAGCAGTTGGATCCAATTGCAGATTCCCTCCCCAAACCCCATTTTGGAAAGCACGTCCATCATGTAGGTGTGCGATATCCTGTCAAAAGCCTTCTCCTGGTCCAGGCTGATGAGGCAGGTGTCCACCCTCCTGTTCCGTACGTAGGCGATCGTATCCCTGAGTAGCGCGAGACTATCAGAGATCTTCCTGCCGGGTACAGTACAGGTCTGATCGGGGTGAATCACCAACTCCAGAGCAGACTTGACTCGACTGGCTATGACTTTGGACAGAATCTTGGAATCAACATTAAGCAGTGAGATGGGCCGCCAATTTCTGATTTCTGCCCTCTCCCCCTTCTGCTTGTAAATGAGGGTGATGATGCCTTTTCTCATGGATTCTGACATGCTGCCGGCCAGGAGCATACTCTCGTATACTTCCAGCAGGTCCGGGCCGACCCAGACCCACAGGGCCGAGTACAACTCGACCGGTAAGCCGTCGCTCCCGGGAGTTTTACTCGTCTCGAAAGACTGGACGGCCTTTGTCAGCTCGTCCAGAGTTAGCGGCTTGTCCAGTCTCTCCCTCCTGCTGTCATCTAAGACCTCTGTGATAGATGACAGGAAGGACTGGGAGGCTCTGCTGTCTGTGGGCTTCGCGTCATACAGCCCAACATAAAAGGATTTGCTGATCCTTAGTATGTCGGACTGCGAAGACGTTACCGAGCCATCTTCTTCCTTCAGGCTGCTGATAACAGAGCTCTCTCTGTGTACCTTTTGGAAGAAGTAACGCGAGCACGTCTCATCGTGCTCGATGGAACGGACTCTGGATCGGAAGATGATCTTTGAGGCCTCCTTGGCAAAGAGCGAGGCCTGCTGGCTCTTCACCTCTTGGAGGTCCTCCTTGACCTCGACCCCCATTGACTGCAACCGGAGTAGATTTTGCATAATTTTCTGGAGTCGGGACAGTTCCCTCTGTCTCTCTCTCGCCTTCTGAACACCTTTGTGGATGAAGAACCTCTTGATGTTCTCCTTAATCGCTTCCCACCAGTGAACTGGAGACTCAAAGAGGGGTTTCACGATCCTCCAACCTTTGTAATCCCTTTTGAGTTCCTCAACGTTCTCTGGGGTCAGCAGTGTCGCATTGAGCTTCCACGTCCCTCTGCCAACCCGCTGGTCGTCCTGTAAGTGACAGTCGGCCAGTAAGAGGCAGTGGTCAGAGAAGAACACCGGCTTGACGTCGGTGGATCCGACCGTGACAGCACGGGACACAAACAGGAAGTCAATCCTGGAACGGGCAGACCTGTCCGATCTTGACCATGTGTATCTGCGCTGCGCTCCGTCTGCAGGTTTTCTGAAGACGTCGTGCAGTTTGGCATCCTTAATTGTTTCTATTAGGAATCTGAACGTAGCGTCCAGTTTGCTGTCGTCACTGCTGGATCGTCCAGCCGCATCGATGATGCAGTTGAAGTCACCGCCTAGGATGACCGGCCTGGACGTCGCCAGCAGCAGTGGGAGCTGCTGGAAGACGTTCAGCCGCTCGCTGCGTTGTACCGGGGCGTACACGTTGATCAACCGGAGCGGAGCGTTGTTGTACATCACGTCTGCTATGAGGAGGCGGCCGCCCACCACCTCCTTAACTTCGGAGATGGTGAAGTTACCTCCCCGCAGCAGAATACCCAGGCCGGAGGAACGGCAGTCATTACCCCCCGACCAGATCGATGGCCCATGGGACCACCATCGCGACCACTGCGTGTAGGTGCTGAGGTGTGGTATTCCACACTCCTGCAGAAACAGTAGGTCAGCTTTGACCTTGGCAAGGTAATCCAAGGTTGAAACACATCGCGTAGTAGATTTAATGCTACGCACATTAATGGAAGCAATTCTTACACCCATGTTTTACTAAAAATTAGTTGTTGCTTCCCATACCATTTGTCCTCGCTAGTCCCAGTCCTTCGGGATGTTCCTGCATACCCATCGTGTGCGCAAGCAGTTTCACGTTGGTTGGGCTCAGAAACCCCTCCTGATTTTTCATGCAGGGTTTGTGCCGCTCGGATGACATCGGGGGGGGGGGGGTCTTGTAGGCAGAGAGCATTGGGTTGTCCTCAGCTGCTTCCATCTGTTCCTCCTCGAAAACATCACAGCTCCCGGTCTCCCGGAGCTCAGGTGCGCCAGACGTGTCTTTGCTCCTGGTGTCCCGGAGCTGAGATGCGTTGGCCACGTCGTTACGTGTGGGGCATTGGGGTTGGGCCACGCCGGGCCCATCACAGCTTCCAGTGCCCGGGGGCTGGGATGCTTTATCATCCATCTCGGAGTTCTGCCGCCTCTTTTGAAGGGGCTGTCGTTCCAGCATTTCCCCGTCCAGTGAAGAGGGGTTGTTGCAGTCTTATTCAGAAGAGAGCCTCCTCTTGCCACTGGTTTGGGTGGTGGCTTTGGGATGTTTTTTCTTTGTGGTTTTCCTCTGGACCACTTGCCACTGACCTGTTTGTGTAGATAGGCTGACTGGAGGGGAAGCTATTTCGGATTTGGTGCTTGGCAACGAACAAGGCCAGGTGGCAGATCTCTCGGTGGGAGAGCATTTCGGTGATAGTGATCACAACTCCCTGACCTTTACTATCGTCATGGAGAGGGACAGGAGCAGACGGGATGGGAAAATATTTAATTGGGGGAGGGGGAATTACAATGCTATTAGGCAGGAACTGGGGTGCATAAATTGGGAACTGATGTTCTCAGGGAAATGCACGACAGAAATGTGGAGGTTGTTTAGGGAGCACTTGCTGCGACTGCTGGATAGGTTTGTCCCGATGAGGCAAGGAAGGGATGGTAGGGTGAAGGAACCTTGGATGACAAGAAATGTGGAACAGCTAGTCAAGAGGAAGAAGGAAGCTTACTTAAGGTTGAGGAAGCAAGGATCAGACAGGGCTCTAGAGGGTTACAAGGTAGCCAGGAAGGAACTGAAGAATGGACTTAGGAGAGCTAGAAGGGGACATGAAAAAGTCTTGGCGGGTAGGATTAAGGAAAATCCCAATGCGTTCTACACTTATGTGAGGAACAAGAGGATGGCCAGAGTGACGGTAGGGCCGATCAAGGATAGTGGAGGGAACTTGTGCCTGGAGTCGGAGGAGGTAGGGGAGGTCCTAAATGAATACTTTGCTTCAGTATTCACTAGTGAAAGGGACCTGGTCGTTTGTGAGGACAGCGTGAAACAGGCTGATATGCTCGAACAGGTTGATGTTAAGAGGGAGGATGTGCTGGAAATTTTGAAAGACATGAGGACAGATAAGTCCCTGGGGCCAGACGGGATATACCCAAGGATATTAAGGGAAGCAAGGGAAGAGATTGCCGCGCCTTTGGCGATGATCTTTGCGTCCTCACTGTCCACTGGAGTAGTACCAGATGATTGGAGGGTGGCAAATGTTATTCCCTTGTTCAAGAAAGGGAATAGGGATAACCCTGGGAATTATAGACCAGTCAGTCTTACGTAGGTAGTGGGCAAATTATTGGAGAGGATTCTGAGAGACAGGATTTATGATTAGTTGGAAAAGCATAGTTTGATTAGAGACAGTCAGCATGGCTTTGTGAGGGGCAGGTCATGCCTCACAAGCCTTATTACATTCTTTGAAGATGTGACAAAACACATTGATGAAGGAAGAGCAGTGGATGTGGTGTATATGGATTTCAGCAAGGCGTTTGATAAGGTTCCCCATGGTAGGCTCATTCAGAAAGTAAGGAGTCATGGGATACAGGGAAAGTTGGCTGTCTGGATACAGAATTGGCTGGCCCATAGAAGACAGAGGGTGGTAGTATATGGAAAGTATTCAGCCTGGAGCTCGGTGACCAGTGGTGTTCCGCAGGGATCTGTTCTGGGACCTCTGCTCTTTGTGATTTTTATAAATGACTTGGATGAGCAAGTGGAAGTCTGGGTTAGCAAGTTTGCCGATGAAACGAAGGTTGCTGGAGTTGTGGATAGTGTGGAAGGCTGTTGTAGGTTGCAACAGGACATTGACAGGATGCAGAGCTGGGCTGAGAAGTGGCAGATGGAGTTCAACCTGGAAAAGTGTGAAGTGATTCATTTTGGAGGGTTGAATTTGAATGCAGAATATAGGCAAAAAGACAGGATTCTTGGTAGTGTGGTGGAACAGAGGGATCTTGGGGCCCATGTCCATAGATCGCTCAAAGTTGCCACCCAAGTTGATAGGGTTGTTAAGAAGGCGTATGGTGTGTTGGCTTTCATTAACAGGGGGATTGAGTTTAAGAGCCGCGAGGTTATGCTGCAGCTCTATAGGTTATGCTGCAGCTCTATAAAGCCCTGGTTAGACCACACTTGGAATATTGTGTTCAGTTCTGGTCGTCTCATTATAGGAAGGATGTGGAAGCTTTAGAGAGGGTGCAGAGGAGATTTATCAGGATGCTGCCTGGACTGGAGGGCATGTCTTACGAAGAAAGATTGAGGGAGCTGGGACTTTTATCATTGGAACGAAGAAGGATGAGAGGTGACTTGATAGAGGGGTACAAGATGATGAGAGGCGTAGATAGAGTGGATAGCCAGAGACTTTTTCCCAGGGTGGAAAGGGCTATCACCTGGGGGCATAATTTTAAGGTGATGGAGGAAGGTTTCGGGGAGATGTCAGAGGTAGGTTCTTCACACAAGAGAGTGGTGGGTGCATGGAATGCACTGCCAGCGGTGGTAGTAGAAGCAGATACATTAGGGACATTTAAGCGTCTCTTGGATTGGTACATGGATGATAGTAGAATGAAGGGTATGAAGGTAGTTTTGATCTTGGAGTAGGTTAAATGTTCGGCACATCATCGTGGGCCGAAGGGCCTGTACTGTGCTGTACTGTTCTATGTTCTATGTTCTATAACACAGGTGTTGGGAGGCTCAGCCTGGCTACGCAATGTTACAAGGACGCTGAGTGACACCATCGACAACGGGACAGAGAGAAAAACACACAGAAAACGAATAGACTGTGAGGAAGCAAAAGTGAGGAACGGAGAGAGAGAGACAGACAACGAAACTGAGATGGAGAAACAAGGCATTTGTATGATTGTGCTCTCCCTGTTGTCTAAAGGTATTTCCTGTTGTGTAAATATGTTTTCTGTTGTGTAAAGATGTACCCTGTTGTTGTGTAAAGGTTTTCCCTGTTATTGTTTTATTTTCTGTTGCTGACTGTCTCCTCACTGTGACCATTTGTCCTGGTTTTATTGTGGCCAAAATCACCATCTGGTGGTGGAGAGGAAACTCTGCAGGAAGGGGTTGACAAAGTGGGAGAGATTCGGCTGGTCCGTGTTTGCAGTTTGTGTTCATGTGAGCAAAAGTGATTTGTTACTGATTGATCTGTTCACTCGAAGGAAAAAGCTGATTGCAATCGAGCGCGTCTTGTTATTATGGGGAAACACTTGATGTTTTGAAAGTGAACTGTTTGTGTTACTACCAAACATAAATAGCAGAGAATGGTTTCGATCCATTGACTTCTGGGTTATGGGTCCAGCACACATCCGCTGCGCCACTCTGCTAACTACTGTTTTCAACTTTAGCTGCCTGTTCGTGAAATATGTTCATTTCTCCAATGTTTTTATAAAAATAGGATTGTGGTCGCATTTCTCAAGAATCCCGGACTCAGCAACACACGTGCTGACGGACTCACCCTCACTGCACAATGACACAAGGACACTGAGTAACAGCACCGACAATGAGGCAGGCAGAGAAAGACACACAGAAAACCAGGAAGATATTATCAGGACCCAGAAAGGAACAGACAGAGAAAGGTACTGAGCAAACCAGCAAGAGACAGCGAAAGACTGATGATTTATGTAATTGTGTTCTCTGTTGTGTAAAGATGTTCCCTGTGTTCTTTTAAAGATATTTCCTGCTGTGTAATATGTTCTCTGTTGTGTTACTGTATTCGCTGTTGTGTGAAGATGTTCTCTGTTATTGTGTAAAATGGTTCCCTGTTGGGTAAAGATCTTCTCAGTTGTGTAAATATGATCCGTCTTGTGTAAAAGTGTTCCGGGTTGTTTAAATATGTTCCCTGCTCTGTAATGTAGAGCTGAGTCTGCACTAATGGAATTGCTACAGTATCTTCCAGTCTGATACTGTATGAGGGCTGGAATATGATCCAAAGCACAGTCTATACAAATTGAATTGCTATTGTATCTTTTAGTTTCACAATCCGGGTGAGTTTTAAACTGAATTCTCAGTTTGTATCTCAGGTTATACTATCTTTCAGATTCTCTCAATCTGATATCGCACTTGAGATTTAGACTTAAGAAAGGATGTACTGGCATTGGAGGAGTTCAAAAGCGATTCACTCAGCTGATTCCTGAGATGAAGGGGTTGACTTATGAAGAACGGCTAAACAGGTTATTCATTAGAGTTTAGAAGAATGAGGGGTGATCTTTTTGAAACGTACAAGATTCTGAGGGGGCTTAACAGGGTGAAGAAGGGTCTCTGACCTGAAACATTAACTCTGCTTCTCTCTTCACCGATGCTGCCAGACCTGCTGAGTATTTCCAGCATTTCTTGTTTTTATTAACAGGGTCGATGTTGAGAAGATGTTTCCACTAGTGGGGGAATCTCAAACTAGGCGACAAAGTTACAGAATAAGGGGACACTCATTTAAAACTGAGATGCAAAGGAATTTCTTCTCTCAGAGGGTAGTGAATGTCTGGAATTCTCTCCCCCAGACAGTATTGGAGGCTAAATCACTGAAAGTATTTAAAGAGGATGTAAATAGATTTTTGAAATATTGGAGAGTTGAGGGCTATGAAGAGCTGGCATGAAAGAGGAGTTGAGGTCTGGGGCAGATCAGCCATGATCTTACTGAATGGCAGGGCAGGCTTGAGGGGCCGAATGGCCTACTCCTGCTCCTATTTCCTCTGTTCTTATGTTATGTTATATCTAATGTATATGTCAGGATGCACTATGGGAATTAATACTGAAACTTATAAAATCATAATGTGTGTAAATATTGGGCTGGTATTTAACTTGAATCTCAGAGTACACTATTGTGGTTAATTCTGTAAGTTTGAAAAGGGAACTCTGTGCCATAATGAAAACAAGAAATGCTGGAAATACTCAGCAGGTCTGGCAGCATCTGCACAGAGAGAAGCAAAGTTAACGTTTCAGGTCAGTGACCTTTCAGATGCTGCCAGACCTTTTGAAAATCCATGTACACCACATCAACAGCATTGCCCTCATCATCCCTCTCTGTTACCTCATCAAAAAACACTACAGCAGGACAGTTAAACATCATTTTCCCTTAAGAAATCCATGCTGGCTTTCTTGAATTAACCCACATTTGTCAATGGGATTATTAATTTTGTCCCGAATTATTCTTTCGAGAAGTTTTCCCACCTCCAAAATTGAACTGACTAGGGAGTGAAATGAGGTGAGTTGCTCTAACAGAGAGCCAGCACGGGTTCGACAGGCTGAATGGCCTCCTTCTGTGCTGTAGCCATTCTATGATTGTATGATTCTCGCAACAACTGTTGGTGGAGAGGCAGTGATGCAGGAATGGGTTGACAGAAAGGGGAAAGTCTGGGCTGGTGTGTGTTCGGGTTTGTGAATAAAGGTGATTTGGAAGCTGTGTTCCAAATTGAAGTGTTTACTGGAAGCAAGAAGTTGATGTAAATAAAGAGTAAAACGTGTTAAGATGAAGTGTGGTGTGATTGTGGGCAGCAGTAAATATAGTGCTGGTGAATTATTTGTGTCAATAAACTTCCATTGCGCCCTCTGCTGCAGGCTGCTGTTTATATCCAGCTGTGTATTCGTGCTGTGTGTTAGATAAATGTTTGTTTCAACGCTGTTTATAAAGCAATAGCATTGCACTCAAACAGTCCCAGACATAGCAACACACGAACAAAAGCAAAATACTGCAGATGCTGAAAATCTGAAATATAAACAGAAAATGCTTGAAATAGTCAGCAGGTCTGGCAGCATCTGTGGAGAAAGAAACAAAGTTAATGTGAGCTAAGGAAACAGACCTGAACTGTTAACTGTTTCTCTCTGCACAGATGCTGCCAGACCTACTGAGCATTTCCAGCATTTTCTGTTTTTATTACAGCAACACAGGTGTTGGGAGGCTCAGCCTGGCTACACAATGTTACAAGGACGCTGACTAACACCATCGACAACAGGATAGAGAGAAAAACACACAGAAAACCAAGAATAGACTGTGAGGAAGCAAAAGTGAGGGACAGAGAGAGAGGCAACGAGACTGAAATGGAGAAACAAGGCATTTGTATGATTGTGTTCTCCCTGTTATCTAAAGGTATTTCCTGTTGTGTAAATATGTTTTCTGTTGTGTAAAGATGTACCCTGTTGTTGTGTAAAGGTTTTCCCTGTTTTTGTTTTATTTTCTGTTACTGACCGTCTCCTCACTGTGACCATTTGTCCTGGTTTTATTGTGGCCAACATCACCATCTGGTGGTGGAGAGGAGGCTCTGCAGGAAGGGGTTGACAAAGTGGGAGAGACTCGGCTGGTCCGTGTTTGCAGCTTGTGTTCGTGTGAGCAAAAGTGATTTGTTACTGATTGATGTGTTCACTGAAAAGAAGAAGCTGATTGCAATAGAGAGCCTTTGGAAGCATCTTGTTATTATGGGTAAAATACTTGATGTTTTGAAAGTGTACTGTTTGTATTGTTACCAAACATAAATCGCAGAGAATGGTTTCGATCCATCGACCGCTGTGTTATGGGCCCAACACGCTTCCCCTGCAGCACTCTGCTGACTACTGTTTTCAAGTTCAGCTGCCCGTTAGTGAAATATGTTCATTCCCCAATGTTTTTATAAAAATAGGATTGGAGTCGGATTTCTCAAGAATCCCGGAATCAGCAACACACGTGCTGACGGACTCACCCTCACTGCCCAATGACACAAGGACACAGAGTAACAGCACCGACAATGAGGCAGGCAGAGAAAGACACACAGAAAACCAGGAAGATATTATCTGGATCCAGAAATGAACAGACAGAGAAAGGTACTGAGCAAACCAGCAAGAGACAGCGAGATAAAAGCAAAATACTGCGGATACTGGAAACCTGAAATAAAAACAATAAATGCTGGAACCACTCAGCAGGTCTGGCAGCATCTGTGGAAAGAGAAGCAGAGTTAACGTTTCGGGTCAGTGACCCTTCATCAAGGCGGCGAGGACAAATAGTATGGGAAGCAACAACTAATTTTTAGTAAAAAATGGGTGTAAGAATTGCTTCCATTAATGTGCGTAGCATTAAATCTACTACGCGATGTGTTTCAACCTTGGATTACCTTGCCAAGGTCAAAGCTGACCTACTGTTTCTGCAGGAGTGTGGAATACCACACCTCAGCACCTACAGGCAGTGGTCGCGATGGTGGTCCCACGGGCCATCGATCTGGTCGGGGGGTAATGACTGCCGTTCCTCCGGCCTGGGTATTCTGCTGCGGGGAGGTAACTTCACCATCTCCGAAGTTAAGGAGGTGGTGGGCGGCCGCCTCCTCGTAGCAGACGTGATGTACAACAACGCTCCGCTCCGGTTGATCAACGTGTACGCCCCGGTACAACGCAGCGAGCGGCTGACCGTCTTCCAGCAGCTCCCACTGCTGCTGGCGACGTCCAGGCCGGTCATCCTAGGCGGTGACTTCAACTGCATTATCTAGAGATCTAAAATGGACCAGGGCGGGAGGGAGACGATGTTCAAACCTCTGGACAAGGGCGGGAAAAATGTACCCAACGTCGCACTCATCCTGATGACCAACTTCGTGTGCAGCTGCACCAAGCTGTGTGTGGAGCCCCAGAACACAAACACCAAGTGTCACTATGTGCTGAGGTTTTGCGAAGGATGGGTCTGGTCACATTGCCGCGGATCGCTTCATCCAGTTGGACCATACCGTACCAGCTATCCTTCGTGGGAATGTTTCTGCGGGAAAACACCTTTGACCACCAATCCATCAGGCAGTGGTCTGCACGGAATGTCCTCAAGGCCCTACGGGAAAAGGAGATGGTGGATCCGGTCGGATGGTTCCCCGAGCAGACTGCCAAAGTCATTTGGCAGAATGCCTCATCACCAGAACTTTCAAACAAGCACCAAGATGTAGCTTGGCTGGTGGTAAGAAGAGCCCTTCCTGTCAGATCCTTCCTGCATGCCCGAAGTCTCGCCGCCTCCACACGCGGCCCTCGAGGTGGCTGCGGTGGGGAAGAGACAGTTGCCCACCTCCTTCTGGAATGTGTCTTTGCAAAGCAGGTGTGGAAAGAGATGCAGTGGTTTTTGTCGAGGTTCATCCCAAGCACCTCTGTAACACAGGAGTCTGTGCTCTACGGGCTGCTCCCAGGGATGCACACCGAGATAAACATTAACTGCTGCTGGAGGACCATCAATTTGGTGATAGACACTCTTTGGTCTGCCCGAAACTTGCTGGTCTTGCAGCGCAAAGAGTTGTCCACGACCGAGTTTTGCAGACTGGCACATTCCAAGGTCCAGGACTACGTGCTGAGGGACGCACTAAAGCTTGGGGTAGCCACTGCAAAGGCTCAATGGGGAAAGACCACTGTGTAAGGTCCCCCCGCCATAGTGCACTGGGCAGCTGGACCCATTGGAAACCCCTCGTGCTGTATACATCAGATATGGGTTTGCTGTAAAATGTCCATGTCAGGTAAAATGGAGTGGAAGGGTTGTGAGGCAACTCACTCCTGTAATGAAGAAAACTGATTTCCTTTGCACTTTTTGGAATGTCAACTTGGTGCTGTTTTGAACTGTTGTATAATGCATTTTTTACAGATTTATATGAAGAAAGCATATTTTTAGGAATAAAATCCTGGGGATTCATATGCATAGTTCTTTGACGGTGGCAGGACACATTGAGAAAATAGTTAGCAAAGCATATGGGATCTTGGGCTTCATAAAGTGAGGTACTGAGTACAAAAGTAGGGAAGTTATGCCGAACCTGTATAAATCTCTAGTTGGGCCACAACCAGAGAATTGCATCCAGTTCTAGTCAACACACGTTTGGAGGGATGTGAGTGTCCTTGAGAGGGTGGAGAAGATTTATCAGAATGGTTCCAGACATGAGGGATTTTAGCTGAAAGGTTAGGTTGGAGAAGCTGGGGTTGTTCTCCTTGGAGCAAAGGAGATTGAGGGGAGATTTGATAGACATGTACAAGATTATAATAAATATGACAGGTTTAGATAACTTACAGGGCGATGGGGATAGAGCGGGGGAATGGGACTGAATGGATTGATTTACATGGGCTTGATGGGCAAAATGAGTTCCTGTACTGTAGTGACTCCATTTCTCAATGACTCTCTCTCCTTCTCTCTCTTTCTCTCTCTCTCTCTGTCTATCGCTTTACCTCTCTCTGCCTCTCTCTCTCTATCTGTCTTTAGCTGGTCCTCTAACTTTCTATCGCACTATCTCTCTTTTTTTCACTCTCTCTCTCTCCATTACACACATATTTGTCAATCACATGTCAAAGAAGGAAGCGTAATGAAGGAATGGCTGCGCCCTTGAAAATGTTTCCAGCAGAATAGTTAAATGTTTAAAGTTTCTGTAGGGAGTTTGACCTGAGATGGTGAGACACAAGGATGTGAGGCTATTAAAGTCTTCACCAAATGTAATAGGGAATAATTTTCTTCACTGGTGAACCCAAAGGAACAAATATGGCACAAGAATGAGAAAAGTCAGAGGATTGAGAAACATCCAATGGTTCTTCACATCTACAAGTCAGCAGACCCACAGAAAAACAGGAGGTTGAGAGTTCAGATCCAGTGATAGACTGGACAAATATCGAGCCAGTGCTTTTTTCTTTATAACCTGACATCTGTCCACTTGGCTATTGCACCTCATCTCGATGTATCTGATAATACTGATACTATTTGTATTCCACAGTTGCTTTGAAATCACAGGTAATATAAATGGATTGGGAATGTCAATGGTCAGGAACCATTAATGGATTGGGATAGTCAATGGACTGGAAAATATCAGTGGATTGAGAAATTCTATAGACTGAGTTATATCAATGGATTGGGACAGTTCAGTACATTGTGAAACATCAATGGATTAGGAAACAGGAATTAAAGGGACAGATGGGGTTCAACCTGGAAAAGTGTGAAGTGATTCATTTTGGAAGGTCGAATTTGAATGCAGAATACAGGCTTAAAGACAGGATGCTTGGTAGTGTGGAGGAACAGAGGCATCTTGGGGTCCATGTCCATAGATCGCTCAAAGGTGCCACCCAAGTTGATAGGGTTGTTAAGAAGGCATATGGTGTGTTGGCTTTCATTAACAGGGGGATTGAGTTTAAGAGCTGCGAGGTTATGCTGCAGCTCTATAAAGCCCTGGTTCGACCACACTTGGAATATTGTGTTCAGTTCTGGTCGCCTCATTCTAGGAAGGATGTGGAAGCTTTAGAGAAGGTGCAGAGGAGATTTACCAGGATGCTGCCTGGACTGGAGGGTATGTTTTACGAAGAAAGGTTGAGGGTGCTAGGGCTTTTCGCATTGGAACGAAGAAGGATGAGAGGTGACTTGATAGAGGGGTACAAGATGATGAGAGGCATAGATAGAGTGGATAGCCAGAGACTTTTTCCCAGGGCAGAAAGGGCTATCACCAGGGGACATAATTTTAAGGTGATGGAGGAAGGTTTCGGGGAGATGTCAGAGGTAGGTTCTTTACACAGAGAGTGGTGGGTGCGTGGAATGCACTGCCAGCGGTGGTAGTAGAAGCAGATACATTAGGGACATTTAAGCGACTCTTGGATAGGTACATGGATGATAGTAGAATGAAGGGTATGTAGGTAGTTTGATCTGAGAGTAGGTTAAAGGTTCGGCACAACATCGTGGGCCGACGGGCCTGTACTGTGCTGTACTGTTCTATGTTCTATGTTTCAGATGAAAGGATTGCATTAATCAATGGATTAGAATGTGGAGAGGCAGGAGAAAATGATGCCATTTTAAGTAGGGGGCCGGGGGTTAGTAGAAACAGACCAGGGCTATTTTACTCTCTATCTCACTCCTTTCTTCTATCTGGCTCATTATCACATCCTCTCTCTCTCAGAGCGGTGGGAATCACTGGAACCCACACTTGCTGCTCAGATTGTTTGGTTCCGGGAAAATACAAGATCCACATCAGATTGACAGGAAGGATAAATGTGATTCAGAGCCAATCATATTCCTTTTGGTGATGTGTGCTCAGCTTTGTTATATCAGCAAAGGCAGCAGGAAATGCAAATCCTGAAGAGTTTTGACAGAGTGAAGAAGGAGAAAGTGTTGCCAGTGACAGAAGGGTCAGTAACCAGAGGAAACACATTTAAAGTAATTGACAAAAGAATTCGAGTTGTGATGAGGAGATTGTTTTTTCCGCAGTGTGTTGTTCTGGTCTGGAATGCAATCCTGAAAGGTCAGTGGAAGCAGATTCAATGTTAACTCTAAATGGAATGGGATATGTACCTGACATGGAAAATATGACAGGGCAATGGGGGAAAGGACAGGAGTGCGGGATGTGGGATGAGATTACATTAGAGATACAGCACTGAAACAGGCCCTTCGGCCCACCGAGTCTGTGCCGAACATCAACCACCCATTTATACTAATCCTACATTGCTACCAAACATCCCCACCTGTCCCTATATTTCCCAACCACCTACCTACATAAGTGACAATTTATAATGGCCAATTTACCTATCAACCTACAAGTCTTTTGGCTTGTGGGAGGAAACCGGAGCACACAGAGAAAACCCACGCAGACACAGGGAGAACTTGCAAACTCCACACAGGCAGTACCTGGAATCGAACCCGGGTCCTTGGAGCTGTGAGGCTGCGGTGCTAACCACTGCGCCACTGTGCCGCCCTTAATAGAATAGCTCTGTTAAATATCAAGCAAATGCACTGTAAAAAGGTTCAGTACTTGGACCTCAGTTATTTTCACTCTGTCAATGGCAGAGAAGGCTCGAGGAACCATGTGGCTGCTTCTCATGTTCTTCACAGTGTCCAGAATAAAGTGTAACATGACACTGATTTCCAGATGGCCGACACAAATGCAACGCACATCTTTTCTGGAAACATCACATTTAAAGTGAGAATCTAATCATAAGGCACGGACGGGATTGAACCCGTGATCTTCAGTTTTCGAGACTGACGCCTTACCACTTGGCCACCATGCCTTTTATTAATGGACACCTGAGGCTCCAGAGGAGGATTTGTGATTCTTTTTCAATTTGGTTGAAACAGCATCGAGAAACATGCACAGAAATAAAGAGGGATTGTGGAATGGGTAACAGATCAGCCTCATTTACATCATCAGCATCATGAAATCTTCATTCAGACGTTCCATTCCCATCCTCAGCTTTTCTCACATCTGTGCAATAATATAAGAGTGGACATTGGGTTGTTACTGGGCAGATTATATAAATAGACTATGTGCATCATCACAGGAAGTGATGTAATATAATCTGTGTGGCACCTCATGGAGAGTTGTCGATGAAACCTTCAATGCAAGGTGTGTAGAGTAAACTCAGGTTATTTTAACCGTCAGATTCTTATAAATTCTGTACTAAGCCTTGACAGATATCAGAATATTATATGGGGCCACAGTAAACCAAAGCGAAGATGGAGAAATCTTTGCCTGCACCTTTGAAAAGGTCACTGGACTGAACCAAGCCGAGGAGTGGCCGAGATGGTTCCAGAGGTTTGCAAGGTATCGTACTGCATCGGGTGTCGTGCAGAAGCCAGACATGGAACAGGTCAGTACGCTATTGTCTGCAATGGAGGGAGTGTGCAGGCAACATCCTCATGAAGAACAGAAGGCTGCATGTGAAGAAGTTATTAAGGCACTCAAGACATATTTTAATTGAGGAAAAAATGTCATCGTGGAGCCAAAGTTAAAACGCTGCATTTGCTGACAACGCAACCACCAGGTGACGCTGTACTAGCACATGCGCAAATGCAGCCTCTTCCACTGAAACGTCACTGTCTGTGACATTCAGGCAGCTGCCTGGATTAAAGATGGAGCTACTCAATTTATCACAGAAAACAACTTCGACCCAAAAATCCCCTCAAAGTTTGCCATCGCCGCCTCCGTCCCACCCCAACAGTCCCCCGCTACCTCTTGCGCATTCGCGTTATACAGTACCAAGTCATCTTAATGCACCTAAAGTGAATTACTTTCGGAGCAGTGACTGTCATTTCATAAGCAAATATGGCACATATCTACACAATGGACATGTTTTGGTTGATACTCGGAGAACGTTGCGCTGTTTGAAGTCTCATCAGAAGGACAGCACCTCTGACAGTGCTGCACACCCTCTGTAATTCAGTGAGGTTTCATAGAGTCATAGAGTTATACAGCACAGAAACAGGCCCTTCGGCCATCGTGTCCGTGCCGGCCATCAAGTACCTATCTATTCTAATTCCATTTTCCAGCACGTGGCCGTAGCCTTGTATTCTGTGGCGTTTTGAGTGCTCATCTAGATACTTCTTAAATGTTGTGAGGGTTCCTGCCTCTACCACTCCTTCAGGCAATGTGTTCCAGATTCCAACCACCCTCGAGGTGAAACATTTTTTCCTCAAATCCCCTCTAAACAGTGCCATCCCATTCTCCGGACAATCATTCCCCGCTTCCCCCCATCCCACTCTCTGACTGCTCACTCCCCGCTTCACCCACCACCACCCCCATCCTGCTCTCTGGCCGCTCACACTCCAGGCCATGGGCTCTGCCGCTTCCCTCCTCTCGGCCACTCACTCCAACATTGCCCCATCACCCCTCGAGGCTCGCCTTGCTTTCTCGGGTGGTGCGGTGAAGAATGATCGAATATTGGAGCGAGAGGCCGAGAGGAGGGAAGCAGCATGGCTGAGAGCTAGTGTCTGGAGGGACGTAGGGGGGAAGCGGGCCGTGAGTGGACGGAGAGAGGGCAGTGCGGGGGTGGGGGGGGTAGCAAGCGGCCGGAGGGCGGGGGAGCGGGGTAGCGAGGAGCGGGCAGCGAGCGGCCTGGAGTGAGTGGCTGAGAGGGGGTAGAGAGTTTTCCCGCGCATGCGCCACTTCGTCCTGGAAGACGGAGGCTGAGCATGCGCAGCATCTCAAAGCGCAGGAGACTGTTTGTGCATGTGCGCAGCTTGGAGCGCTCTGATGACGTCGGCTGGCTGCTGCATTGTCAGGAATCACTTTGAATTTAATAAGCGGACAAAACAGAAAGGGGAGAGTATTCATTCATTTATCAATGACTTGTACAATCTCAAGGAGGATTGTGAATACCGCAACTTAAGGGAAGAGCTGAATGGAGACAGGATTGTGTTCGGGGTATTAGACAACACCCTTTCAGATCATCTACAGTCCAGGGCTTGTCTCACATTAACGAAAGAGTTTCAATTGAGCAGACAAACAGAGGTTAGAAAGTTTAACCAATCCGTTGTCCAAGGGGACAGGGAGAGTCTGATCTCGAGAGTTGCAGACTCAATTGAATTTGTTCAGAAAACAAAAGGAAAAATTAGGGGTAAAAGACAAGAAAGACGGGAAGAGCATCTAGTGGTAGCTGCAACCAATTGCAGTAGGTGTGGCCTCGCCAAAGAAGCTGAGTGTTTTTCCTGCAGAAAGATGGGACACTTTCAGTCAGTGTGTGGCAGTAAAATACCAGCGCTGAATATAATTAAAGGGAAATCCCCAGAGAGCAAAAACATTAATGAAGTACAGGATATCCAAAGTGTGGAAATACATTTTTTAGGTGAAATCCAGGAAATAAAGTGAGAGTTGCTGGACGACAGAAATTCTGAAATATTTTAAGATAGAGGTAGATAGATTCTTGATAAACAAGGGGGTGAAAGGTTATCGGGGGCAGGTGGGAATGTGGAGTTGAGGTTACAATCAGATCAGCCATGATCTTATTGAATGGTGGAGCAGACTCGAGGGGCCGAGTGGTCTACTCCTGCTCCTAATTGGTATGTTTGTATGTAAGAAAACATGTTCTAGACACAATGAGAACTATCATTTGTTTGGAAATGGATTTGAAACCCCCTTTTATCGAAAGGTTATAGAGCTTTAATTTTTCTACAATTAACAGACAAATCCTTGTGGAGTTGAGATTGACAGAAACAATGGGCTGGATTCTATAGAGCCCTCAACGTCGAGATCTGTGGTGGGGGTGGGGTGGGAGCCGCCTGAAGATGGCCCCGGATGAGGCCCGCCACGGACCTCAACGCCGGCAGGGCCTGGCTCGATATTGCCGGCGACGGCGAGGCGTTGTGGGGGGACCCCCACCGCTCGGCAACGGGACCACAAACCTGCATTAATTATTATCCCATCACTTCCTGATATCCAGCTGCGATCTTCAGCCCGGTGACCGGCACTGCCGTGCCTTCGGAGCCCCATCCGGGGAAATGAGGTGCAACACTGGTGGGGAGGGGGAAGAAGGTAAGTTTCTCAGTGTGGGGGAGGGGGGACGGAGTCAAATTAATGTCATGGGTGTAGGGGATGGTGGGAAGGGTTATAGTTTACAGTTTGTGCAGTTTTGGGCGGAAGGTCAGATGGTAAAGGTAGGTTTTGGGAGGGAAGGGCAAATAATTAATTTAACTGTTATTGGGGGGATGGGAGAGAGGCAAAAGCAATGTATTTATTTCATTTCATTTCATCTTCCTTTAAATATTTTCCAGTCGGACTAACAGCCCTTTAAAAATGGCTGACACTCCAGTACAGTACTACGGCAGTGCTGCACTGTCAGAAATGCTGTTTTTCAGGTGAGACAGAAAACTGAGGATCCCTCTGCCCTCTCAGGTGGATGTTAAAGGTACCATGGCACTATTTCAGAGAATAGAAGGGGAATTATTTCTGGGGTACTGGTCATTGTTTAACCCTGAATCAACATCACTTAAAAACAGATTATCTCGTTTTTATCACGTTGTTGTTTCTGGGAGCTTGCTGTGCGCACATTGGCCACCATGTTTCCTACATGACCACAGTGACTACACTTGGAAAGTCCTTCATTGGCTGTAAAAGGCTTTGCAACGTCCTGTGGTCGTGAAATGCAAGTCTTGCTTTTTCCATTGTTATCAATGTCATTGTGATCAAAAGATAGGATTCGTGAGCACAAAATTTAAATCAATTTCGATTAAAATAATGTAAAAGCATCTATATTCTTGCACTGTACTTAATAATCTCCATCTTCCTATCCTTGCAGAGTGCAATGTCATCGACCCTGAAATTGATTCCACAATCTCATGGAATCACAGAGTCAGAGAATGTTTAAGGCACAGAAAGAGGCCACTTGACCCATCGTGTCTGTTCCACAAACAATTTCAGCCCAGCTCTGATGAAAGGTCACAGATCTGAAACGTTAACTCTGTTTCTCTCTCCACAGGTGCTGCCAGACCTGCTGAGTATTTCCAGCATTTTCTGTTTTTATTTCAGATTTCCAGTATCTGCAGTATTTTGCTTCTGTGTTACTTTGAAAGTTAAAACTGACCCACCTGTCTACAATTCACACTGGGGTCTCCCATGAAATGATTCTGTGTAATGTTGTTAGAATGAATGCAGACTCCGAGCACAGAGCTTCCTGTGGGGAATTGGGGATATGAAAACCAGCAGACTGCAGGAATTTCCACTGGGAGCACAAATTCACAAAATCTACCTTTTATATATCGAATCAATTTAATTGTCCTTCTGGAAAATTATTTTGAAGCAACTTAAACATCAACCCACAGCTCCATGACTGGGTCAATTATGAGGTCATCCTCTGACAGGTCATGTGACAGCTGGAGCCACAAGACATCAGAACTAGATTTGTGACTGGATTAAAACCCGGAATCCTGTCACAATGGCTTTTCAAATAAAGCTGTTGCTGTTTGAAAACACAGCAGTTAAACTTTCTGCCTGACCATGAGGGGAGCTAGGGAGAAATTTACAAAACTCAATCCTTCAACAAAATAGTTCAAAAATCATTCATATCGAAATCATGTGAGGATTCATATGCAGTAGAGAAACAAGCAGAATACAGAAAGTACAGAGGAGAGCTGAAAAAGGAAATGAGATCAGCAAGAGAATGTATGAGAAAAGATTAGCGGGTCACATAACTGGGAACACTGAAGTCTTTTACCAACATATGGACAGACAATGAAAGGGTGGGTCAATAAGGAGATCCTGTGGAGGCAGAGGGTGTGGCTGAGATACTAATTAAGTACATTTCATCTGGCATCACAAAATGAGCGGATGCTGCAAATGTCACAGTAAAGGAGGAGGAAGTGAGAAAATTGGACGGAATGAAAATAGATAAAGCGGAGACAATTACAAGGTTGGCAGCTCTCACAGTAGAAAAGTCACCCAGTTTGAATGGGCTGCATCCTGGGTTGCTGAGGGAAGTAAGGTTGGAAATAGCGGAGACTCGAACCACAATCTTTCAATCCTCCTTGAATATGGGAATCATGCCAGAGGACTGGAGGAATCTCCTCAAGATTCCACATGAATCAGTGTCCATAATTCAACTTTACATATTTAAAACATGTTTACAAAAACAGTAGAAGTACTCTCATAACATAAAAGCAAAATACTGCAGATGCTGGAAATCTGAAACAAAAACAAAAAGTGCTGGAAGTACTCAGCAGGTCTGGCAGCATCTGTGGAGAGAGCATCAGGTCAGTGAATAGGCACGCTACAACCTGCCGGACTGAACATTAAATTCAATCATTTCAGAGCATAACGGACCCCACCCCCCACACTCCCCCCCAACACACTTTTTTATGTTTAGTTTTTTTTCTTTTTTCTTTTTTCTTTGGTTAGTTTATTTCAGGTTTTTTTTTAGTTTGGTTAGTTTGTTTCTACTGTGTCTACCCATTGTTTCTGTTTAAAAAAAAATGTTTAATGTTTGTGTTCGGAGTGCTTTGTGCATTACAGTCAATTCACACCTTCTCTGTACTAACGCTTTGTCTTTCAGCACACCATTGAGCACTGTTCAGCACTGTTCGCCTTTGTTCCATGCCCTTCTGGTCAGTTATTCTCTGTGACCTTGTCCAATCAACACCTCTTTTGTTATCTCTTGCCCCACCCCCAGCTTTACTTGCTTAAAACCTTTTCATTTATAATATTTGTCAGCTGTGATGAAGGGTTACTGACTTGAAATGATTTTTTTTATTTCCAAAATATACTTTATTCATAAAAATCTGGAAATATTACATTGCCAAACAGTTTCCAAACAGCACCAAAAAATACAAACATTGCAAGGGAGATCAGTTTCCTTCAATACTGTCATGAGTTTCTTCCCAACCCTTCCGTTTCACAATTGTCATGTCAATTACAGTTTTACATTTACAGCAATTGAGAATATTAACGATACAGTTCGAGGGGCTTCCCCTCGCTTCATTCCTTGGTTTGTGGGCTGGTTCACCACCTGTAGACATTTGAGACACTCACAGGCACTGCTAATCTCTAGGATTAGAGTCATAGAATCATAGACAGGTTACAGCACAGAAGGAGGCCATTCAGCCCTTTGTGTCCATGCCAGCTCTCTGCAAGAACAGGCCAGCTAGTCACACTCCCCCGCCTTTGCCTGTAACCCTGCATTTTCTTTTCTTCAGATAATTATTAAATTCTCTTTCAAAAGTCATGATTGAATCTGCCTCCACCACACTGTCAGGCAGTGCAATCCAGATCCTAACCAGTCGCTGCATAAAAAAGTTTTTCCTCATGTTGCCTCTGGTTCTTTGGCCTTTCACCTTAAATCTGTGCCCTCTGGTTCTTGACACTTCTGCCAATGAGAATAGTTTCTCCCTATCTACTCTGTCCAAACCTTTCATGATTTTGAACACCTCTATCAAATCTCATCTCAACCTTGTCTTCCCAAAGAAGAACAACTCCAGATTCTCCAAAATAGTAGAAGGCTTTCTATTTCTACTGGAAAATGGGCAGAGAGAAAGAGTATGAGACAGAGTTCACAAGAGAGAGAAAAAATTGGGTATGTGTCTGTGAGAGAGAGCAAGACAGAGGGAGGGAGAGTAACTGTCTGTGTGTGAGAGAGAACACAACCCAGTCCCAATATAATTGCTCTTTCTTGATACTATTCGATAAACTCAGACCCTACCCAGATACCGACAGCTTCTCTCCCTCACTGCTGTTCCTTGCCCTGACTGTACAGAAATCCCCTCTCAAAGCTGCACATTAACACTGGTCTCACTGCTGTTTCATTCCCTGACTGTACAGAAATCCCCTCTCATAGCTGCACATTAACACTGGTCTCACTGCTGTTTCATTCCCTGACTGTACAGAAATCCCCTCTCATAGCTGCACATTAACACTGGTCTCACTGCTGTTTCATTCCCTGACTGTACAGAAATCCCCTCTCAAAGCTGCACATTAACACTGGTCTCACTGCTGTTTCATTCCCTGACTGCACAGAAATCCCCTCTCATAGCTGCACATTAACACTGGTCTCACTGCTGTTTCATTCCCTGACTGTACAGAAATCCCCTCTCAAAGCTGCACATTAACACTGGTCTCACTGCTGTTCCATTCCCCGACTGTCCAAAAATCCCCTCCCATAGCTGCACATTAACACTGGTCTCAGTGCTGTTCCTTGCCCTGACTGTACAAAAATCCCCTCTCATAGCTGCACATTAAAACTGGTCTCAGTGCTGTTCCCTGCCCTGACTGTACAAAAGTCCCCTCTCATAGCTGCACATTAACACTGGTCTCACTGCTGTTCCCTGCCCTGACGGTACATAAATCCCCTCTCATAGCTGCACATTAAAACTGGTCTCACTGCTGTTCCCTGACCTGACGGGACAGAAATCCCCTCTCATAGCTGCACATTAACACTGGTCTCACTGCTGTTCCCTGCCCTGACTGTCCAAAAGTCCCCTCTCATAGCTGCACATTAACACTGGTCTCACTGCTGTTCCCTGCCCTGACGGTACATAAATCCCCTCTCATAGCTGCACATTAACACTGGTCTCACTGCTGTTCCCTGCCCTGACGGTACAGAAATCCCCTCTCATAGCTGCACATTAACACTGGTCTCACTGCTGTTCCCTGCCCTGACTGTCCAAAAGTCCCCTCTCATAGCTGCACATTAACACTGGTCTCACTGCTGTTCCCTGCCCTGACTGTACATAAATCCCCTCTCATAGCTGCACATTAACACAGGTCTCACTGCTGTTCCCTGCCCTGACTGTACAGAAATCCCCTCTCATAGCTGCACATTAACGCTGGTCTCACTGCTGTTCCCTGCTCTGACTGTACAGAAATCCCCTCTCATAGCTGCACATTAACACTGGTCTCACTGCTGTTCCCTGCTCTGACTGTACAGAAGTCCCCTCTCATAGCTGCACATTAACACTGGTCTCACTGCTGTTCCCTGCTCTGACTGTACAGAAATCCCATCTCATAGCTGCACATTAACACTGGTCTCACTGCTATTCCCTGCCCTGACTGTACAGAAATCCCCTCTCATAGCTGCACATTAACACTGGTCTCACTGCTGTTCCCTGCCCTGACTGTCCAAAAGTCCCCTCTCATAGCTGCACATTAACACTGGTCTCACTGCTGTTCCCTGCCCTGACTGTACAGAAATCCCCTCTCATAGCTGCACATTAACACTGGTCTCACTGCTGTTCCCTGCCCTGACTGTACAGAAATCCCCTCTCATAGCTGCACATTAACACTGGTCTCACTGCTGTTCCCTGCTCTGACTGTACAGAAATCCCCTCTCATAGCTGCACATTAACACTGGTCTCACTGCTGTTCCCTGCCCTGACTGTACAGAAATCCCCTCTCATATCTGCACATTAACACTGGTCTCACTGCTGCTCCCTGCTCTGACTGTACAGAAATCCCCTCTCATAGCTGCACATTAACACTGGTCTCACTGCTGTTCCCTGCTCTGACTGTACAGAAATCCCCTCTCATAGCTGCACATTAACACTGGTCTCACTGCTGTTCCCTGCCCTGACGGTACATAAATCCCCTCTCATAGCTGCACATTAACACTGGTCTCAATGCTGTTCCCTGCCCTGACTGTGCAGAAATCCCCTCTCATAGCTGCACACCAACACTGGTCTCAGGTGAGTTTTGAGTGGTCATTAAATGATCCGACAATGGCGTGGCCTCGGTTAATAGCAGTTTGAAGCCGGATATCAGTTTTAAATTCCATCGGCTCATCCCAAAAACCGACCTTTAAACAAGTCAAAACACTGGAAACACACGATGGCTTATTCAACATCGATGGAGAGAACAAAGACGTTTACTGTTGGGGTTTGGACAATGAAGAGAAACATAGGAACTTGACGAGGACATTCAGCCTTTCGAGTCTGTTCCACCATTCAATTAGATATTTGCTGATCTGTATATTAACACCATTTGTATGCTTGTTTCTGTAACCCTTGGTACCTTACCTAACTCAAATCTATCATTTGTCAGAAATAAATAAGGAAACTGATTCATCGAATTTCTTAAAAGCAAAATACTGCGGATGCTGGAAATCTGAAATAAAAACTGAAAGTGCTGACAAGACTCAGCAGGTCTGGCAGCATCTGTGGAGAGAGAAGCAGAGTTAACGTTTCAGGTCAGTGACCCTTCTTCAGAACTGGCAAATATTAGAAATGTAAAAGATTATAAGCAAGTAAAGCGGGGGTGGGGCAAGAGATGACAAAGGAGAAGGTGTAGATAGGACAAGGCCACAGAATAGTTGACCAGAAAAAGGCAAACCAAATGTTAATGGTTTGCTGAAAGACAAAGCATTAGTGCAGATAGGGTGTTAATGGACTGAAAAACTAAACAGCCACAATCACAAACATGAAAAAAACAATGGGTAGGCACAGTAGAAACAAACTGAACAAACTAAAATAAAGTTTTCTTTTTTACTTTGCCGATGTCTTTGTATATATTGTGGATCCTTCTTCAGACTGTCTTCTTTCACAATGTAGTTCTGACCTCTGGTTATGTTGATCGTAATCAGTTTCAACTTGCTGATAGTTTTGGAATTGAGCACATTTTCTTTGCTTGATTCTACAACATGGAACTCAGTCTGACATGTGGACCCCTGGGAGGACTTAAAAGTAACTTGGACAATCCCTAGGACTGGTGGAGGAGTATCTGATCCATGGGAGAAGATTTTAGATATCAGCTTGTTCAATTACAGTTTCTGTTTTCTCTGTTACTTGTGGAATGTCGGAGCATCCATTTTGTTGATCATTGCTCCGAGTCAATTACTGCAGATATTGTCTAATTGCCTCTGAAGACATCACACATGGGCACGTGTCGGGACTTGTGGTCGCGAGCAACAAAAATCTTCTCTCGTGCTGCAAATATGTAATCTTCCTTCTGGCATTTAAATCTGTGAATGTTTCCTGCAGGCTTCGATCAGCATACTGTAGTGAAATGTCCCATTTTTCTGCAGACTTGACACTTCTTCCCTCTCGAAGGACAAGTTTTGTAATAAGGATCCTCACCACTGCAATGATTGGATGTTTGAATGTGATTGTGACTTCTGTCTTGGTCTTCCTTGACCTTTCTCTGGGTTTCCTCTGTGTCCTTGTGTTTTGTGTGTTTCTCAGGGGAATCTCGTCGTCACGTTATTTGCCTCTTTCTCAGACTTCTGAGTCTCATCATGTAGTGGTCAAGAGTCTCGCACCATATTGTTTTGCTTGCCTGAAACATAAATTTCAGAGTGAGGATTTGTCCTTGCTTGAAAATATCTTGTTGGAAAATGCATCGCAACATCATAATCAGTTCCAGTGTCTCTGAGTGTATTGTCAACTTTTGGTCCAGCAGAGTGTAACAGTAACGCTCTCTTTCTTCGGGGTGCATTGATAGCGAGTGCCATCATTAGGAGTTCAAGTCTTGTGAGCCATTTGCTCCAGTGTGGCCCTGGGTTGCTGTCTATCTCTGTGAAGGCTGGAAAGACTGGCTGTTGTTGTGCACACATGATGATTGTTATTTCTTTAAATCTGGAATTGTCAATGTAAGTCTTCAGTATGTCCCTGGTTGTGATTAGATTAGATTGGAGATACAGCACTGAAACAGGCCCTTCGGCCCACCGAGTCTGTGCTGAACATTAACCACCCATTTATACTAATCCTACACTAATCCCATATTCCTACCAAACATCCCCACCTGTCCCTATATTTCCCTGCCACCTACCTATACTAGTGACAATTTATAATGGCCAATTTACCTATCAACCTGCAAGTCTTTTGGCTTGTGGGAGGAAACCGGAGCACCCGGAGAAAGCCCATGCAGACACAAGGAGAACCCGGAATCGAACCCGGGTCCCTGGAGCTGTGAGGTTGCGGTGCTAACCACTGCGCCACTGTGCCGCCCTAATTGTTTGTGTGATTACTTCTTTTTAATCCTCAATGTCAGAAAAATTTCGTGTTGTGCTGTGTTCTTATGTCTACATTAAATGATGACCCCAGGGTTTATATTCAGATTCAATGCAAACAGTATTTATTGTCTTTCTTATCTACATGGCATGATCACAGGTCACAGGTCTTTTTCTCATTGGTGTGTGTGTGCTCTCGACAAGCCATGTGTAGAATGTGTCTCTCAAAATGGTGTCTCCTTATATATGTATGATGATGTCATCTGTTGCATCAGTGGCTTGGTCTCTTAAAGGTACAGTTTCTTAAAGGTGAAGACACCATTACACAACATTGCAAACAATGAGTCAGCCACGGTCGATAGAGTGTCAGGAATGAAGGTCAGAGGAGCAGACCAGGCTGGAAACACATAAAGAACGAGGGGCAGCCAATGTGAAAAACAGAGAATAAACAACATGGCATGGGTGGTGTTTACAATACCTCGAATCGGTTTGATTCTCTTCCAGGTCAGAGGGAATTCTAGCAACATGATGTCTATGGAATCACAGAATGACGAACAAAGAGACCATTTGGTCCATCATGCCAGTGTTGTCTCTTTGGTAGAGACAAATTACAATTAGTCCTGCTGCGTGGCTTTTTCCTGTAATCCTGTACATTTTCCCTTCCAGCATCTGTCCATATCCCTTTTGAAAGTTACGATTGAATCTGCTTTCATCTCCCAATCAGGCAGTGCATTCCAGATCACAACACATTACTGTGTAACAAATGGTTCTTCATGTCACCTCTAGTTCTTTTGCCAATCACCTGATATCTGTGTCCTCTGCTTAATGACCCTTTTGCCACAGGAAACAGTTTCTCCTGATTTAAAGTGTTGAGAACCATCATGATTTTGATCACCTTGGACAAATCTCTTCTGAACGTTCTCTGCTCCAAGAAGAACAACCTCAGCTTCTCCAATCTCTCCACATAACTGAAATCCTTCACCCCTGGTATCATTGCAGCAAATCTCTTCTGTTCATTTCTTGCCCCAGAAATAATTGAAATGAAATGTTTCTAAGAAAATGCATGAACTAAATAAAAAGGAGAGAGAAATAAATGCTGAGCAAAATGGATATCAATGTTTGGAAGGTAAAAAGAGCAAAGAGATCGAAATTTTATTGTCGAGGAGTGAGAGGAATAAATAACACTTTGGAGATTTTGTCAGTGGATTTACTGATAAATTTGGGAATTGAGAGGAAGCTGGTTCACAGAGAAAAAACTGCCAACCCTGGGGAGGAGCCTACAACTGCAACCGTCCAATAAGAGACAGAGTAGAAGTGACAGTTCAGTCAGTGGAACAGGACACTTTTAATCTCAGGATTATGGGTTGGATGATCCACTGTGGGTGCCCGCGAAATTCCACAGGAGCTAATACAACACCTTGCTGTCAGTGGCTCCTTGGTCAACGGGTGTGATTCTTGTTTAAGGAGTGTGATTAATGAAAGTGTGAGCGACCCCAGGTTCAAATCACCAATGAGCTCTTGGCATTTTTAGTTTAATGTTACTGATTGGTGTCAGCCTTACGGAGCTGGCTTCAGGACCAGAGAACTGGATTCAAAGAGCTTGTCGACAAAATTGAAATTTACAAAATGTACAGATAGCCAAGTGAGAATATAAATTTGTCGCAGTAATTGAGAACTGACTCCAAAAACAACAGGACTGGGTTCTGGAATGGAATGGAATGGAATTCTTCAGTCTTTCTGTTGTTTGGCTTGCATTGACTCATCGATTTTCTTGTTTTTCACTTTGTCGATGCCTTTGAATAATTGTGGATCCTTCTTCAGAGTGTCTTCTTTCACCAGGTAGTTCTGACCTCTGATGATGTTGATTGTAATCAGCTTCAATTTGCTGATAGTTTTGGAACTGAGCAGATTTCCTTTGCTTGAGTCTACAACATGGAACTCAGTCTGACATGTGGACCCATGGGAGGATTTGAATGCCACCCCTGCGTTGGAGTTGCATCCATCCAATAAGAGACCGAGTAGAAGTGACAGTTCTGTCAGTCGAATATGAGATTTTTAATGACAGGGTTGTGAGTTTGAGTCAAATACAAGAAATGCTGGAATCACTCAGCAGGTCTGGCAGCATCTGTGGAAAGAGAAGCAGAGTTAACGTTTCGGGTCAGTGACCCTTCTTCGGAACTGACAAATATTAGAAAAGTCACAGATTATAAGCAAGTGAGGTGGGGGTGGGGCAAGAGATAACAAAGGAGAAGGTGCAGATTGGACCAGGCCACATAGCTGACCAAAAGGTCACGGAGCAAAGGCAAACAATATGTTATTGGTGTGTTGAAAGACAAAGCATTAGTACAGATTAGGTGTGAATACATTGAATATTGAACAGCAGCAAGTGCAAAACTGAAAAAAAAACCAGAAAAAAAAACAGTGGGTAAGCAAACTGAACAAACTAAGATGAAATGAAATAAATGCAAAAAAAGATTGTAAAAAATGTAAAAAAGAATGTAAAAAAAAAGGAATAAAAAATAACTAAAGTGAAAGTAAAATGGGGGGCTGTCATGCTCTGAAATTATTGAACTCAATGTTCAGTCCGGCAGGCTGTCGTGTGCCTAATCGGTAGATGAGATGCTGTTCCTCGAGCTTGCGTTGATGTTCACTGGAACACTGCAGCAATCCCAGGACAGAGATGTGAGCATGAGAGCAGGGGGGAGTGTTGAAATGGCAAGCAACCGGAAGCTCAGGGTCCTGCTTGCTGACTGAGCGGAGATGTTCCGCAAAGCGGTCACCCAGTCTGCGCTTGGTCTCCCCAATGTAGAGGAGACCACACTGTGAGCAGCGAATACAGTTTACTACATTGAAAGAAGTACAAGTAAATCGCTGCTTCACCTGAATGGAGTGTTTGGGGCCTGGGATAGTGAGGAGAGAGGAGGTAAATGGGCAGGTATTACACCTCCTGCGATTGCAGGGGAAGGTGCCCTGGGACGGGGACGAGGTGGTGGGGGTAAGGGAGGAGTGGACCAGGGTGTCGCGGAGGGAACGATCCCTTCGGAATGCTGACAGGGGAAGGGAGGGGAAGATGCGACTGGTAGTGGCATCACGCTGGAGGTGGCGAAAATGGCGGAGGATGATCCTTTGGATATGGAGGCTGGTGGGATGAAAAGTGAGGACAAGGGGAACCCTGTCACGGTTCTGGGAGGGAGGGGAAGGGGTGAGGGTAGAGGTGCGGGGAATGGGTCGGACACGGTTGAGGGCCCTGTCAACCACAGTGGGGGGAAATCCTCGGTTGAGGAAAAAGGAGGTCATATCAGAAGCACCGTCATGGAAGGTAGCATCATCAGAGCAGATGCGTCGGAGACGGAGAAACTGGGAGAATGGAATGGAGTCCTTACAGGAGGTAGGGTGTGAAGAAGTGTAGTCGAGGTAGCTGTGGGAGTCGGTGGGCTTATAATGGATATTGGTAGACAACCTATTCCCAGAGATGGAGACAGAGAAGTCGAGGAAGGGAAGGGAAGTGTCAGTGATGAACCATGTGAAGGTGAGAGAAGGGTGGAAATTGGAAGCAAAGTTGATAAAGTTTTCTAGTTCGGGGCGGGAGCAGGAAACGGCACCGATACAGTCATCAATGTACCAGAAAAAGAGTTGGGGGAGGGGGCTTGAGTACGACTGGAACAAAGAATGCTCGACATATCCCACAAAAAGACAGGCATAACTAGGACCCATGCGGGTACCCATAGCGACACCTTTTACTTGAAGGAAGTGCGTGGAGTTGAAGGAGAAGTTGTTCAATGTGAGAACATTGTCCCCCTCTGAACCTGAGGCTCTCCGTTCTCTCAGGTCCACCCCTGACATGGTCATCAAACCTGCAGACAAGGGTGGTGCTGTTGTTGTATGGCGTACCGACCTCTACCTTGCAGAAGCTCAACGACAACTCACAGACACCTCTTCCTACCTCCCTCTGGACCATGACCCCACCACCGAACATCAAGCCACCGTCCAAAGGACTGTCACTGACCTTACCTCCTCTGGAGATCTTCCCTCTACAGCCTCCAACCTCATAGTCCCACAACCCCGGACAGCCCGCTTCTACCTCCTTCCCAAAATCCGTGACTCTTCTGACGCCCTACGTCATTTTGACAATTTCCACTTTCCTGGTCCCAACCGCCTCCTCTTCACTATGGACGTCCAATCGCTCTACACCTCCATCCCCCACCAGGATGGTTTGAGGGCTCTCCGCTTCTTCCTGGAACAGAGGCCCAACCAGTCCCCATCCACCACCACCCTCCTCCGCCTGGCTGAACTTGTTCTCACATTGAACAACTTCTCCTTCAACTCCACGCACTTCCTTCAAGGAAAAGGTGTCGCTATGGGTACCCGCATGGGTCCTAGTTTTGCCTGTCTTTTTGTGGGATATGTCGTGCATTCTTTGTTCCAGTCCTACTCAGGCCCCCTCCCCCAACTCTTTTTCCGGTACATTGATGACTGTATCGGTGCCGTTTCCTGCTCCCGCCCCGAACTAGAAAACTTGATCAACTTTGCTTCCAATTTCCACCCTTCTCTCACCTTCACATGGTCCATCACTGACACTTCCCTTCCCTTCCTCGACTTCACTGTCTCCATCTCTGGGAATAGGTTGTCTACCAATATCCATTAAAAGCCCACCGACTCCCACAGCTACCTCGACTACACTTCTTCACACCCTACCTCCTGTAAGGACTCCATTCCATTCTCCCAGTTTCTCCGTCTCCGACGCATCTGCTCTGATGATGCTACCTTCCATGACGGTGCTTCTGATATGAACTCCTTTTTCCTCAACCGAGGATTTCCCCCCACTGTTGTTGACAGGGCCCTCAACCGTGTCCGACCCATTCCCCGCACCTCTACCCTCACCCCTTCCCCTCCCTCCCAGAACCGTGACAGGGTTCCCCTTGTCCTCACTTTTCATCCCACCAGCCTCCATATCCAAAGGATCATCCTCCGCCATTTTCGCCACCTCCAGCGTGATGCCACTACCAGTCGCATCTTCCCCTCCCTTCCCCTGTCAGCATTCCGAAGGGATCGTTCCCTCCGCGACACCCTGGTCCACTCCTCCATTACCCCCACCACCTCGTCCCCGTCTCAGGGCACCTTCCCCTGCAATCGCAGGAGGTGTAATACCTGCCCATTTACCTCCTCTCTCCTCACTATCCCAGGCCCCAAACACTCCTTTCAGGTGAAGCAGCGATTTACTTGTCCTTCTTTCAATGTAGTATACTGTATTCGCTGCTCACAGTGTGGTCTCCTCTACATTGGGGAGACCAAGCGCAGACTGGGTGACCGCTTTGCGGAACATCTCCGCTCAGTCCGCAAGCAGGACCCTGAGCTTCCGGTTGCTTGCCATTTCAACACTCCCCCCTGCTCTCATGCTCACATCTCTGTCCTGGCATTGCTGCAGTGTTCCAGTGAACATCAACGCAAGCTCGAGGAACAGCATCTCATCTACCGATTAGGCACACTACAGCCTGCCGGACTGAACATTGAGTTCAATAATTTCAGAGCATGACAGCCCCCCATTTTACTTTCATTTTTAGTTATTTTTTCTTCCTTTTTTTGACATTCTTTTTTACATTTTTTACAATCTTTTTTTGCATTTATTTCATTTCATCTTAGTTTGTTCAGTTTGCTTACCCACTGTTTTTTTTCAGGTTTTTTTTCAGGTTTGCACTTGCTGCTGTTCAACATTCAGTGTATTCACACCTAATCTGTACTCATGCTTTGTCTTTCAACACACCATCAACATATTGTTTGCATTTGCTCCGTGACCTTTTGGTCAGCTACGTGGCCTGGTCCAATCTGCACCTTCTCCTTTGTTATCTCTTGCCCCACCCCCACCTCAATTGCTTATAATCTGTGACTTTTCTAATATTTGTCAGTTCCGAAGAAGGGTCACTGACCCGAAACGTTAACTCTGCTTCACTTTCCACAGATGCTGCCAGACCTGCTGAGTGGTTGCAGTATTTCTTGTTTTTGTTTCAGATTTCCAGCATCCGCAGTATTTTGCTTTTATTTTTGTGATTTTGAGTGCCATTTTGTTTTTCCCTTTTTTCAGGCTTCATGAGCAGAGAGGACAGGGAGTGTTTGAAATGAGCAAGTCTCGCTTTGATTCAGGACTCTTACCTCTCAGCAGCCTCTCACTATGAAAGATTGAATTTGATCTCATTTCATTCTCAGCTCGGGGTCTGTGCGGCTCAGTGGCACTTCTGGCTGTCTCCCGCTTCACAATCCATCAGTACTGAGAAAGCAATGGGGAATATTACTCACATGTTGTGTTCTTTAATTTTTTGGAAAACTTGAATGTATGTCTTTTCTTCCAAAACAAGGACACCAATCCACTGTTAATGTAGGGTTGAAATAGCTCAGTTGGAGAGCATTAGACTGAAGAGCTAAAGGTCCCTGGTTCAATCCCGGGTTTCAGCAATTTTGCTTCCTTATCCATCCCTTGCCTTGGTTCTGATTTTCCAGTTGCACAATTTACTTTGAAATTATTTCCCAAGCACCAGTGGATTGAATTTGAGAAACAACACAGAGTCATTTACAACATAGAAGGTGGTCGTTTGGCCTATCACATCCATGCTGGCTCTCCCCGGAGCAAGCTAGTCAGTTCCACTCAGCAGCTCGATCCGTTTCCTCCTGCAAGTTTCTTTCCTTCAAGTATCCATCTAATTTCCTTTTCAAATCATTGATTGTCTGTGCTTCCACCACACTCGTGGGCCAAGTCATTACCACCCACAACATAAGAAAGTTCTACCTCATCAAGGATGGGAAATACTTACGTCTTCTATATTTGCTTATTCTCTATTTCTATGAGAATAGACTGGCAGTCAACATGAAAGGAAACCCCAGAATCTTCGAGCAGCATGTAAATGATAAGTGGGTAGTAAGAGGTTGAGTCGGGCCTATTGGGGACAAAAAGGATAATATAAGCTTAGAGGTGCAGGGCAATGTTAATCTACTTAATGAGTACTTTGTATCAGTGATCACTAAGGAAGTGGAATTTGACAAAATATCAGTTGAAGTGAAGAGAGTAGAGGCAATGGAGAGAGTACAAATTTGGAGAGGGAGGTACTAAAAAGGCTGGCTGTGCTTAGGGTAGATAAATCACCTGGTCCGGATGGCTCACATCCCAGGTTGCGAAAGGAAATGCGGATGCAGATAACGGAAGGGCTTGCTATAATCTTCCAATCTTCCCTGGATACGGGGGAGGTGCCAGAGGATTAAACAGTGGCAAATGCTACACCCTTATTCAAGAAAGGGTGTAAGGACAGTCCGGGTAACTACAGGCTAGTTAGATTAACAGCAGCGGTGGGTAAGGTTTTAGAAAGAATAATCAGGGTAAAAAATCAACAGTCACTTGGAGAGGTTCGAGTTAATTAAGGAGAGTGAGCATGGATTTATAAATGGGAGTTCATGCTTGACTAATCTAACTGCATTTTTTGATGAACTAACAGAGCAGGTTGATGAAGGGAATGCAGTGGATGTTGTTTATATGGATTTTAAGGAAGCGTTTGACAAGGTACCACATAAAAGGGCGGTTAACAAAATTGAGGTTCGTGGTATAGGAGGGTCAGTGTCCAATTGGATAGAAAATTGGTTTAAGGACAGAAAACAGCGAGTCTTATGAAATGGTTCTTTATCAGACTAGAGGATAGTCGACAGTGGTGTTCCCCAAGGGTCAGTGCTCGAACCACTGCTTTTTTTGCTCAAGGTAATTGACTTGGATCTTGGAATACAGAGTAGAATCTCAAAATATCCCGATGACAACAAACTTGGAGGAGCGGCAAACAGTGAGGATGATATGAACTGCCTGCAACAGGACAGTGATAGGCTAGCAGAATGGGCAGACAGGTGGCAGATGGAATTTAATAGTGACAAGTGTGAGGTGATGTATTTTGGCATAAGGAATAGGGAGAGGCAATATATACTTAATGGCACAGTTCTAAAGAGTGTGCTGGAATAGAGGTACTTGGGGTTCATGTGCATCAATCTTTGAAGGTGGCAAGACATATTGCGAGAGTGGTTAGCAAAGCATATGGAATCTTTGGCTTTATAAATAGAGGCATTGAGTACAAAAGCAGGAAAGTTATGCTGAACCATTATAAAACTCTGGTTAGGCCCCAATTGGAGTGTTGCTTCCAGTTCTGCTCAGCAGACCTTAGAAAGAATTTGAGGGTCCTTGAGAGGACGCAGAGGTGATTTACCAGAATGGATCCAGGGATGGGGGATTTTAGTTACAAGGTTAGGTTGGAAAAGCTAGGATTATTCTGCCTTTCTCAAAGGAGATTGAGTGGAGAATTGATAGAGGTGTAAAACACCTCCAGAGAACAGGCCATCCTGGACTGGGTATTGTGTCATGAGAAAGGATTAGTTAACAATCTTGTTGTGTGGGGTCCCTTGGGGAAGTGCGCCCGTAATATGATAAACTTCTTCATTAAGATGGAGAGTGAGAGAGTTGATTCCGAGACTCGGGTCTTGAATCTAAACAAAGGAAACTATGAAGGTATGAGGCGGGAGTTGGCTATGATAGATTGGGGAACGTTACTTAAAGGGTTGACAGTGGATAGGCAATGGCTAGAATTTAAAGAGCGCATGGATGAATTACAACAATTGTTCATTCCTGTCTGTGCAAAAGTAAAACAGGAAGGGTGGCTCAACTGTGGCTTACAAAAGAAATTAAGGGAAGTATAAGATCCAAGGAGGAGAAATATAAAATGGCCAGAACAAGCAGCAAACCTGAAGATTGTGAGCAGTTTGGAATTTAGCAGAGGAGGACAAAGGGATTGATTAACAAGTGGAAATCAGCTTGCAGAGAACATCAAAATTGACTGTAAAAGCTTCGATAGATATGTGAAGAGAAAAAGAGTAGTGAAGACAAATGTGGGCCCCTTACAGTCAGAAACGGGGGAATTTATAATGGGGAACCAAGAAATGACAGACCAATTAAATACATACTTTGGATCTGTCTTCACAAAGGAGGATACAAATTATCTCCCATAAATGTTGGGGAACATAGGGTCTAGTGAGAAGGAGGAACTGTATGAAATCAGTATTAGTTGGGAATGTTTGGGAAATTGATGGGATTTAAGGCCGATAAATCCCCAGGGCCTGATAATCTGCATCCCAGAGTACTTAAGGAAGTGGCCCTTGAAATAGCAGATGCATTTCTGGTCTTTTTTCAAAATTCTATCGACTTTGGAGCAGTTCCAACGGATTGGACGGTAGTTAATGTAACTCCGCTATTTAAAAAAACAGGCAGAAAGAAAACAGCGAATTATATACCGGTTAGCCTGACATCAATCGTGGGGAAAATGCTGGAGTCCATTATAAAAGATGTAATAGCAGAGTGCAATAATAACTCGTCTCCACTCCTAGTATTTCTAAATCCCACACATTCACTATAATGTGAACAATTATTTCCTGTTGTGTCTCTCTCAGATTTGTAAACTTCACTGTATTGGAGTGAGGTGACATCTACTGGCGGGAAGCAAGAACTGCAATCAAGCAGCAGAAACTCCACAGTCTGTCAGGGTGAAAGAAACATTGCAATGTGAGGATACAGCGAAGTGGTTTGATTGGGTAGATGGAGACATGATTCCACTTGTGGTGGTGTCTGAAGCAAAGGCCAGAAATACAAAATTGTCATTAATAAAAGAAATGAGGAATTCATGAAAAATGTAGTAACGTGGTGAATGGTTAGAATGTGGATAGAATAGAAAGTGAGATTGGATGGACAGAAGCAGTCTGAAAGGATGGCTGAAACAAAAGGTGAGTGCCGTGAAACGTTAACTGTGTTTCTCACAGAAACGATGCTGCCAGAGCTGCTGAACATTTCCAGCACTTTCTGTTTTTATTTCAGCATTTGCAGGATGTTGCTTTGATCTGAAAAAAAATGGATGATTGGCCGGGGGGTTCCAGTGAAATTCCACAGCAGCTAATAAAGCCTAACGTATCAGTGGCTCGTTGGTCTAGGGGTATGATTTTCGCTTTGGGTGTATAGTTAATTAACATGCAAGAGATCCTGGGTTCAAGTCGCGGACGAGCCCTGGTCTGTTGGCATTTTTAGGTTAAGGTTATCTATTGGTTTCAGCCTTGCAGAAGGTGGAATTGACTTCCATGCGGAGCTGGCTTGAGGACCAGACAACTGGATTCAAAGGGCTTGTCGACAAAATTGTAATTAACGAAATGTACAGATAGCCATGTGGGAATATAAAGTTGCTGCTGTAATTGTGACCTGACTCCAAAAACAACAGGACTGGGTTCTGGACTGGAATGGAATGGAATTCTTCAGTGTTTCTGTTGTTTGGCTTGCATTGACTCATCGATTTTCTTGTTTTTCACTTTGTCGATGCCTTTGAATAATTGTGGATCCTTCTTCAGAGTGTCTTCTTTCACCAGGTAGTTCTGACCTCTGATGATGTTGATTGTAATCAGCTTCAATTCGCTGAGAGTTTTGGAAGTGAGCAGATTTCCTTTGCTTGAGTCTACAACATGGAACTCAGTCTGACATGTGGATCCATGGGAGGATTTGAATGCCACCCCTGCGTTGGAGTTGCATCCATCCAATAAGAGACCGAGTAGAAGTGACAGTTCTGTCAGTCGAATATGAGACTTTTAATGGCAGGGTTGTGAGTTTGAGTGCCATTCTGTTTTTCCCTTTTTTAAGGCTTCATGAGCAGAGAGTACAGGGAGTGTTTGAAATGAGCAAGTCTCGCTTTGATTCAGGACTCTTACCTCTCAGCAGCATCTCACTATGAAAGATTGAATTTGATCTCATTTCATTCTCAGCTCGGGGTCTGTGCGGCTCAGTGGCACTTCTGGCTGTCTCCCGCTTCACAATCCATCAGTACTGAGAAAGCAATGGGGAATATTACTCACATGTTGTGTTCTTTAATTTTTTGGAAAACTTGAATGTATGTAATTTCTTCCAAAACAAGGACACCAAGCCACTGTCAATGTAGGGCTGAAATAGCTCAGTTGGGAGAGCGTTAGACTGAAGTTCTAAAGGTCCCTGGTTTAATCCTGGGTTTCAGCAATTTCGCTTCCTTCTGTGTCCCTTGCCTAGGTTCTGATTTTCCAGTTGCACAATTTGCTTTGAGATTATTTACCAAGCACCAGTGGATTGAATTTGAGAAACAACACAGAGTCATTTATAACATAGAAGGTGGTCATTTGGCCTATCACGTCCATGCTGGCTCTCCCCGGAGCAATCTAGTCAGTTCCACTCACCAGCTCGATCCCTTTCCTCCTGCAAGTTTCTTTCCTTCAAGTATCCATCGAATTTCCTTTTCAAATCATTGATTGTCTCTGCTTCCGCCACACTCGTGGGCCAAGACATTACCACCCACAACATAAAAAATTCCACCTCATCAAGGATGGGAAATACTTACATCTTCGATATTTGCTTATTCTCTATTTCTATGAGAATAGACTGGCAGTCAACATGAAAGGGAAGCCCAGAATCTTCGAGCAGCATGTAAATGATAAGTGGGTAGTAAGAGGTTGAGTCGGGCCTATTAGGGACAAAAAGGATAATATAAGCTTAGAGGTGCAGGGCAATGTTAATCTACTTAATGAGTACTTTGCATCAGTGATCACTAAGGAAGTGGAATTTGACAAAATATCAGTTGAAGTGAAGAAAGTAGAGACAATGGAGAGAGTACAAATTAGGAGAGGGAGGTACTAAAAAGGCTGGCTGTGCTTAGGGAAGATAAATCACCTGGTCCGGATGGCTCACATCCCAGGTTGCGAAAGGAAATGCGGATGCAGATAACGGAAGGGCTTGCTATAATCTTCCAATCTTCCCTGGATACGGGGGAGGTGCCAGAGGATTAAACAGTGGCAAATGCGACACCCTTATTCAAGAAAGGGTGTAAGGACAGTCCGGGTAACTACAGGCTAGTTAGATTAACAGCAGCGGTGGGTAAGGTTTTAGAAAGAATAATCAGGGTAAAAAATCAACAGTCACTTGGAGAGGTTCGAGTTAATTAAGGAGAGTGAGCATGGATTTATAAATGGGAGTTCATGCTTGACTAATCTAACTGCATTTTTTGATGAACTAACAGAGCAGGTTGATGAAGGGAATGCAGTGGATGTTGTTTATTTGGATTTTAAGGAAACGTTTGACAAGGTACCACATAAAAGGGCGGTTAACAAAATTGAGGTTCGTGGTATAGGAGGGTCAGTGTCCAATTGGATAGAAAATTGGTTTAAGGACAGAAAACAGCGAGTCTTATTAAATGGTTCTTTATCAGACTGGAGGATAGTCGACAGTGCTGTTCCCCAAGGGTCAGTGCTAGAACCACTGCTTTTTTTGCTCAAGGTAATTGACTTGGATTTTGAATACAGAGTCGAATCTCAAAATATGCCGATGACACCAAACTTGGAGGAGCGGCAAACAGTGAGGATGATATGAACTGCCTGCAACAGGACAGTGATAGGCTAGCAGAATGGGCAGACAGGTGGCAGATGGAATTTAATAGTGACAAGTGCGAGGTGATGTATTTTGGTATAAGGAATAGGGAGAGGCAATATATACTTAATGGCACAGTTCTAAAGAGTGTACTGGAATAGAGGGACGTGGGATTCATGTGCATCAATCTTTGAAGGTGGCAAGTCATATTGCGAGAGTGGTTCGCAAAGCATATGGGATCTTGGGCTTTGTAAATAGAGGCATTGAGTACAAAAGCAGGGAAGTTATGCTGAACCATTATAAAACTCTGGTTAGGCCCCAATTGGAGTGTTGCTTCCAGTTCTGCTCAGCAGACTTTCGAAAGAATGTGAGGGTCCTTGAGAGGACACAGAGGCGATTTACCAGAATGGATCCAGGGATGGGGGATTTTAGTTACAAGGTTAGGTTGGAAAAGCTAGGATGATTCTGCCTTTCTCAAAGGAGATTAGTGGAGAATTGATAGAGGTGTAAAACACCTCTAGAGAACAGGCCATCCTGGACTGGGTATTGTGTCATGAGAAAGGATTAGTTAACAATCTTGTTGTGTGGGGTCCATTGGGGAAGTGCACCCATAATATGATAAAATTCTTCATTAAGATGGAGAGTGAGAGAGTTGATTCCGAGACTCAGGTCCTGAATCTAAACAAAGGAAACTATGAAGGTATGAGGCGGGAGTTGGCTATGATAGATTGGGGAACGTTACTTAAAGGGTTGACAGTGGATAGGCAATGGCTAGCATTTAAAGAGCGCATGGATGAATTACAACAATTGTTCATTCCTGTCTGTGCAAAAGTAAAACAGGAAGGGTGGCTCAACTGTGGCTTACAAAAGAATTTAAGGAAAGTATTAGATCCAAGGAGGAGAAATATAAAATGGCCAGAACAAGCAGCAAACCTGAAGATTGTGAGCAGTTTGGAATTTAGCAGAGGAGGACAAAAGGATTGATTAAGAAGGGGGAAATAGAGTATGAGAATAAGCAAGCAGAGAACATACAAACTGACTGTAAAAGCTTCTATAGATATGTGTAGAGAAAAAGATTCGTGAAGACAAATGTGGGCCCCTTACAGTCAGAAACGGGGGAATTTATAATGGGGAACAAAGAAATGGCAGACCAATTAAATACATACTTTGGATCTGTCTTCACAAAGGAGGATACAAATTATCTCCCAGAAATGTTGGGGAACATAGGGTCTAGTGAGAAGGAGGAACTGTATGAAATCAGTATGAGTAGGGAATGTTTGGGAAATTGATGGGATTGAAGGCCGATAAATCCCCAGGGCCTGATAATCTACATCCCAGAGTACTTAAGGAAGTGGCCCTTGAAATAGCAGATGCATTTCTGGTCTTTTTTCAAACTTCTATCGACTCTGGAACAGTTCCAATGGATTGGACGGTAGTTAATGTAACTCGGCTATTTAAAAAAGGAGGCAGAAAGAAAACAGCGAATTATCTACCGGTTAGCCTGACATCAGTCGTGGGGAAAATGCTGGAGTCCATTATAAAAGATGTAATAGCAGAGTGCAATAATAACTCGTCTCCACTCCTAGTATTTCTAAATCCCACACATTCACTATAATGTGAACAATTATTTCCTGTTGTGTCTCTCTCAGATTTGTAAACTTCACTGTATTGGAGTGAGGTGACATCTACTGGCGGGAAGCTAGAACTGCAATCAAGCAGCAGAAACTCCACAGTCTGTCAGGGTGAAAGAAACATTGCAATGTGAGGATACAGCGAAGTGGTTTGATTGGGTAGATGGAGACATGATTCCACTTGTGGTGGTGTCTGAAGCAAAGGCCAGAAATACAAAATTGTCATTAATAAAATAAATGAGGAATTCATGAAAAATGTAGTTAAGTCGTGAATGGTTAAAATGTGGATAGAATAGAAAGTGAGATTGGATGGACAGAAGCAGTCTGAAAGGATGGCTGAAACAAAAGGTGAGTGCCGTGAAACGTTAACAGTGTTTCTCACAGCACAGATGCTGCCAGAGCTGCTGAACATTTCCAGCACTTTCTGTTTTTATTTCAGCATTTGCAGGATGTTGCTTTGATCTGAAAAAAAAATGGATGATTGGCTGGGGGGTTCCAGTGAAATTCCACAGCAGCTAATAAAGCCTGACCTGTCAGTGGCTCGTTTGTGTAGGGGTATGATTCTCGCTTAGGGAGTATGGTTAATTAACATGTGAGAGATCCTGAGTTCAAGTCCAGGACGAGCCCTGGTCTGCTGGCATTTTTAGATTAAGGTTATGTATTGGTTTCAGCCTTGCAGAAGGTGGAATTGACTTCCATGCAGAGCTGGCTTGAGGACCAGACAACTTGATTCAAAGAGCTTGTCGACAAAATTGCAATTAACTAAATGTGCAGATAGCCAAGTGGGAATATGAAGTTGCTGCTGTAATTGTGACCTGACTCCAAAAACAACTGGACTGGAATGGAATGGAATTCTTCAGTGTTTCTGTTGTTTGGCTTGCATTGACTCATCGATTTTCTTGTTTTTCACTTTGTCGATGCCTTTGAATAATTGTGGATCCTTCTTCAGGGTGTCTCCTTTCACCAGGTAGTTCTGACCTCCGATGATGTTGATTGTAATCAGCATCAATTCGCTGATAGTTTTGGACGTGAGCAGATTTCCTTTGCTTGAGTCTACAACATGGAACTCAGTCTGACATGTGGACCCATGGGAGGATTTGAATGCCATCCCTGCGTTGGAGTTGCATCCATCCAATAAGAGACCGAGTAGAAGTGACAGTTCTGTCAGTCGAATATGAGACTTTTAATGGCAGGGTTGTGAGTTTGAGTGCCATTCTGTTTTTCCCATTTTTAAGGCTTCATGAGCAGAGAGTACAGGGAGTGTTTGAAATGAGCAAGTCTCGCTTTGATTCAGGACTCTTACCTCTCAGCAGCATCTCACTATGAAAGATTGAATTTGATCTCATTTCATTCTCAGCTCGGGGTCTATGCGGCTCAGTGGCACTTCTGGCTGTCTCCCGCTTCACAATCCATCAGTACTGAGAAAGCAATGGGGAATATTACTCACATGTTGTGTTCTTTAATTTTTTGGAAAACTTGAATGTATGTATTTTCTTCCAAAACAAGGACACCAAGCCGCTATTAACGTAGGGCTGGAATATCTCAGTTGGGAGAGCGTTAGACTGAAGATCGAAAGGTCCCTGGTTCAATCCGGGGTTTTACTAATTTTGCTTCCTTAAGAGTCCCTTGCCTTGGTTCTGATTTTCCGGTTGCACAATTTACTTTGAAATTATTTACCAAGCACCAGTGGATTGAATTTGAGAAACAAAACAGAGTCATTTACAGCACAGAAGGTGGTCGTTTGGCCGATCACGTCCATGCTGGCTCTCCACGGAGCAATCTAGTCAGTTCCACTCACCAGCTCGATCCCTTTCCTCCTGCAAGTTTCTTTCCTTCAAGTATCCATCGAATTTCCTTTTCAAATCATTGATTGTCTCTGCTTCCGCCACACTCGTGGGCCAAGACATTACCACCCACAACATAAAAAATTCCACCTCATCAAGGATGGGAAATACTTACATCTTCTATATTTGCTTATTCTCTATTTCTATGAGAATAGACTGGCAGTCAACATGAAAGGGAAGCCCAGAATCTTCGAGCAGCATGTAAATGATAAGTGGGTAGTAAGAGGTTGAGTCGGGCCTATTAGGGACAAAAAGGATAATATAAGCTTAGAGGTGCAGGGCAATGTTAATCCACTTAATGAGTACTTTGCATCAGTGATCACTAAGGAAGTGGAATTTGACAAAATATCAGTTGAAGTGAAGAAAGTAGAGACAATGGAGAGAGTACAAATTAGGAGAGGGAGGTACTAAAAAGGCTGGCTGTGCTTAGGGAAGATAAATCACCTGGTCCGGATGGCTCACATCCCAGGTTGCGAAAGGAAATGCGGATGCAGATAACGGAAGGGCTTGCTATAATCTTCCAATCTTCCCTGGATACGGGGGAGGTGCCAGAGGATTAAACAGTGGCAAATGCGACACCCTTATTCAAGAAAGGGTGTAAGGACAGTCCGGGTAACTACAGGCTAGTTAGATTAACAGCAGCGGTGGGTAAGGTTTTAGAAAGAATAATCAGGGTAAAAAATCAACAGTCACTTGGAGAGGTTCGAGTTAATTAAGGAGAGTGAGCATGGATTTATAAATGGGAGTTCATGCTTGACTAATCTAACTGCATTTTTTGATGATCTAACAGAGCAGGTTGATGAAGGGAATGCAGTGGATGTTGTTTATTTGGATTTTAAGGAAACGTTTGACAAGGTACCACATAAAAGGGCGGTTAACAAAATTGAGGTTCGTGGTATAGGAGGGTCAGTGTCCAATTGGATAGAAAATTGGTTTAAGGACAGAAAACAGCGAGTCTTATTAAATGGTTCTTTATCAGACTGGAGGATAGTCGACAGTGCTGTTCCCCAAGGGTCAGTGCTAGAACCACTGCTTTTTTTGCTCAAGGTAATTGACTTGGATTTTGAATACAGAGTCGAATCTCAAAATATGCCGATGACACCAAACTTGGAGGAGCGGCAAACAGTGAGGATGATATGAACTGCCTGCAACAGGACAGTGATAGGCTAGCAGAATGGGCAGACAGGTGGCAGATGGAATTTAATAGTGACAAGTGCGAGGTGATGTATTTTGGCATAAGGAATAGGGAGAGGCAATATATACTTAATGGCACAGTTCTAAAGAGTGTACTGGAATAGAGGGACGTGGGATTCATGTGCATCAATCTTTGAAGGTGGCAAGTCATATTGCGAGAGTGGTTCGCAAAGCATATGGGATCTTGGGCTTTGTAAATAGAGGCATTGAGTACAAAAGCAGGGAAGTTATGCTGAACCATTATAAAACTCTGGTTAGGCCCCAATTGGAGTGTTGCTTCCAGTTCTGCTCAGCAGACTTTCGAAAGAATGTGAGGGTCCTTGAGAGGACACAGAGGCGATTTACCAGAATGGATCCAGGGATGGGGGATATTAGTTACAAGGTTAGGTTGGAAAAGCTAGGATGATTCTGCCTTTCTCAAAGGAGATTAGTGGAGAATTGATAGAGGTGTAAAACACCTCTAGAGAACAGGCCATCCTGGACTGGGTATTGTGTCATGAGAAAGGATTAGTTAACAATCTTGTTGTGTGGGGTCCATTGGGGAAGTGCACCCATAATATGATAAAATTCTTCATTAAGATGGAGAGTGAGAGAGTTGATTCCGAGACTCAGGTCCTGAATCTAAACAAAGGAAACTATGAAGGTATGAGGCGGGAGTTGGCTATGATAGATTGGGGAACGTTACTTAAAGGGTTGACAGTGGATAGGCAATGGCTAGCATTTAAAGAGCGCATGGATGAATTACAACAATTGTTCATTCCTGTCTGTGCAAAAGTAAAACAGGAAGGGTGGCTCAACTGTGGCTTACAAAAGAATTTAAGGAAAGTATTAGATCCAAGGAGGAGAAATATAAAATGGCCAGAACAAGCAGCAAACCTGAAGATTGTGAGCAGTTTGGAATTTAGCAGAGGAGGACAAAAGGATTGATTAAGAAGGGGGAAATAGAGTATGAGAATAAGCAAGCAGAGAACATACAAACTGACTGTAAAAGCTTCTATAGATATGTGTAGAGAAAAAGATTCGTGAAGACAAATGTGGGCCCCTTACAGTCAGAAACGGGGGAATTTATAATGGGGAACAAAGAAATGGCAGACCAATTAAATACATACTTTGGATCTGTCTTCACAAAGGAGGATACAAATTATCTCCCAGAAATGTTGGGGAACATAGGGTCTAGTGAGAAGGAGGAACTGTATGAAATCAGTATGAGTAGGGAATGTTTGGGAAATTGATGGGATTGAAGGCCGATAAATCCCCAGGGCCTGATAATCTACATCCCAGAGTACTTAAGGAAGTGGCCCTTGAAATAGCAGATGCATTTCTGGTCTTTTTTCAAACTTCTATCGACTCTGGAACAGTTCCAATGGATTGGACGGTAGTTAATGTAACTCGGCTATTTAAAAAAGGAGGCAGAAAGAAAACAGCGAATTATCTACCGGTTAGCCTGACATCAGTCGTGGGGAAAATGCTGGAGTCCATTATAAAAGATGTAATAGCAGAGTGCAATAATAACTCGTCTCCACTCCTAGTATTTCTAAATCCCACACATTCACTATAATGTGAACAATTATTTCCTGTTGTGTCTCTCTCAGATTTGTAAACTTCACTGTATTGGAGTGAGGTGACATCTACTGGCGGGAAGCTAGAACTGCAATCAAGCAGCAGAAACTCCACAGTCTGTCAGGGTGAAAGAAACATTGCAATGTGAGGATACAGCGAAGTGGTTTGATTGGGTAGATGGAGACATGATTCCACTTGTGGTGGTGTCTGAAGCAAAGGCCAGAAATACAAAATTGTCATTAATAAAATAAATGAGGAATTCATGAAAAATGTAGTTAAGTCGTGAATGGTTAAAATGTGGATAGAATAGAAAGTGAGATTGGATGGACAGAAGCAGTCTGAAAGGATGGCTGAAACAAAAGGTGAGTGCCGTGAAACGTTAACAGTGTTTCTCACAGCACAGATGCTGCCAGAGCTGCTGAACATTTCCAGCACTTTCTGTTTTTATTTCAGCATTTGCAGGATGTTGCTTTGATCTGAAAAAAAAATGGATGATTGGCTGGGGGGTTCCAGTGAAATTCCACAGCAGCTAATAAAGCCTGACCTGTCAGTGGCTCGTTTGTGTAGGGGTATGATTCTCGCTTAGGGAGTATGGTTAATTAACATGTGAGAGATCCTGAGTTCAAGTCCAGGACGAGCCCTGGTCTGCTGGCATTTTTAGATTAAGGTTATGTATTGGTTTCAGCCTTGCAGAAGGTGGAATTGACTTCCATGCGGAGCTGGCTTGAGGACCAGACAACTTGATTCAAAGAGCTTGTCGACAAAATTGCAATTAACTAAATGTGCAGATAGCCAAGTGGGAATATGAAGTTGCTGCTGTAATTGTGACCTGACTCCAAAAACAACTGGACTGGAATGGAATGGAATTCTTCAGTGTTTCTGTTGTTTGGCTTGCATTGACTCATCGATTTTCTTGTTTTTCACTTTGTCGATGCCTTTGAATAATTGTGGATCCTTCTTCAGGGTGTCTCCTTTCACCAGGTAGTTCTGACCTCCGATGATGTTGATTGTAATCAGCATCAATTCGCTGATAGTTTTGGACGTGAGCAGATTTCCTTTGCTTGAGTCTACAACATGGAACTCAGTCTGACATGTGGACCCATGGGAGGATTTGAATGCCATCCCTGCGTTGGAGTTGCATCCATCCAATAAGAGACCGAGTAGAAGTGACAGTTCTGTCAGTCGAATATGAGACTTTTAATGGCAGGGTTGTGAGTTTGAGTGCCATTCTGTTTTTCCCATTTTTAAGGCTTCATGAGCAGAGAGTACAGGGAGTGTTTGAAATGAGCAAGTCTCGCTTTGATTCAGGACTCTTACCTCTCAGCAGCATCTCACTATGAAAGATTGAATTTGATCTCATTTCATTCTCAGCTCGGGGTCTATGCGGCTCAGTGGCACTTCTGGCTGTCTCCCGCTTCACAATCCATCAGTACTGAGAAAGCAATGGGGAATATTACTCACATGTTGTGTTCTTTAATTTTTTGGAAAACTTGAATGTATGTATTTTCTTCCAAAACAAGGACACCAAGCCGCTATTAACGTAGGGCTGGAATATCTCAGTTGGGAGAGCGTTAGACTGAAGATCGAAAGGTCCCTGGTTCAATCCGGGGTTTTACTAATTTTGCTTCCTTAAGAGTCCCTTGCCTTGGTTCTGATTTTCCGGTTGCACAATTTACTTTGAAATTATTTACCAAGCACCAGTGGATTGAATTTGAGAAACAAAACAGAGTCATTTACAGCACAGAAGGTGGTCGTTTGGCCGATCACGTCCATGCTGGCTCTCCACGGAGCAATCTAGTCAGTTCCACTCACCAGCTCGATCCCTTTCCTCCTGCAAGTTTCTTTCCTTCAAGTATCCATCGAATTTCCTTTTCAAATCATTGATTGTCTCTGCTTCCGCCACACTCGTGGGCCAAGACATTACCACCCACAACATAAGAAAGTTCCACCTCATCAAGGATGGGAAATACTTACATCTTCTATATTTGCTTATTCTCTATTTCTATGAGAATAGACTGGCAGTCAACATGAAAGGAACCCCAAAAGTCTTCGAGCAGCATGTAAATGATAAGTGGGTAGTAAGAGGTTGAGTCGTGCCTATTAGGGACAAAAAGGATAATATAAGCTTAGAGGTGCAGGGCAATGTTAATCTGCTTAATGAGTACTTTGTATCAGTGATCACTAAGGAAGTGGAATTTGACAAAATATCAGTCGAAGTGAAGAGAGTAGAGGCAATGGAGAGGGTACAAATTGAGAGAGGGAGGTACTAAAAAGGCTGGCTGTGCTTAGGGTAGATAAATCACCTGGTCTGGATGGCTTGCATCCCAGGTTGCAAAAGGAAATGCAGATGCAGATAATGGAAGAGTTTGCTATAATCTTCCAATCTTCCCTGGATACGGGGGAGGTGCCAGGAGTAAACAGTGGCAAATACGACGCCCTTATTCAAGAAAGGGTGTAAGGTCAGTCCGGCTAACTACAGGCCAGTTAGATTAACAGCAGTGGTGGGTAAGGTTTTAGAAAGAATAATCTGGGTAAAAAATCAACAGTCACTTGGAGAGGTTCGAGTTAATTAAGGAGAGTGAGCATGGATTTATAAATGGGAGTTCATGCTTGACTAATCTAACTGCATTTTTTGATGAACTAACAGAGCAGGTTGATGAAGGGAATGCAGTGGATGTTGTTTATATGGATTTTAAGGAAGCGTTTGACAAGGTACCACATAAAAGGGTGGTTAACAAAATTGAGGTTCGTGGTATAGGAGGGTCAGTGTCCAATTGAATAGAAAATTGGTTTAAGGACAGAAAACAGCGAGTCCTATGAAATGATTTATTGTCGGCCTGGAGGATAGTCGACAGTCGTGTTCCCCAAGGGTCAGTGCTAGAACCACTGCTTTTTTTGCGAAAGATAAATGATTTGGATCTTGGAATATTGAGTAGAATCTCAAAATATCCCGATGACAACAAACTTGGAGGAGTGGCAAACAGTGAAGATGATATGAACTGCCTGCAACAGGACAATGATAGGCTAGCAGAATGGGCAGACAGGTGGCAGATGGAATTTAATAGTGACAATTGTGAGGTGATGTATTTTGGCATAAGGAATAGGGAAAGGCAATATTTACTTAATGGCACAGTTCTAAAGAGTGTGTTGGAATAGAGGGACTTGGGGTTCATGTGCATCAATCTTTGAAGGTGGCAAGACATATTGCGAGAGTGGTTAGCAAAGCATATGGGATCTTGGGCTTCATAAATAGAGGCATTGAGTACAAAGCAGGGAAGTTATGCTGAACCATTATAAAACTCTGGTTAGGCCCCAATTGGCGTGTTGCTTCCAGTTTTGCTTACCACACTTAAGAAAGAATGTGAGGGTCCTTGAGAGGATGCAGAGGAAATTCACCAGAATGATTCCAGGGATGGAGGATTTTAGTTACAAGGTTAGGTTGGAAAAGCTAGGGTTGTTCTACCTGTGTCAAAGGAGAGTGAGGGGAGAATTGATAAATGTGTTTTCGGCTATGACAGTTTTAGATAAGTTGGCAAGGAAACATTGTTCCCGTTAACTATTGGTACAAGGACTAGGGGACACAGATTGAAGGTTTGGACAGGAGATACAGGGGGAATGTGCGCAATAACTTTTTTACACAGTGACTGGTGATGATCTGTAACTCGCTGCCCAAGAGGGCGGTGGAAATGGAGACAATCGAGGATTACAAAAGGAATTTGAATGGGCACTTGAAGGAAATAATTTTACAGGGCTATGGGGATCGAGCAGACAAGTAATAACTCGTCTCCACTCCTAGTATTTCTAAATCCCACACATTCACTATAATGTGAACAATTATTTCCTGTTGTGTCTTTCTCAGATTTGTAAACTTCACTGTATTGGAGTGAAGTGACATCTGCTGGCAAGAAACAAGAACTGCCGTGATGAGATCAGCCATGATTGTGTTGAATGGCAGAGCAGGCTCGAGGGGCTGAATTGCCGACTCCTGCTCCTAGTTCTTATGTTCATAGAATCATACAGCACAGAAGGAGGCCATTCAGCCCCATTGTGCCTCTGCTGACTCACTCACAAAAAGATGCAATTAGTCCAACCCCCTGCCTATTTCCCCATAATCCTGGAGAATTTCACTTTGAAATATTTGTCCAATTCCTTTATGAAAGTTATAATTGAATCTGTTTCCACCACCCTGTCAGACAATTCATTCCAAATCCGAATCAGTTACTGGGTAAAAAGATCTCTCCTCACCTCCCCTTGACATTTTTGGCCAATTATTTTAAATCTGTGTCCTCTGGTTACTGACCCCCAGGACATTGGAAACAGTTTCTCCCTCTCTATCCTATGAAAATCCTTCATGATTCTGAACACCTCTATTAAATCTTCCCTTAACCTTCTCTACTCTGAAGAGAACAATCCCAGCTTCACCAGCCTGTCCAGAGAACTGGGATCATTCTAGTAAATCCCCTCTGAATTGTCTCAGAAGCTTTGATGTCCTTTCTAAAGCCTGGTGCCCAGAACTGGACACATTACTCGAGCTGAGATCGAGCCAGCGACGCCCACATCCCACGAACGAATAAAAAACGCTCCCTGACCAGTCCCCAATTCTTAAGCAATTAAAGACGCTCCCTGACCAGTACCCAAATCTTATTCATTTAGAGACGCTCCCTGCCCAGTCCCCAATTCTTATCCATTTATAGGCGCGGTTTCGGGAAGCCTCACCGGGAAAAGCTTCACCGCCACCATCCGCAGAGATACAGATGGGATTGTTCCATCTTGTTGTGGCCCTGAGGCCCTGCTCCAGCTGTGTGAGCCCGCAAAGGGCGCGGTCTTCTCGCACTTTGTGAATATCCCGCTCCAACTCCGAACCCGCAGCTCCAGCTGCTGACAGAGCTGTCTCTACTGCGCCTGCGCGCCCCGCTCCTGTCACAGATCGGGCGGATTCTAGGCCGCTGAGCATTCTGGGTATCACACCTGTCATTAATGCTATTCTTTCAGCTGATCGGTTTTATTACGTACATTTCATGACCTGGTATCGCCGTGAGTGTTTTCGTTTGTACCTGTCAATGCCTGGGAGGATAGAGTCAGCTTCACTTTGTAGCCATGAGTTTCTGGTGTGAGAAAGTGGTCTTTAACTCAGTATATTTCAGTTTTTGGTCTGTGACTGTGGGTATTATTCAGTACCTGTTTGTTTCTGCTATTGCAATGTGAGTTTCACCACATATCTTTCAACAACTTGTATGTGAGCATCAGCTTTTGTCCATATCTATCAGTTTCTGAGAAGTGAGAAAGGGTTTGATTCTATCCCTATCAGTTTCTGTTACATGCATGTGTCTTTAATCTGCACCTCCTCTGAGTGTGTCTTCTTCTCTGTACTTGTAGATGAATATGTGTTTTGCTTTGTATCTCTCAGTCTTTGAAGTGTGAGCCTGGGTTTGCACCTAATTTTCTTTGTACCTTGCCGCTGGGATGTGAAAGAAAGATTTTTACACGTTACCTGCCAACTGCTGTTAAGTGACTGTGGGTTTCACACTGTATCTGTCAATTTCTTTTCTGGTAATGCGAAGTTTACTGTGCACCTGTCAGTTTCTAGTCTAGGACTGATTGGTTTTACTCTGCCCCTAGCATTCGCTGGTCTGTTAGTGTGGGGTTTACATTGTACCTGTCAGTTTCTTGTATGTGAGTGTTGATTTCACTCTGAAAAGAATCATAGATCACAGAATAGTTACAGAACAAAAGGAAGCCATTCAGCTCATTGTGCTTGTGCTGCTTCGCTGCACGAGCAACTCAGCTCATGCCACAGACTCATGTATTCCATTAAAACATGCAATTTTTTTCACTTCAGATAATTATCTTATACCATTTTGAAAGCCATGGTTGAATCAGCCTCCATCACACTCTCAAGCAGTGCATATCAGATCTGAACCACTCGCTGTGCAAAATAAGTTTTTCCTCATGTTGCCTTTGGTTCCTTTGCCATTCACCTTAAATCGGTGTCCTCTGGTTACAGAGCCGTGAATAATATTCCCCATTGCTTTCTCAGCACTGATGGATTGTGAAGCAGGAGACAGCCAGAAGTCCCACTGAGCCGCACTGACCCCGAGCTGGGAATGAAATGAGATGAAGTTCAATCTTTCACAGCGAGATGCTGCAGAGAGATAAGAGTCCCGAATCAAAGTGAGACTTCCTCATACTTTTGCTGAATTTCATTTCAAACACTCCTTGTACTCTCTGCTAATTAAGCCTTAAAAAAGAGGAAAACAAAATGGCACTCCAACTCACCACCCTGAAATTAAAAGTTTCATGTTCGACTGACTGAACTGTCACTTCTACTCGGTCTCTTATTGGATGGATGCAACTGTATTCTTCAACGCAGTGATGGCATTCAAAACCTCCCATGAGTCCACATGTCAGACTGAGTTCCATGTTGTAGACTCTAGCAAAGGAAATCTGCTCAGTTCCAAAACTATCAGTGAGTTGAAGCTCATTACGATCATCATCATCAGAGGTCAGAACTACCTGGTGAAAGAAAACACCCTGAAGAAGTATCCACAATTATTCAAAGGCATCAACAAAGTGAAAAACAAGAAAATCGATGAGTCAATGCAAGCCAAACAACAGAAATGGGAAAGGTTTCCTTTCCATACCAGAACCCAGTTCTGTTGTTTTTTGGAGCCAGGCTTCAGTTAAAGTTACAACTTTATATTCCCACTTGGCTCTCTGTACATTTCATTCATCCCAATTTTGTCGACAAGCTCTTTGAATCCAGCCCTCTGGTCCTCAAGCAGGCTCCATATGGAAATCAATTCCGCCTTCTGCAAGGCTGAAACCAATCAATGACCTTAAACTAAAAATGCCAAAGAAGAAGGGCTTGTCCAGGATTTGAACCCAGGATCTCTCACACATTAATTAATCACTCACCCTAAGCAAGAATCATACCTCTAGATCAACATGCCACTGATATCAGAACATCCTTTTAGCTGCTGTGGAATTTCACTGGCAGCCAAAGCCGATCATCCATTTTTTTTTCAGAGCAAAGCAACATCCTGCAAATTCTGAAATAAAAACAGAAAGTGTTGGAAATGTTCAGAAACTCTGGCAGCATCTGTGCTGAGAGAAACACAGTTAACATTTCAGGGCACTCACCTTTTGTTTCAGCCATCCGTTCAGACTGCTTCTGTCCATCCAATCTCACTTTCTATTCTATCCACATTCTAACCATTCACTCCGTTACTACATTTTTCATGAATTCCTCATTTCTTTTATTAATGACAATTTTATATTTCTGGCCTTTGCTTTGGACTCCACCACAAATGGAATCATGGCTCCATCAACCCAATCAAACCCATTCACTATTTCCTCACATTGCAATGTTTCTTTCACCCTGACAGACGATGGAGTTTCTGCTGCTTGATTGCAGTTCTTGCTTCCTGCCAGTAGATGTCACCTCACTCCAGTCCAGTGAAGGTGACAAATCTGAGAGCACACAACAATAAGGAACTGTTCACGTGACAGTGAACAGGTCCCTCTATTCCTGCACACTCTTTAGAACTGTGCCATTAAGTATATATTGCCTCTCCCTATTCCTTCTGCTAAAATGCATCACCTCACACTAGTCACTACTAAAATCCATCTGCACCTGTCTGCCCATTCTGCTAGCCTATCACTGTCTTGTTGCAGGTGGTTCATTTCATCCTCACTGTTTGCCACTTCTCCAAGTTCAGTGTTATCGGCATATTTTGAGATTCTACTCTATATTCCAAGATCCAAGTCATTTATCTGTAGCAAATAAAAAGCAGTGGTTCCAGCAGTGACCCTTGGGGAACAGCACTGTTGACAACCTTCCAGTCTGAGAATGAACCATTTATTACGACTTGCTGTTTTTTGTCCTTAAGCCAATTTTCTATCCAATTGGACACTGACCCTCCGATTCCATGAACCTCAATGTTGTTAATCACCCTTTTATGTGTCGTTTCTTAAAATCCATATAAACAACATCCACTGCATGCCCTTCATAAACCTTCTCTGTTAGTTCATCAAAAAATGCAGTTAGATTAGTCAAGCATGAACTCCCATTTATAAATCCATGCTCACGCTCCTTAATTAACTCAAACCTCCCCAAGTGACTGTTGATTTTTTCCCTGATTGTTCTTTCTAAAACCTTACCCACCACTGCTGTTAATCTAACTGGTCTGTAGTTAGCCGGACTGTCCTTACACCCTTTCTTAAATAAGGGTGTCACATTTGCCACTGTTTAATCCTCTGACACCTCCCCTGTATCCAGGGAAGATTGGAAGATTATAGAAAGCCTTTCTGTTATCTGCATCCACATTTCCTTTTGCAATCTGGGATGAAAGCCATCCGGACCAGGTAATTTATCTTCCTGAAGCATCACCAGCCTTTTCAGTACCTCCCTCTCTCAATTTGTACCCTCTCCATTGCCTCTACACTCTCCACTTCTCCTGATATTTTGTCAAATTCCACTTCCTTAGTGATCATTGATACAAGGTACTCATTAACTAGATTAACATTGCCCTGCGGCTCTAAGTATATATTACCCTCTTTGTCCCTAGTGGGGCCCACTTCACCGCTGACTACCTGCTTATTATGTATATACTGCTCGAAGCTTTTTGGGTTCCCTTTCATGTTGACTGCCATTCTATTCTCGTAGAGATAGGGAATAAGCGAAAGATAGAAGATATAAATATTTCCCATCCTTGGGTGGGGTGGAATATTTTTATGCTGTGAGTGGTAATGTCCTGACCCACGAGTGTGGTGGAAGTAGAGACAATCAATGATTTGAAAAGGAAATTGGATGGATACTTGAAGCAAAGGAACTTGCAGGAGGAAAGGGATCGAGCAGGTGAGTGGAACTGAGTATCTGGCTCCGATAATTGCTGCTGTCACTGCGATCCCCCTTAATTTTGTACCAGGTGACAATGTTTGCGTCATGCATGTTTTGAGCCCTTGTTGAGCTCGACTATGGTGGGCTCACTGTCCAGTTCCTCCATGACAGGGAAGTCTGGAATGGCACTGAGAGCTACTTCAGTGACAATGTTCTCCGTTATGTAGAGTTCAAGGGAATGCTCCACTCACCTTTCCATCTGCTTGTCAGGTTCAGTGATGATCACCCCTGTCTTTGTCTTCAAAAGGTGCTGATTTAGTTACTACTGGGCCCATTGCTTTCTTAATTCCTTCATACATCCCTCTGGCATCCCCGGATTCAGCAGCAGAGTTTTAACCAGTATTGATTGGTGCAGTGCCGAGCAGTCTGCAGAGACTTGTTTCTGGCAGCTCTGAGAGCATCTAGATGTTGTTTGCTGGAGACTTGTTTGTCGTTCATGTGGGCTCTCCTCTTAGTTACAGTAACTGACTCCATTTCAGTCCAATAAGCCTCAAACCAGTCAGCATTCCTCCCATCTCTTTTCCCATACACAGTGGGTGCAGAGTTATAGATGGTGGTGTGCAGATGATTCCACTTTGACACTGCACTGAGGCCTTGAGCATTGTTGTCTGAAAGAGCCTGATCGAGGATGTTGAGGAACTCCTGGGTCCTTTCTGGGTCAGTGGTTTGGCAAGTGTTGATCAGAAGATGAACTTTCATCATGGATGGATGAAGCTTCCTTGGCTGAAGCCTGACCTTGTTACACACCAGGGAGTGGTCAGTGTCACAGTCAGCACTGTGATAGCTGCGAGTGATGAGGACACTGCTGAGGGTGGTATGTCTGGTGATGATAAGGTCTAGCTGGTGCCAGTGGCGTGATCTCAGATGTCTCCAGGGCACCTTGTGGCACAGCTTGACCTGGAAGTCGCTGTTCATCACACAGAAGCCATGGTGACAGCATAGCTCCAGCAACCTCTGTCCATTTTTGTTCATCTTGCAAATCCCCTGGTGCTCGATGCACATGGGCAAAGCTGTGTAGTCAGTATCCAAGCTTGTGTTGAAGTCTCCTGGAATGTACAGTCCCTCAGTGCTGGGAATTCTACTGATGGCAGTATCAAGTGTCACATAGAATTGATCCTTGACATCTGGGGTGGAGGTGAGTGTCGGGACATGGATGCTCATGAGATTAACTGGGCCCACGCTTGTTGACAAGTGAAGAGTAAGAAGTCTCTCTGAGCCTACTGTGGCTGGTTCAATCATCTGAAGTGGCGTGTATTTTACTGTGAAACCCACTCCATGCTCACGAGTTGCCTCTTGGGCTTTCCCCTGCCAGAAGAAGGTATAGTGTTTCTCTTTGAGGGATCCACTTTGAACGAGTCTAGTTTCTTGCAGCACAGCAATGTCCACATTGAGTCTTGTGAGTTCCTTGTCCATCACAGCTGTCTTGTGTGTGTCATCAACCTGCAGAAGGTTGTCGGTAAGGCCAGGACACATGGTCCTCACATTCCAGCTTGTGATGCGAAGGACTGGTGTCTTCTTTGTTGAGTTTGTTTTTCTTGGTGCATAGATTATCAATGCGCCTGTTGAGAGATGACTCTCCAAGCTCCACGCACCCATTGAAGCAAGCAGGTCGTGGCTTCACAGCACCTAACTGACTGGGGGCTGCCCAGCTTGGAGTGAATGGTAGCTATCCAATGAGACACGAAGAGCTCTCCCACTGTCCGAAGTAACCCCTGGCGCTCATACTCTACACCAATTCAATGAGAGCTTATAATCAGTAACTGTTTATTCCCGGGTTGTGCTAATGTTTAACCATGAAGCTGGAGTGTCCTCTCCAGTGCACAGGCCTGGGCAAACAGTATGGAGACCCTGAGCATCAGGACCCCCTCTCAGCATTGCTTGTATTGTCCAAAGGAAAGGAAAAACCAGTACTGTTTGTTACCAGCTCTGCTGTTGGAGTTGCTGAAAAACTGCCTGATAAGTAACAGGTAACCGCCTCCAGGACTCCACTCCGGATTTACTCTCCAGGTTTACTCCCTCAGCCTTCTTATTCATTTCTTTGGAGATACAGTACTGAAACAGGCCCTTCCAGCCCACCGAGTCTGTACCGACCATCAACCACCCATTTATACTAATCCTACATTAATCCCATATTCCTACCACATCCCCTCAATTCCCCGACCACCTACCTACACTAGGGGCAATTTGCAATGGCCAATTTACCTATGAACCTGCAAGTCTTTGGCTGTGGGAGGAAACCGGAGCACCTGGCAGAAACCCACGTGGTCACAGGGAGAACTTGTAAACTCTGCACAGGCAGTACCCAGAATCGAACGCGGATAACTGGAGGTGTGAGGCTGCGGTGCTAACCACTGCGCCACTGTGTCTTCTCGAGACACCCATCGAGAAGTGAGACTTTTTGCCCAGAGATGGGGCTCTGTTTCTTGGCATCAGGATGGAACCACACACCAGTGGGCCTGTATGGCATGCACAAGGATATCACACACTGCCCCATCCCTGGGACAGCTCAGAGTCAGACACTGAACAGATTGCAATCCACAAGGACATCACAACCTTCCCACTCTCTGGGACAGGTCAGTGTGACACACCAAACAAACAGCACCCCACAGGGACCTCATAAATGCCACGTCCCTGTGACAGATCAAGGTCAGACACTGCAAATATTGCAACCACAGGAACGTCACAAATTGCCTCATCCCTCGGACAGCTCGGGGTCTGACATTGAACATATTGCAACAATAAGGACATTACTGTATTACTCCCTCCATTCTGAAAAACAAGCATTCACCCTACTTTTTACCCTGCAGCCAATTTTGGATCCACACTGCCACTGCCCCTTTAATCCCATCTGCTTGAATTTTGTTAGCAAGTCATAGAGAGATGCAAAACTGAAACAGGCCATCCGGCCCACTGAGTCTGTGCTGACCAACCACCACCCATTTATAGTAATCCTACACCATAATCCCATATTCCCTACCACATCCCCACCATTCTCTTACCGGCACTGGGAGCAATTTACAACAGCCAATGGACCTATCAACCTGCAGTCTTTGCTTGTGGGAGGAAACCGGAGCACCCAGCAGAAACACACACAGTCACAGGGAGAACTTGCAAACTCTGCACAGGCAGTACCCAGAACTGAACCTGGGTTGCGAGAGCTGTGAGGTTGCAGTGCCAACCACTGTGCCATTGTGCTGCCCCAAGTCTAGTTTATGGTACCTTTTCAAACACAATTTTGATGTCCAGACACGTACCATCAACCTCACCACCCTCGTCAACTCTCTCTGAAACTTCATCAAAGAAATTAATTCATTAATTATTTCAGACACAATCTTCTGTTAACCAATCTGTACTGGCTGTCATTTATTAGCCCATGTTCTACCAAGTGACAGTTAATTTCCTCCTGGATAATTGTCTCCAAAAGTTTCCCCACCACTGACATTGGACGAATTGGTCTGTCGTTCCTGGGTTTATCTCTCTTTTTAAACAGGGCTGTAATATTCGCAACCCTTGCAGACTTATCTTTTAATTCTGGAAAGTCTATTGTGGACAATCACTTTGGGCATGACTTTAACCAATTAAAGCAACAGGATACTTGATTAATAAGTCCAGAACTTTTATTGAGAGTAAAATAGTACTTCATAATTGCAAGTAAAATTATACTTAACAAACTTGGGGAATATAACTTACAGCTCTAGCAGGTGTGTGGACTGGTCGAGCTTGGTCTCAGAGTGTCACGGTCCTCTTTGTCCAGCCTACATCCCTCATCAGGTGGAGAACTTGGTAGATGATCTGAGCCTTTACCCCTGAGGTCTTCTAGTGTTCCTGCACACTGAAACCTGACAAGATCCCTACTTTTAACCCCTGGATGGCCATCACACCACCATGTAAAATAATAATTGGTCCGAGCTGTTGCTAGGTAGATTTAATTTGTTCTTAATAATGTCTTCCACTAACAGCCACCTGTCCTCAGAATCTCAGACATGAGTACAATGGAGTGGTTTCACACTGTCTCCCAATCTGATCTGAAACAAGTTTCCTGTTCATTAAATCTAGACTCTTGAAGGTCACGATGTACCATACCATGGGTTTTATCAGGGGTCCGAGAAAGATCCATTGTTTGAATACATTTAGCTGAAACTGTCCTTTCCCACACAGACACAGAAACTCACAGTAATTAGATTGAACAAACTTTAAATGAAAACTCATTCTCTCTAAAATGTTTATTGATTCATTAATTATAACTCAATCAAGGTTCATTACTTTTACAATCATCTGTTTCAGGATGGGTAGCTACTCATTAATTATACAGGATATAAACGTTAGTACTGAACACAAAATGGTTCCTTTGGTCATGTGTTAATTATAAAATGGCTGTCGTAACGTTGTTAGTTATTACGATGGATGCATTATAAAAATGGTCAAGTTAAACTAAGATCGAACTACCCAAGCTTACCTCCATCCTCCAGTCCTCTGGCATCATTCCCATATTCAAGGAGGATTGAAAGATTGTGGTTCGAGTCTCTGCTATTTCCACCCTTACTTCCCTCAGCAACCCAGGATGCAGCCCATCCAGACCGGGTGACCTTTCTACTGTGAGCACTGCTAACCTTGTAATTGTCTCCTCTTTATCTATTTTCATCCCCTCCAACTTCTCCACTTCCTCCTCCTTCACTGTGACATTTGCAGCACCCGTTTGTTTTGTGATGACAGATGAAATGTACTTAATTAGTACCTCAGCCACACCCTCTGCCTCCACGGGATCTCCTAATTGACCCACCCTTTCATTGTCTGTCCATCTGTTGGTAAAAGACTTCAGTGTTCCCAGTTATGTGACCTGCTAATCTTTTCTCATACATTCTCTTGCTGATCTCATTTCCTTTTTCAGCTCTCCTCTGTACTTTCTGTATTCTGCTTGTTTCTCTACTGCATATGAATCCTCACATGATTTTTCAGTGAATGGTTTTTGAACTATTTTGTAAAAGGATTTGGTTTTGTAAATTTCTCCCTCGCTCCCCTCATGGTCCGGCAGAAAGTTCAACTGCTGTGTTTTCAAACAGCAACAGCTTTATTTGAAAAGCCGTTATGACAGGATTCCGGGTTTTAATCCAGTCACAAATCTGGTTCTGATGTCTTGTGGCTCCAGCTGTCACATGACCTGTCAGAGGATGACCTCATAATTGACCCAGTCATGTGGGAGCTTTGGGTTGATGTTTAAATTGTTTCAAAATAATTTTCCAGAAGGACAATCAAAATGAATCGATATGTAAAAGGTAGATTTTGTGAATTTGTGCTCCCAGTGGAAATTCCTGCAGAGTCTGCTGGTTTTCATATCCCCAATTCCCCACAGTAAACTCTGTGCTCGGAGTCTGTATTCATTGCATCAACATTATACAGAATCATTTCATGGGAGACCCCAGTGTGAATTGTAGACAGGTGGGCCAGTTTTAACTTTCAAAGTAACACAGAAGCAAAATACTGCTGATACTGGAAATCTGAAATAAAAACAGAAAATGCTGGAAATACTCAGCAGGTCTGGCAGCATCTGTGGAGAGAGAAACAGAGTTAACGTTTCAGATCTGTGCCCTTTCATCAGAACTGAGCTGAAATTGTCTGAGGGACTGCGATTGTGGAATAAATTTCAGGGTCAAAGACATTGTACTTGGTAAGGATAGGAAGATGGAGATTATTAAGTATAGTGCAAAAATATAGATGCTTTTACATTATTTTAATCAAAATTGATTTAAACTTTGTGCTCATGAATCCTATCTTTTGATCACAATGACACTGATAACAATGGAAAAAGCAAGACTTGCATTTCACGACCACAGGACATTGCAAAGCCTTTTACAGCCAATGAAGGAAGGACTTTTCAAGTGTAGTCACTCAACAGTACAATAGAGTACCCTACAATAAAGATGTATAAGATTCTCACCACACAACTGCCAGACAATGACCATCCCAAACAAGAGAGAATCTAACCAGCTCCCTTTGACATTCAATGGCATTACCATCGCTGAATCCCCCACTCTCAACAACCTGGGGGTTACCATTGAGCAGAAACTGAACTGCAGTAGCCATATCAATATTATGGCTACAAGAGCAGGTCAGAGACTAGGAATCCTGCGGCAAGTAACTCACCTCCTGACTCCCCAAAGCCTGTACATTAGTCAGGGGTATGATGGAATACTCTCCACTTGTCTGGCTGGGTGCAGCTGCAACAATACTCAAGAAACTCAACAGGACAAAGCAGCCCGCTTGATTGGCACCCCATTTACAACATTCATGCCCTCCATCACTGGCACACAGTGGCAGCAGTGTGCACCATCCACAAGATGCACTGCAGCAATGTGCCAAGGCTCCTGAGACAGCACCTTCCAAACCCGCGAACTTTATCACCGAGAAGGACAAGGGCAGCAGATGCATGGGAACACCACAACTTGCAAGTTCCCCTCCAAGCCACACACCATCCTGAATTGTAACTGTATCACCCTTCCTTCACTGCTGCTGGGTCAAAATCCTGGAACTCTCTTCATAACAGCAGCACATGGACTGCAGTGGTTCAAGAAGGCAGCTCAGCACCACCTTCTCAAGGCAATTAGGGATGGATAATAAATGCTGGCCAAGCCAGCGACACTCACCTCCCATGAATGAATAAAAAAAATGATAATATCCTGTAATCCTCCAAAGTAGAAAATTCAGATGGAAATGAAAAATAATAAAACACAGTCAGCATGGATTTCAGAAAGAAAAACTTGATGAACCTTATCTTTGAAAAATCAACAGCAAGAGTAATATAGCAGATGTAGAAGAGTTTAAGTTAATAAAGCCTCATCCATTTATGTGCTTGAACCATCAAATTGTGGGTTAACAAACAAACATACTCACTGACAGAGCTGCATGTTGTGCTTTCTAAATTACCCTAAAGTAGGGTGTTAATGAGTTAAAGCTTCAGGTTGCTGCAACCAGAATAGCCATTGTCCACTATCAGTTTTACTGTTATAAATAAAGGATGGAATATTCATTGTGAATCTATAGAAACAGTCTGGTCCTGCACACTGCAGACACATCCACGTCATCACCAACCAGCTCTCCTATAATTGGTGCAGTTATTTGACTTTGCCCCATTCGCTCCATGGAATTACTTTTAAAAGATTTTAAATTACAAGCAGTTTTGTTAATGTTCAGCCTTTGAGAAGAAATCATTCCCTGGCCACAGTGGAGAGAGCATTGAATATAAAACAGTCGACTACCAGGTAACACAGTGAAAGCTCATCAGCTCATCTATAATTACTTACTTTTCTTATTTTTGCTCTTGCTATTCGGTTTTTCATCATTTTCAGCTCCTGACTGTGGATATTATTGTGATTAAATGTGAAAAGATTCACTGTGTCTCAGCCCCGGTATATTGACTCTTTCTCTGTACAGTGCTGTATACACTCAGATACTGACACTGTCTCTCCCTCTCTCAACTTTCCAGCCCTGACATTGCAGAAAGCGCTGCTCAAAGTTACACATTCTGACTGTTTGCAGTTGATTAGTGAGAGATTATTAACGTATCCTTCTGCAGCGCTGCCTCGGTTAATAACAGCAGATCGAAGTCACATTTCAGATACAGAAACAGACGCATCAATTATTCACTCTTTCCCAGAGTGAGTGAGGCCGGGACAAGCAGCAACATTCCGGCCCCACACTCTGCAATTACCCAGCACCAGCGGAAAGCAGTGAATACAGATTCAATCAGTGGGTTAATGTCCATTGCAGGGATGCAAGATTCCACGGCCCAGGACAAACATCCCCATACACCGAGAACAAGCTCAGGAAAACCCGGGGAAGTTAATATCCCAATCACTGAGCATTCCAGCAACATTGAACAAGTTCCAGAACTGAGTGAACCTTTCAAAGTACAGAAGTGAGGACGAGGTCAAAAAGGTCTGAACAGTTGAGGTGACTGAGCGGTTTCAGCTTCTCTGTTCAGGTTACAGCTTTCACTGGAGGCATGTGTTTAAATCCCACTTCTGACAACTTGATTTTCAGTTACTTTGCAGAGCTTCCTTGAAGGTTTGAGGTAGAGTAAATACTGAGGAACTGTTTCTAACTGCTGAAAGGTCAATAACCGAAGGTTATAGATTTAAGGTGACTCACAAAACCAGAAGGAACTTGAGGAAAAATTCCTTTCTGCAACGTGGGGTTAGGATTTCAGTTATGTGGATAGATTGGAGAAGCTGGGGTTGTTCTCTTTGGAGAGGAGATTTGATAGAGGTGTTCACAATCATGAGGGGTCGTGACAGACCCGATAGAAACTGTTGGTAGAAGGATTGAGACTCAGGTAAAAGCTGTGGCTCAGTTGGTCACATTCACCTCGAAATCACAAGCTTCTGGGTTCAGATTTCACAGCTGACACTCCAGTACAGCACTGAGGGTGTTGAAGGTGCTGCCTTTCAGGTGTGATGTTAAACCAAGACCTGGTCTGCATGTTTGGGTGAATGTAGAAGATCCCATGCTGCAATTTCAAACAAGTGAAGAGCAATTCTCCCTGGTGTTGTGATCAATATTTGCCCCTCAATCAGATCAGTTGGTCATTATCACATTGCTGTTTGTGGGTATTAACTGCTGCATTTCTGACATTACAACAGTGATTACACTTCAAAAGTATTTCATTGTTTCCAAAGTGCTTTGATATGTCCAGTGGTCTTGAAAGGTGCTTTATAAATGCAAGTCTTTTCTTTCTTTATCACAACACATTACTGTGTAAAAATGGTTCCTCATGTCATCTCTGGTGCTTCTGCCAATCACCTGATATCTGTGTCCTCTGCTCACTGACCCTTTTGCCACTGGAAACAGTTTCTCCTTATTTAAACTAAAGAAAACCTCCATGATTTTGAACAAATGTGTCAAATCTCTTCTGAATTTTCTCTGCTTCAAGGAGAACAACCCCAGCTTCTCCAATCTCTCCACATAACTGAAATCCCTCACCCTGCTACCATTGTGGTAAATCTCTTTTTTATTCTTTCATGGGATGTGGGCACTGCTGACACAATGTGATTCCTTTCAACGGAGCGGCCCGCTGACATCATCGGACTGTGCCAAGCTGTGCATAGGCACAGCTACATCTTGCCAGGATTAAGTGGCACATGCGTAGGATGATGTCATTGCACAGCGCCAACATCATCGCATATCCGCGCCTGGTCCATCTTCGCACATGTGTGCGAAAGCATCATCGGGTATCCAGCCCCTCACTCAGCTGGAGAAAGCGGCTGAATAGGAGACTTTGAGGCTGGAGCTCTCCCCCCTCGGCAACTCGCTCCAGGCCTCGACGCTTCCTCCCCTCAGCCGCTCGCTCCACACCTCGATGCTCCCCTGGACAATTGTTCCCCACTCGCGTCATCCAGCTCTATGGCCGCTTGCTCTCTACCCCCCAACCCACGCTCCAGCCGCTAGCTCTAGGCCGTGCCACTTCCCTCCTCTAGGCCACTCACTACTCACTCCGACGTTACACTTTGCAGCCCACCTTGCTTCTTCGGGCGGCGCGTGGAGACTGGACAAACGTGGGAGCAAGTGGCCGAGAGAAGGGAAGCAGCACAGCCTCGAGCTCGCGGCTGGAGGGGAGGTGGGTGGGGAGTGAGCGAACGACTGGAGAATGGGGTGACATGATCGGGAGACAATCGGCCAGGGAAGTAGGTGGGGAGCAGCGAGATCTGGAGCGAGCGACTGTGGAGGGTGGAAGCGGCCGGTGCAAAGCAGGGGGAGAAAGCGAGTTGTGCCACCTAGTGGTTGCATTGTCAGCAAACGCAGCCTTTATTGTCGATCCTTCATTGCCCTTGAGAAGGTGGTGGTGAGCTGCCTTTTTGGAGCTGCTGCAGTCCATGTGTTGTACGTAAACCCACAGTGCTGTTAGGAAGGGAGTTCCAAGATTTTGATCCAGTGACAGTGAAGGAATGGTGATATAGTTCCCAGTCAGGACAGTGTGTAACTTGGAGGGGAGCTTGCAGATGGTGGTGTTCCCATTCATCCAATATCCTTCTAGGTGGTCGAGGTTGGGGGTTTGGAAGGTGCTGTCGAAGGAGGCTTGGTGAGTTGCTGCAGTGCATCTTGTAGATGGTACACACTGCTGCCACTGTTCACTGGTGGTGCAGGAAGTGAATATTTAAGGTAGTGGATGGAGTGCTGATCAAGTGATCTGCTTTATCCTGGATGGTGTTGAGTTTCTTTGGTGTTGTTGGAGCTCCACTCATCCAGGTAAGTGGGGAGTATTGCATCACACTCCTGACTTGTGCCTTGTAGATGGTGGACAGGAGGTGAGTTACTTGCAGCAGAATTCCCAGCCTCTGACCTGCTCTTGTAGCTACGGTATTTACTTGACTGATCCAATTCAGTTTCTGCTCATTGGTAACCCCCCGGATGTTGATTGTGAAGGATTCAGCAATGGTAATGTCATTGACTGTCAAGAGGAGATGGTTAGATTCACTCTTGTTGGAAATGGTCATTGCCTGGCATTTTTGTGGCGTGCATGTTACTTGCCACTTATCAGTCCAAGCCCAATCATGCCCAGGTCTCTCTACATGTGGACACGGACTGCTTCAGTATCTGAGGAGTGACTAATGCAACTGAACATTTTGCAATTATCAGTGAACATTTCCACTTCTGACCTTATGATGGAAGGAAGTTTATTGATGAAGCAACTGAAGACGGTTGGGGCCTAGGACACTACCCTGAGGAACTCCTGAGCGATGTCTGGTACTGAGATGATTGGCCACCAACAACCAGCACCATATTCCTTTGCGCAAGGTATGACTCCAACCAGTGGAGATTTTTCTCCTTGATTGCCATTGACTTCAATTCTGCAAGGGCTCCTTGATGCCCTTGGCAAGAGCAGTCACTGTCACCTCACCTCACCTCCTGAATTCAGCTCTTCTGTCCATATTTGAACCAAGGCCATAATGAGGTCAGGAACCGAGTGGCCTTGGCGGAAACCAAAATGAGCATTGGTGAGTAGGTTATGGCTGTGTAAGTGCTGCTTGATAGCACTGTCAACGACACCTTCCATCACTTTACTGATGATCAAGAGGAGGCTGACGGGGCAGTAATTGACCGGGTTGGATTTGTCCTGCTTTTTGTGTACAGGACATACCTGGGCAATCTTCCACATTGCCGGGTAGATGCCAGTGGTGTAGCTTGGCAGGCGGCGTGGCTAGTTCTGGAGCACAAGTCTTCAGCACTGCAGCCAGGATGTTTTCAGTATCCAGAGCCTTCAGCCATTTCTTGATATCATGTGGAGTGAAGTGGATTTAGCTGAAGGTTGGCACCTGTGGTGCTGGGGACCTCAGGAGGAGGCCGAGAAGGATCATCTACTTGGTACTTCTGGCTGAAGATGGTTGCAAATGATTCAACCTTGTATTTTGCACTGATATACTGGTCTCCCCTATCATTAAGGATGGGGATATTTGTGGAGCCTCGTCCTCCTGTTAATTGTTTAATTATCCAACACCATTCAGGACTGGATGTGGCAGGACTGCAGAGCTTTGATCTGATCTGTTGGTAGTGAGATCACACAGCTCTGTCTATTGCATGCTGCTTCCGCTATATGACATGCAAGTAATCCTGTGTTGTAGCTTCACTCATTTTTGGGTCTGCTTCGTGCTGCTCCTGACATGCCCTCCTGCACACTTCATTGAAGCACGATTGCTCCCTTGGCTTGATGGTAATGGCAGAGTCAGGGATATGTCAGGCCATGAGGTAACATATTGTGTTTAAATACAATTCTGCTGCTGCTGATGGCCCACAGTGCCTCATGGATGTCCAGTTTTGAGCTGCCAGTTCTGTTCATTTCTTCCCTCAGATATAATTGACTACTTCGCCCCCGCCCAGTGTGGTTGACAGGACTCTCAACCTCTGCCTTCCCCCTTCCCCCTTCCCCTCCCTCCCAGAACTGCGACAGGGTTCCCCTTGTCCTCACTTTCCACCCCACCTGCCTCCACATCCAAAGGATCATCCTCCACCACTTGCGCCACCTCCAGCATGATGCCACCACCAAACGCATCCTCCCCTCCCCTGTCAACATTCTGAAGGGATTGTTCCCTCCTCGACACCCTGGTCCACTCCTCCATTACCCCCGATACCTCGTCCCCTTTCCAAGGCACCTTCCCATGCAATCGAAGGAGATATAATACCTGCCCTCTTCCCTCCTCTCTGCTCATTATCCAAAGCCCCAAACACTCCTTTTAGGTGAAGCAGCGATTTACTTGTACTTCTTTCAATTATGTATACTGGATTCACTGCTCACAATGTGGTCTCCTCTAAACTGGGGAGACCAAACGCAGATTAGGTGGAACACCTCTGCTCAGGCCGAAATCATGACCCTGAGCTTCTGGTTGCTTGCCATTTCAACACTCCCCCCTGCTCTCATGTCAACATTTCTGTCTTTGGCCTGCTCCAGTGTTCCAGTGAAAATCAACCCAAGCTCGAGGAGCAGCACCCGACCTTTTGATTCGGCACTCTACAGCCTTGTGGATTGGGCATTGTGTTCAATAACATCAGAGCATGACTGGTGTCAGGCAACCACAAGCATTAACACACTCTTTGCCTTTATCCCAGGACTGCTTTGTTATTTAATCTCTCCTGCCCTCTGCTCTATCAAACACCTTCCCTTTTGTTCTCTCCCACATGCCCCTCCCCTTCACTTGTTTAAAACCTAATTCTTTTCTAACCTGTGTCAGTTCTGATGAAAGGTCACAGACCAGAAACGTTAACTCTGTTTCTCTCTCCACAGGTGCTGCCAGAGCTATTGAGTATTTCCAGCACTTTTTGCTTTTATTTCAGATTTCCAGCATCTGCAGTATTTTGCTTTTATTGTGTCAGAAAGTCTTTCCTTGATTCAGGACTCTTACCTCTCTCCAGAATCTCTCTGCTAAAGATTGAACTTTATCTCATTTCACTCACAGCTCAGGGTCAGTGTGGCACAGTGGGACTTCTGGCTGTCTCCCACTTCACAATCCATCAGTACTGAGAAAACAATGGGGAATATTACCCACATGTTGTGTTCTGTAACTTTTTACAAACACTTTAATGTATATATTGTCTTCCAAAGCAGTGACAGAATGGTGGCTTTAGTGTGTTGTTGAAATAGCTTTGTTGAGTTCGTGCTGTACTAACAGTTAAACAGTTCTTGGTTCAATCCCAGGTTTTGGCAGTTTCAACCTCTCCTGTGTCTTTTTCTTTGGCTCCAATTGTCAAGCTGCATGATTTACTCTGAAATTAGCACCAGAGAACCAAGGCACCAGCGAGCATGAGGAGCTGAAATTAGCACAGATCAAATCCACTTAATATTTCTGACTGAAGATGGTTGCAAATGCTTCAGCTTCATCTTTTGCACTGACGTGCTCAGCACCACCATCATTGAGGATGTGAATGTTTTTGGAGCCTCCTCATCTTGTTAGTTATTTAATTATCCACCACCATTCACGACTGGATGTGGCAGGACTGTGGAGCTGTGATCTGATCCTGAGGGAGATATCCGTGCGTGGAATGGCGGGATGCATGGAGAGTGATCCTGAAGAGGGTGTCCGAGCCTGGAGTGGAAGCTTTCCGTGGAGGTACAGGAGTAGGTCATTCAGCCCCAGTGTTTTATAAAGGTTTAGCATAACTTATTTTCTTTTACTCTATGCCTCTATTCATAAAGCCAAGTGTCCTGTTTCCTCTTAGCAACCTTTTCAAACCTTGATCAAAAAAGATTGGTGTACATTGTCTCATTCTTCCTCCCAAACGGTATCACTTCACAATTTTCTGTGTAAAATTTTATCTGCTGTGTGAAAGCCCATTTTACCAGTGTGTTGAAGTTCCTCTGAAGTGTGATACTGTCACTGGCATAGATTAGATTAGATTAGATTAGAGATACAGCACTGAAACAGGCCCTTCGGCCCACCGAGTCTGTGCCGAACATCAACCACCCATTTATACTAATCCTACACTAATCCCATATTCCTACCAAACATCCCCACCTGTCCCTATATTTCCCTACCACCTACCTACACTAGTGACAATTTATCATGGCCAATTTACCTATCAACCTGCAAGTCTTTTGGCTTGTGGGAGGAAACCGGAGCACCCGGAGAAAACCCACGCAGACACAGGGAGAACTTGCAAACTCCACACAGGCAGTACCTGGATGAAATTCATGAGCATTCTTTGATGCCATCTCCGTGGAAAGAGCAATCTTACACACTAGCTCAAATTGGGATTTTGTGTGTTTAGTATCTTTTCTCATCCACCAATATAAGCACAAACCTGTCTCATAATGTAGAGTCTAAGAATGTGCCAATGTTGCAATGTGGTGATAAATTCTTCAGTGTCACAATGTACTCACCAACTGTTTCACTACTTTTCTGATTTCTGGATCCATGTTTGTAGCTTTCCGCGATCTCTAGTGGCTTAGGGTTGAGCCTCACTTCAACGAAGAAACGGAAAATTATGATTTAAAGATTACACTGTCAATCATTCACATCTCTGACTTCTCCTGAACTTCGAGTTCAAATTTGTTTGTGAAGTTGAGTCACACGTTCAGGCAGCACAGTCTTTGTCTTTGTGAAGGAAGTGATTTGGGAATGGCTGTTTGAAACTGTCCCTTCTTGCACAGAAATTCAGTGCAAATACTCGTTCACTCACAGTTTCCTTGAGAGAAATTTGTTCACAATCGCATTCGACACGGAAACTGCCTCAGCATTAATCTCACTGAAGCAGAATGTGACCGTGTTGTATGTTTCAGAATGTTGGTGCCGTTATTTGTCGCTTTTAACCAAGACTGGGAGACAGGGCAAGGTTGATCCGAGGTTGGAATATGTTATCATTCAGGAGCAAGAAAAATCAAAAGGAACAAAATAAGAAAACCCAGTCTCCAGATTTGAGAATCTGTAGATCCGCTTTGGGAAAGTGAATCAGAGCAGAATGAAGGGTGAACTGTCCAGAAGAGATGAAGACACATCTCAGTCAACACGTTCCCCTGGTTTATGATGCTGGAACATTCCTCACTCAGAAATGATTCAACCCAATGACAAACATTCTTACAGCTGATAATTTATGCTACTGATTTAAGGACTGTCTCATGTGGTTACCGAGTGACGACGAGAAGATATTAAACTTTGTTCTATTCAATCTAGCTGTGATGAAGTTTGAATTTTTCTCCCTTTTATAAACAGTATTTGAAGGGTCTCGGTAACAATGTTCAGTGTTGATGAGAGTGGGGTCTGGGTGAGAAGCTGCTGAGTGTGACAGGGTCAGGACTGGATGCAGGAAGTTCTCTGACAGTCTCCCTCCATCTCTCTAATGGGTTTGAGTTGATTTACGACTGGTAGCTTTTATTTTACTTTTCTTATTTAGAGATACAGCACTGAAACAGGCCCTTCGGCCCACCGAGTCTGTGCCAACCAGCAACCACCCATTTATATTAATCCTACATTAATCCCATATTCTCTACCACATCCCCACCATTCTCCAACCACGTACCTACACGAGGGACAATTTACAATGGCCAAATTACCTACCAACCTGCAAGTCTTTTGGAGGTGGGAGGAAACCAGAGTACCCGGCGGAAACCCACATAGACACAGGGAGAACTTGCAAACTCCACACAGGCAGTACCCAGAACTGAATCCTGGTCGCTGGAGCTGTGAGGCTGCGGTGCTAACCATTGTGCCACTGTGCTGCAGTTGGTGTTTTGATAAATGAAGGAAGTTCCCTCCACCCATTTTTTTTGGACAGACAGTGTGGTATAAGGATGTAAAGGGTTAATGCTGAAGATAGTGGGATCAACCCCTCCCACGGTCAGAGTGATGATGTAACAGTCACATGAGATGAAGTTTGGGAGAAGAGAGAGCAGCACCAAGGATGCTAGCTTCGCAGGCTTGATGAGTGTGTATAGAGTATAGTGTAAATTAGAAAAGAGTTCTTAGTTCTTTCAGCAGGAACTGTGTCCAGAAAATATCGAGAAACTCACAATTTTATTATTCAGGAGTCGGAACACAGATATTAATTCCAAGTGACAGTTCTGGGAACAATTAACAAAAAAAGTAGAGATAATATTGCTGACTGATTGAAATCCCCCAGTGAGGAGACAGTTAAACAGGTGATCTGTTGGAGCATCCTTCGATCCAAGGTTTCAGCAACATTTAATCTCCCTTTTTGGTGAAATTCTCTGTTATTTGCAACTTTTTTTATCAGCTTTGATGGGCGAGTGAAAAAACTGAAAAAATTGAACAGTTCCATCCTTTCTTTTCTTCCTTCTTCTCTTCTTTCCATCAGTTTCTCTTTTCTGTCCCAGATCAATATAATGATGAGAATCCCACTTTAATCTGCTGTTTCTGGTGTTTTATCCATTCCAATCAAAATGTCAACATTCCAATCAAATCTATTTGTTATTCCACAGTGTCTCTCCATGTGTTTTATTCTGTTGTATTCTTTCACAGTCTGTTTGATGATCAATGTTACATCTCACTGTCTGTTCTGGTGAAGATCAGAAGCAGTGATATCTGTTTACACCACCCGACAAGTCGGCCTGAGGCTGTGCCTCGCTGATCATGTGGAGTTTAAGCAATTCTTCCAGTCAGTTAGTTCAGTTGTCATTTCATGAGTAATTCGGGCATCATGACTTCGTCAGTGACCTAATGGTTCAGGTGTCTGAGTGATGTTAATCATGATGTGTTGAAATGATTGTATGTTCCAGTCTTTCCGTGGTGGGTTTTCACACTGAGTAGAAACGTGTTGGACATGGTCTGGAAATGTTTCACACCGCTCCATTCCCAACTTCATTTCCTTGCAGAAGATATCTTTCCATCATTGCACAGTTGGCTGCACAGCCAGAAAATGTGCTGAAGGTGACAGCTGTGCTTCTGCAAGTGACAAGGTGGCCACGAGGTTAAGGCGATGGACTGCTAATCCGTTGGTCTCTGCACACGTGGGTTCGAATCCCACCCTTGTCGCTAGCTTATGAACTGCATAGTGTATTGTTTATGTTGGGTGAGCTTATTTGTAAAGTCAGCCTCGAAACCTGTTCTTATCCATGTCCAGACAGTGATTCCAGAATTTGTTATCCTTTATTAAAATTGAGACAGACAATTGGAATTCTTCACCCAAACTGCACTGGAATGAAGATCAAATATGGATCACGAAACAGAGCAGGATTTTTCCTCCCCTCCTTCCTTCCATCTTTACTTTCTCTGGATTTGCACCAAGTGAAAGACAAATGGGAAAAGCAAATGGCGAGGGAGCAGATGCCTAAAATTATCCTTTGGCAAGAAATTTATTTTCAAATCTTCTTGATAGATTAAGTGAGTGAGCAATGCTTTGGCAGATGGAGTTTGAAATGAGGGGTCATCTACTACCTACGACAGATCAGAGTGTTTTTTTGTAAGAGGTGAGATGTTAGAAACGGCGGAGGAGCAGAGACCCGAATACTGAATTAATAAAAGCTAGTGGACTGGTAGAAAATAATGTGAAAAGTGAACAGAATATGAAGATTGGAACTCATGTTGCAGTGAGAGAAAGCTCTGTGCTCCTGAAGTAAATGTCCAAGCCCAGATTGTGGGGAATCTGTGGAGAGTGATTTGGTTTTTATTCATTCTTGGGTGTGAGTATCGCTGATAAGGCTGGCATTTATTACCCATTCCTATTGCCGTTGAGAAGGTGGTGGAGAGCTGCCTTCTTGAACTGATGCAGTCCATATGGTGCAGGAACACCCACAGTGCTATTGGGGAGGGAGTTCCAGGATTGTGACCCAACAACAGTGAAGAAATGGCGATATCGTTCCAAGTCAGGATGGTGAGTGTCTTGGAGGGGAACCTGCAGGTAATGAGTTCCCATGCATCTGCTGTCCTTGTCCTTCGAGGTGGTAGTGGTCACGAGTTTGGAAGGTGCTGTTGAAGGATATTTGGCGAGTTGCTGCAGTGCACGTGGAGATGGTACACACTGCAGCCACTGTTTACTGGTTGTGGAGGGATTGAATGTTTAAGGTGGTGGGTTAGGTGCCGATCAAGTGCGCTGCTTTGTCCTGGATGGTGTTGAGCTTCTTGAGTGTTGTTGAGTGGGATGTATTCCATCACACTCCTGACTTGTGCCTTGTAGATGGTGGACAGGATTTGGGGTGTCAGGAGGTGAGATACTTGCTGCAGAATTCGTAATCTCTGACCTGCGCTTATAACCACAGCATAGATGTGACTGGTCCAGTTACGTTTCTGGTCAAGATGTTGATGGTGGGGGATTTAACGATGATAATGCTTCTGAATATCAAAAGGTAGATTTTTTTTCTCTCTCATTGGAGATGTTCACTGCTTGGCACTTGTGTGGCCAGAAGGTTGCTTGTCATTTATCAGCTCAAGCCTGAATGTTGTTCAGGTCTTGCTGCTTGCAGGCACAGACTGCTTCAGTATCTGAAGAGTTATGAGTCATCATCTAACATTCCCACTTCTGACTTATGTTGAAGAGAAAGTCGTCAATGAAACAGCTGGGATGTTTGGGTCTAGGACACTACCCTGAGAAACTCCTGAGGCAATGTCCTGGGCTGAGATGATTGGCCTCCACGAACCACAACCATCTTGTTTTGTGCGAGGTACAACTCCAGCAAGTGGAGGGTTTTCCCCCTGATTCCCAGTGACTTCAATTTTGCTGGGGATCCTTGATGCCACCCTCACTCAAGGGAAATCACTCTCACCTCTCCTCTGGAATTCCACTCTTTTGTCTCTGTTTGGACCAAGCTGCAATGAGATCATACAAACAAAATATCAGAAGAACTAGTAGCAGGAGTAGGCCATTTGGCCCCTCGAGCTTGCTCCGCCATTCAATAGGATCATGGCTGACCTGATCATGACCTCAACCCCACTTTCTTGCCTGCCCACATAACCCTTGGCTCTCTTGTAGATAAAAATCTTGAAGACATTCAATGACCCAGCCTCCACTGCTCTCTGAAGTAGAGAATTCCAAAGATTAATGACCCTCTGAGAGAAGAAATTCCTTCTTAAATGAAAAAGCCCTAAATCTGAAACTGTGTCCCCTAGTTCTAGATTCCACCACAAGAGGAAACATCCTCTCAGCATCTACCCTGTCAAGCCCCCTCAGAATCTTATATGTCTCAATATGTTCACCTTTCATTTTTCTCAACTCCAATGAGTATCGGTCCAACCTGCTCAGCTTTCCTCATAAGACAACACCTTCATCACAGGAATCAATCCAATGAACCTTCTCTCAACTGCCTCCTGTGCAAGTATATCCCTCCTTAAATAAGGAGACCAAAACTGTACACAGAACTCTAGGTGTGGTTTCACCAGCACCATGTACATTTGTAGCAAGACTTCTCTACTTTTATACTCCATCCCCCTTGCAATAAAGGGTAACATTCCATTTGCCTTCCTAATTATTTGCTGTACCTGCATGGTAACTTTTTGTGATTCATGTACAAGGACACCCAGATTCTTCTGCACCGCAGCATTCTGTGATCTCTCACAATTTAAATAATATTTTCCTGTTCTATTCTTCCTACCAAAGTGGATAACCTCACATTTTCCCACATTCTACTCTATCTGCCAAATTATTTCCTGGAGCTGAGAGACCCTGGCAGAACCTAAACTGAGCATCGATGATCAGATTATTGCTAAGTGTATGGTGCTTGATAGCACTGTTGGTGACATCTTCCATCACTTTGCTGATGATTGATAGTAGACTGATGGGGCGGCAATTGGGCAGATTGGATTTGTCCTGCATTTTTTTAATGGAGTGGGCACACTTGGGCAATTTTCCACATTGGCAAGTAGATGCCTGTGTTGTAGCTCGACTGGAACAGCTTGGCTGAGAGCGCAGCTAGTTCTGGAGCACAAGTCTTCAGTACTGGAGCCGGAAATCTTGTTAGGGCCCATAGTCTTTGCTGTATCGAGTGTCTTCAGCTGTTTCTTGCCATTATGTGGAGAGAAGCGAATTGGCTGAAAACTGGAAGCTGCGATGCTGGGGACCTCAAGAAACCGAGACGAATCATCCACTGAGCAATTTCTGACTGAAGATGGTTTCAAATGCTCCAGCTTCACCTTTTGCACTGACGTGCTCGGCTCCACCAACATTGAGGATAGGGATGTTTTTGGAGCCTCCTCATCTGGTTCGTTATTTAATTGTCCACCACCATTCATGACTGGTTACTTAGTTTCTCAGGGCAGTGTCCTAGGCCCAACCATCCTCAGCTGTTTCATTGATGGCTTTCTCTTCAACATAAGTGAGAAGTGGGAATGTTTGCTGATGATTCCCAACTCATCAGATACTAAAGCAATCTGCACCTGCAAGCAGCAAGACCTGAACAACATTCAGGCTTGAGCTGATATGTGACAAGCAACATTCTTTGATCTGATCCTGAGGGAGATATCCGTGCGTGGATTGGCGGGATGTATGGAGAGTGATTCTGAAGAGTGTGTCTGAACCTGGAGGGCAGAATCTGTGGAGAGTGGTCCTCAAAGGATGTCCATGTCTGGAGATTTAGGAATTCTGAAGAGGGTCTCCGAGCCCATCGTGCTGGGATGTATGGAGAGTGATCCTGAAGTGGGTGTCCGAGCCTGGAGTGGCAGGATCTGTGGAGAGTGATCCTGATGAGTGTGTGTAAACCTGGAATGGAAGCTTTCTGTGGAGGTACAGGAAGAGGCCATTCATTCCCAGTATTTTATAAAGGTTTAGCATAACTTATATGCTTTTACTCTATGCCTCTATTAATAAAGCCAAGTGTTCTGTTTGCTCTTAGCTACCTTTTCAATCCTTCTAACATTGGTGTACCTTATCTCTCTGCTCCTGCACCCAGTATAGAATTGTAACCTTTCAGTTATATGGCATTCTTCCTTCCAAATTGTATCACTTCACACTTCTCTGTGTAAAATTTCATCTGTTATGTGAAAGCCCATTTTACCATTTTTTTTAAGTTCCCCTGAAGTGTGTTACGATCACTGGCATGGGACAAAATTACAGAGCATTCTTTGATGCGATCTCCATCGACAGAGCAATCTTTTACGCGAGCTCAAATGCAGGATTTTGTGTGTTTCGTATCTTATTTCACCCACCAATATGAGCACAAATATGTCACGTAAATCTTGTTCACTGCAGTCCCTGCTGCTGTTTGCTGCCTATATTTACAGACTTTAATCTCAACCTCGTCACCATGTTCTCTAATATATTCAGGGGGCATCAGCAGAGAAAATGTTCACCAAGCATGGCAAGTGCAAGGAAATGTTTATTTATGTCATTATGTCATGAACATAATATACAAATTTTTACATGTGTGAATCATCAAGATGTGTCTGAATAAATGGAACCCCGTCACAATAAACACTGTCACCTTTCAATGTTTAGCAGACAGGTTTGACGGCCTGATGTGTGTGATTCCCATATTAATGTGTTTGTGCAAAGTTCGGGGAAAGATGGAGAATTGAATAATTTATAGGGAAAGCTTTTAAACATATTACCACATCTCTCACTCACAAAGATCTGCAAACACATGGATTCCAAAAGAACCTGAGTACAAAATCACCTAAAATAAACACAGCCAGAGAAACTTGCAATAACCTGTAGCTCAGGGAAAGTACAGATGGATATTGGGCATCTCCTGGCAGGACAGAGTGCCGAATGCAGAAGGACACCAGCGTGCAGGGATCTGCAGCATGTTTGCCCTCTTGAGTCAGCGGTGACTCTGTTGACTGGGTCATGTGTGCTGAATGGATGACGGTCGCTTTGCCAAAGACATGCTCTTTGGTGAGCTTGCTATCAGCACGAGACCAACAGGTCACCCAAGTCTGTGATACAAGGACATCTGCAAAGCGAGATATCAAGCAGACTGGGATTGGAGTCGATGCATGGGAAGTCCTTCCTGCTGACTGGAATTCCTGGAGAAAGGCATTCAGGAAGACCATGGGAAAAGCAGAGGACAAAAGAAATGACCAGATGGTGGGAAAGAGAGCTCAGAGGAAGGAAAAATTATCAGTCGACCTCGGGCCAATGACATTCATCTGTACCAGCTGCGGAAGGGATTGTCACTCACGAGTCATCCTCGACAGCCACAACAAACGATGTTTCATACAGAGGTGACGTACACCCCGGGTGTAGCCCATCGTCTTCCGAGACGGACGGTTGCCTATTACAATTACAACTACAGCTACAACTACAAGAGCGAGTCAGAGGCTGAGAACACTGCCGTGACGAACTCAGCTCTTGACTCGCCAAAGCCTGCCCACTATCTACAAGGCCTTCCTCTGATTTCAATTACTCATGTATTTGTGATCTGGCTCTGTAGCTTAGTTGGTTAAAGCACCTGCCTAATAAACAGGAGATCCTGAATTCAACTCCCAGCAGAGCCTCATTTCACAGTAGCAACATGCTTGAAAAGTTTCATTATCTATATTGACATCTGTGTCTTGTTAACTTTAATTCAAAATACTTGATGAATTTCAATCACAAAAAAAACAGCCTTTGTGAAGGATTTGAGTTTGGAATGGCTGTTCCTCCTTCGACAGAATTTCAGTGCTGATCCATCAAACGTAACTTCTTTGACATAAATTTGTTCACAGTCACATTCAACCTGGAAAACAGCTTGATATTCATCTCACTGAAGGAGAGTGTTCGTGTCATTATGTGTTGCTTTTAACCGAGACTGGGACATGACGCAAGTGGGAGGGTTTATCTGAGGTTTGGAATATTTGTCAGTCAGGAACAAGAAAAATCAAAGGAACCAAATAAGAAAACCTATGTCTCATGTGGTTACCGAGAAACGGTGAGAAGATATTAAACTTTGTTGTATTTAATACAACTGTGTGAACTTTGATCTTTGCGGCCTTTTATAAACAGTATTTGAAGGGTCTCAGTAAAAATGTTCAGTGTTGATGAGAGTGGGGTCTGGGTGAGCAGCTGCTTAATGTGACGGGGTCAGGACTGGATGCAGGAAGTTCTCTGACAGTCTCTCTCTGATGGGTTGAGTTGATTTTCAACTGGCAGCTGTTGCTGTTTTGATAATTCAAGTTCCCTCCACCGATTGTTTTGGACAGACAGTGCAGTATGAGGATGTAAAGGGTTAATGCTGAAGACAGTGGGATTAACCCCTCCCACAATCAGAGTGATGATGTAACAGTCACATGAGATGAGGTTTGGGAGGAGAGAGCAGCACCAAGGATGCGAGTTTCGGAGGCTTGATGAGTGTGTCTTTAGTATTGTGTAAATTAGCAAAGAGTTCATAGTTCTTTCAGCAGGAAATGTGTCCAGAAAATATCACGAAACTCACAATTTTATTATTCAGGAGTTGGAACACAGGGATATTAACTCCAAGTGACAGTAGTGGTTTCATTTAACAAAAGAAAAGGAGAGAATAATATTGCTCATTGATTGAAATCCCCCAGTGAGGAGACAGTTAAACAGGTGATCTGTTGGGGCATCCTTCGATCCAAGGTTTCGGCAGCATTTAATCTCCCTTTTTGGTGATACTGTCTGTTTTTTGCATCTTTTTTTAATCCAGCTTTGATGGACCAGTGAAAAAACTGAAAAAAGTGAACAGATCCATCCTTTCTTTTCTTCCTTCTTCCCATCAGTTTCTCTTTTCTGTCCCAATTTAATCTGCTGTTTTATCCATTCCAATCATAATTCAACATTCCAATCAAATCTATGTGTTATTCCACAGTGTCTCTCCATGTGTTTTATTCTGTTGTATTCTCTCACAGTCTGTTTGATGATCAATTTTACATCTCACTCTCTGTTCTGGTGAAGATCAGAAGCAGTGTTATCTGTTTGCAACACCCGACAAGTCGGCCTGAGGCTGTGTCTCATCGATAATGTGGAGTTCGGAACATAGGAACATCGGAGCAGGAGTCGGCCATTCAGCCCATCGAGCCTGCCCCACCATTCAATATGATCATGGCTGATCATCCACTTCAATGCCCTTTTCCCCACACTTTCCTCATATTCCCTTATGTCATTTGTATCTAGAAATCTATCAATCTCTGCTTCAAACATACTCAATGACTGAGCTTCCACAGCCCTCTGGGGTACAGAATTCCAAAGATTCACAACCCTCTGAGTAACAACATTTCTCCTCATCTCTGTCCTAAGTGGCTTGCCCCTTATTTTGAAATTGCGTCCCCTGGTTCTCGACTCCCCAACCAGGGGAAACATCTGAGCTGCATCTACCCTGACTGTCCTTTAAATATTTTGTAGGTTTCAATGAGATCACCTCTCATTCTTCAAAACTCTACACAATAGAGCCCCAGTTTCCCCAATCTCTCCACATCGGACAGTTCCACCATCCCAGGAACAAGTCTGATGAACCTTCTTTGCAGTCTATCTATGGCAATAATATCCTTCCTAAGGCAAGGGGACCAAAACTGCACACAGTACTCCAAGTGCAGTCTAACCAAGGTTCTATACAATTGAAGCAAGAATTCACAACTCCTGTACTCAAATCCTCTTGCGATAAAGGCCAACATACTATTAGCCTTCCTAATTGCTTGCTGCACCTGCATGTTAGCTGTCAGTGACTTATTGACATGGACACCCAGGTCTCCCTTATACTCCATACCTCAGTTAATAAAGGAAAGGACCTGCTGAACCACCTTATTGACCTGTACTGCTACTTCAGGGATCTGTGGACATTCACTCCAACGTCCCTCACTTCCTCTGCACCATTCAGTGTTCTCCCATTAATTGTGTATTCCTTTGCCTTTTTTGACGCCTGCTCTCGCTGTTCCCTGCTCTCCGAGTGAACTCTTGCTCCCTCTCTCTCCTGGGCTCTTTATGCTCTACTCTGCTCTCACTGTTTCCCGCTCTCTTAATGTAGCAATATTTGTTTGCCTTGTGTTTAATTCAAAATATGGATTAACTGTATTTTACAGTTGTAGGTTTTATTTGGTAATCCTGTGCAAGTTGTGGATTGGTATTCAATATTCAGCTCTGTGAAAACGATTGTGAATGAAAATATAACTTTCAATCTTATACATGGGCTGGTCTGCAAGCTCCAAGTCCTTCATTTTGTAGTAATGGCTTGATACTGTATCTTTCAGTCTTAATCTCTGTGGGATTTTTGAACTGGTATGTAATGCATAACTTGGTCTAACGTTCTGATGTACATTATTGGGATTTATGGGATCATAGGAAATAGGGGCATTAGGCCATTCAGCCCATCTAGCCTGCTCCAACATTCAAACAGATCGTGACTGATCATCTACCTCTACGCCATTTTTCTCTGCCATCTCCATATCCCTTGATCTTGTTAGTATTTAGAAATCTATCGATTTATGCCTTGAATATGTTCAATGATTGATCTTCCACAGCCCTCTGGGATAAAGAATTCCACAGATTTCTCACCCTCTGAGTAAAGAAATTCCTGCTCATCTCAGTCTGCCCTTATTCTGAGACTGTGTCCCCTTGTTCTGGACTCACTAGACAGAGGAAACATCCTATCCATATCTACCCTGTGACACCCTGTAAGAAATTTGCCTGTTTCAATGAGATCACTTCTCACTCTTCAATACTCTAGAGAATTTAGGCCCAGTTTCTGCAGTCTCTCATCATAAGACAATCCCACCATCCGAGGGGATGAGACCAGTGAATCTCTGTTGCACTCCCTCTGTGACAAGTCTATCCTTCCTTAGATAAGGAAACCAAAATTGTACAGAATACTCCAGGTGCGGTCTCATCTAGACTTCATACATCTTTACTCATGTACTCAAATACGCTTTCAATGAAGCCAACATACCATTTGCCTTCCTAATTGCTTGCTGCACCTGCATACGAGCTTTTAGTGTCTCATGAACAAGGACACCCAGGTGACTTTGGACATCGACACTTCCCAGCCTCTCACCATTTAAGAAATACTCTGTCTTTCTGTTTATTCTACCAAAGTGGAGAACTTCACACTTATTCACATTATATTCCATCTGCCATGTTCTTGCCCATTCATTTAACCTGTCCAAATCCCCTTGAAGCCTCCTTGCATTCATTCTGTACCTTTCAATCAGGTAAATTTTGTCTGTTCTATTTCAGATTTTATATTTAAAATGTCACCATGGTGACAGAGTTTATTTAGATCTGATAGTGAGTTTGTTTTTGGACTGTGATTGATGTATCAACCTGTCAGCTGTACTGAATTGGAGTGAAATAGAAACAACTTCTGTCTCTCCTGCTGTTGTTTGACTGTTGGATTGAAAATGTGTCACTCTTGACTTTGGGATCAGTGTCTGTCTGACTACTTATTTTGTTTGCTCCTGTGGAACTGATGAACTGGCAGTATCTCTGTGCTTTGGGAGTGATCCTGTACCGACTGTGTGTTGGAATGAGCACGCTGCACTTTTCCTTGTGTCCAAGAATCACCACATCCAGTCAGGTTCCTTCATGTATTTTCCTGCAGGAATGAAAGAACTGGTGAGGTAGAAGATACAAAAGCGATCAATGTAATCGTCCCAATAATAATCATTATGAACAATCACAAAATGAAAACCAGGAACACAAACAGTGTCAGTGTTTGACTCCACTGCAGTCCTGCAGCATTCAGCTTCTGTTTACCAGGTGTTTGCAGTGGTTTTACAACAAGTTTGTGACATTCAGAAACAACACAAGCCCTGCACTGCTCAATGACTGGGACTGTCCGATAGAGCAGTGACCTTTACACAGTCACATTTCTATTTCAACGGAAAACAAGCAACCACTATTTAAAATGTGCCTTTCACACTTCTCACCTGGTGTCTGCAATAAATGCTCTTTGTCTAACTGTCCACATCGTTATTTTGCGGCTATTTTTCCCCCCACTGTTCACGATCCAACAAACAGTGAGAGACTGGAACTAAAGCAGGAAAATTCCCTCAATAGTGATTTCTTCCCATTGTGTCTCCCTGAGCCTGTACAGACACTGTCCGAGAATGAACTCTCCCTTCCCCGTGTCCCCGGCTCACTCCATGTTCCGGGAGCAGCTCCTGCTCAACAGTGTCTGTTCCAAACACTCCCCGACTCCCCCTCAACTTCCCACCACTCAATGCTAATCTCTGAGCACATCTGCGGACACGCTCCCAAAGCAGTGGCTGCTGGAAGCAGATGCTGTTTGTTCCCTTCCCCCGGGCCCGGGAAGTCTCCATTAGCAGCTGATTTAAAGCATCTTCCCCTGATTGAGTGAATGGCCTCACAGACTGGGTTGGGGAAGGATGCGCATGCGCTCCACTCCTCATTGTGACGTCCCACTGGGGGCGGGTCTACATCGCGCGTGCGCAGATCTTTGCAGCAATTCAGCATTCAAACATCAATGGGAACTTTCCCCATTTCACCCTCATCAAAGTCCCAAAGAAAGTGAAGAGGGGCTTGGACTGGAGGGAGGGAGGGGCGGGGTAGGGGGAACCTAGAACCCAGAAAGCTGCCTACTTGCCCCATTTAGATGCTCAATTTGCGGTCATTCCCTGCAGGGGGTTTGTTATTATTGAGCCCCTCCTGGTAAAACAATCCGATAGAAAGAGGGGAGAAAGGAGGGAGCCGGTGTGTTTGCTGGGACCTTGCAGAATTCATTTCAGCAGCAAAAGTCCCGGGTTATATTAACCCGAGTGAAACACGCTGTCAGTGAGAGGAAAACCGAACGGCCCTTTTCATCTTTTCATTGGAAACAAAGTAGAGCCGGAAGTGCGGCGAGCAGAGCAGACACACAAGCTCAATGACAGGAGAGCTCGGCCGTCCCTGAGTTTCAGCTCCCGGCTCTTCCATTTCCTCATCCACACTGTCTTTACTGTGGATGTTCAGGGGTTCCTTGTCGGATCTGAGGACTGTATCCATTAAACATTCTGAGCCAGGAGATCCACACACTCTCTGTTATCAAGATTTATGGGCAGGAATGTTTCAAAACTTTGTCTATTAAATCATTGTATTATTCACAGAACTAATGAGGCAATCGGTTCATGATTCAGGTCTTGAACTTGGTTTGGGTAGACCTAAAACTGAGAGCTTCAGCACCTTTCCACTATATCGCTACTGGCTGTGTGGCCGAATGGATAAGGTGTCTAACTTTGGTGTATTTAACGAGGTTATCAGAAGATTGTCGGTTCGAATCTTGCCACAGTCATTTTGGGCGATCAGTGTTTCGCACCGCAGCCTCACAGCTCCAGCGACCCGTGTTCAGTACCTGTGCGCAGTTTGAGTTCTTCCTGTGACTGCGTGGGTTTCCTCGCACAGCCAAAGACTTGCAGATTGATCGGTAAATTGGCCATTGTAAATTGCCCCCAGTGCAGGCAGGTGGGAGAAGAATGGTGGGGCTGTGATCGGGAATATGGGATTAATGCAGGATTAGGATAATTGGGTGGTTGTTGGTCGGCACAGACTTGATGGGCCGAAGGGCCTGTTTCAGTACTGCATCTATTAATAAATAACTGATTTTTTTGATGAAGTAACAGAATGGTTGATGAAGGGAAAGCAATGGATGTTGTCTGTATGGATTTTAAGAAACCGTTTGACAAACTACCACATAAAAGGCTAGGGGAACAAAACTCAGGCTCCTGGAATAGGAGGGTCAGTATCTGCTTAGATTAAAAAATGTATGAAATATCAAAAAAAGTGAGTTGTGATATTTAGTTGTTTTTCAGAATGGAAGATGGTGAACAGTGATGTCCACAAGGGTCAGTGTCAGGACCACCATATATATAAATGACTTGAATATTGGAATCACAGAATCACAGAATTGTTACTACACATTCACAATGCTTCCAATTTTCGTATCATCCAGAAACTTTGAAATTCTGCCCAGTACACCAAAGTCTAGGTCATTAATATATATCAGGAAAGGCAAGGGTCCCAACACTGACTCCTGGGGAACTCCACAACAAACCTTCCTCTTGCCCGAAGAACATCCATTGCTCACTACTCTTTGTTTCCTGTCACTCAGCCAATTCCATATCCATGTTACTGCTGTCCCTTTTATTCCATGAGTTATAACTTTGTTCACAAGTCTGTTGTGTTGCATTGTATCAAACTCCTTTTGAAAGTCAATAAAAGCAAAATACTGCAGATGCTAGAAATCGGAAATATAAACAAAAAGTGCTGGAAATACTCAGCAGGTCTGGCAGCATCTGTGGAGAGAGAAGCAGAGTTAACATTTCAGGTCAGTAACCTTTCAGATGCCGCCAGACCTTTTGAAAGTCCATGTGGACCACATCAACAGCATTGCCCTCATCAACCCTCTCTGTTACCTCATCAAAAAACTCCAGCAGGACAGTTAAACATGATTTTCCCTTAAGAAATCCATGCTGGCTTTCTTGAATTAACCCACATTTGTCCATGGGACTATTAATTTTGTCCCGAATTATTCTTTCGAGAAGTTTTCCCACCACCAAAATTGAACTGACTGGGGAGTGACACGAGGTGAGTTGCTCTAACAGAGAGCCAGCACGGGTTCGACAGGCCGAATGACCTCCTTCTGTGCTTTAGCCATTCTATGATTGTATGATTCTAGCGACAACTGTTGGTGGAGAGGCAGTGATGCAGGAATGGGTTGACAGAAAGGGGAAAGTCTGGGCTGGTGTGTGTTTGCAGCATTTGCAGCTTGTGTTCGGGTTTGTGAATAAAGGTGATTTGGAAGCTGTGTTCCAAATTGAAGTGTTTGTTGGAAGCAAGAAGTTGATGTAAATTAAGATTAAAACGTGTTAAGATGAAGCATGGTGTGATTGTGGATAGCAGTAAATATAGTGTTGGTGAATTATTTGTGTTAATAAACTTCCACTGCGCCCTCTGCTGCAGGCTGCTGTTTATATCCAGCTGTGTATTAGTGCTGTGTGTTAGCGAGATAAATGTTTGTTTCAACGCTGTTTACAAAGCAATAGCATTGCACTCAAACAGTCCCAGACATAGCAACACACATACAAAAGCAAAATACTGCAGATGCTGGAAATCTGAAACATAAACAGAAAATGCTTGAAATGGTCAGCAGGTCTGGCAGCATCTGTGGAGAGAGAACAAAGTTAATGTGAGCTAAGGAAACAGACATGAACTGTTAACTGTTTCTTTCTCCACAGATGCTGCCAGACCGACTGAGCATTTCCAGCATTTTCTGTTTTTATTACAGCAACACAGGTGTTGGGAGGCTCAACCTGGCTACACAATGTTATAAAGACGCTGAGTCACACAATCGACAACGGGACAGAGAGAAAAACACACAGAAAACCAATAGACTGTGAGGAAGCAAAACTGAGGGACAGAGAGAGAGAGACAACGAGACTGAGATGGAGAAACGTGATTGTATTCTCCCTGTTGTCTAAAGGTATTTCCTGGTGTGTAAATATGTTTTCTGTTGTGTAAAGATGTACCCTGTTGTTGTGTAAAGGTTTTCCCTGTTACTGCTTTATTTTCTGTGACTGACCGTCTCCTCAGTGTGACCATTTGCCCTGGTTTTATTGTGGCCAACATCACCATTTGGTGGTGGAGCGGAGGCTCTGCAGGAAGGGGTTGACAAAGTGGGAGAGACTCGGCTGGTCCATGTTTGCAGCTTGTGTTCGTGTGAGCAAAAGTGAGTTGTTGCTGATTGATGTGTTCACTGGAAGGAAAAAGCTGATTGCAATAGAGTGTCTTTGGAAGCATCTTGTTATTATGGGTAAATACTTGACGTTTTGAAAGTGAACTGTTTGTATTATTACTAAGCATAAATAGCAGAGAATGGTTTCGATCTATCAATCTCTGCGTTATGGGCCCAGCACGCTTCCGCTGCTGTTTTAAATTGTAGCTGCCTGTTAGTGAAATATGTTCATTTCCCCAATGTTTTTATAAAAATAGGATTGGAGTCGGATTACTCAAGAATCCCGGACTCAGCAACACACGTGCTGACGGACTCACCCTCACTGCACAATGACACAAGGACACAGAGTAACAGCACCGACAATGAGGAAGGCAGAGAAAGACACACAGAAAACCAGGAAGAGATTATCAGGACCCAGAAAGGAACAGACAGAGAAAGACACAGAAAACCGGGTAGAGATTATCAGGACCCAGAAAGGAACAGAAAGAGAAAGACACACAGAAAACCAGGAAGAGATTATCAGGACCCAGAAATGAACAGACAGAGAAAGGTAAAAGCAAAATACTGCGGATGCTGGAAATCTGAAACAAAAACAAGAAATGCTGGAATCACTAAGCAGGTCTGGCAGCATCTGTGGAAAGAGAAGCAGAGTCAACGTTTCGGGTCAGTGACCCTTTGACGTTTTGAAAGGTACAGAGAAAGGTACTGAGCAAACCAGAAAGAGACAGCGAAAGACTGATGAACACCACTTGGAGGGAGCACTGAGGGTGGCAAGGGCACAGAATGTAGTCTGCCTGGGGGATTTCAATGTCCATCACCGTGAGTGGCTCGGTAGCACCACTACTGACCATGCTGGCCGAGTCCTAACGGACATAGCTGCTCGATTGGGTCTGCAGTAGGTGATGAGGGAACTAACAAGAGGGAAAAACATACTTGACCTCATCCTCACCAATCTGCCTGCCGCAGATGCATCAGTCCATGACAGTATTGGTAGGATTGACCACTGCACAGTCCTGGTGGAGATGACGTCCTGTCTTCACATTGAGGATACCCTCTATCGTGTTGTGTGCCACTCCCACTGTGCTAAATGGGATAGATTTTGAACAGATCTAGCAATGTATAACTGGGCATCCATGAGGTGCTGTGGACCATTAGCAGCAGCAGAATTGTAGTCAACCACATTCTATAACCTCATGGCCCGGCATATTCCCCCACTCTAACATTACCAACAAGCTGGGGGATCAACCCTAATTCAATGAAGAGTGCAGGAGGGCATGCCAGGAGTAGCACCAGGCATACCTTGAAATGAGGCATCAGCCTGATGAAGCTACAGCCCAGGACTACTTTCATGCCAAACAGCAGAAGCAGCATGTAATAGACAGGGCTAAGTGATCCCACAACCAACGGATCAGATCTACACCCTGCCACATCCAATGATGAATGGTGGTGGACAATTAAACAACCAACAGGAAGAGGTGGCTCCACAAATATCCCCAACCTCAATGATGGGGGAGCCCAGCACATCAGTGCAAAAGACAAGGATGAAGAATCTGAAACAATCTTCAGCCAGAAGTGCCGGGTTGATGATCCATCTCGGCCTCCTTCTGAAGTCCCCAGCATCACAGATGCCAGTCTTCAGCCAATTCGATTCACTCAACGTGATATCAAGAAACGACTGAAGGCACTGGATACAGCAAAGGCTACAGGCCCTGACAATATTCCGGCAATAGTACTGAAGTCCTGTGCTCCAGAACTTGTCGCGCCCCTAGCCAAGCTGTTCCAGTACAGCTACAACACTGGCATCTACCCGGCAATGTGGAAAATTGCCCAGGTATGTCCTGTACACAAATAGCAGGACAAATCCAACCCAGCCAATTGCTGCCGCATCAGTCTACTCTCAATCATCAGTATAGTGATGGAAGATGTCATCGACAGTGATATCAAGTGGCACTTGCTTTGCAATAACCTGTTCAGTGACGCTCGGTTGGGTTCCGCCAGGGCCATTCAGCTCCTGACCTCATTACAGCCTTGGTTCAAACAAGGACAAAAGAGCTGAACTCAAGAGGTGAGGTGAGAGTGTCTGCCCTTGACATCAAAGTAGCATTTGACTGAGTATGGCATCAAGGAGCCGGAGCAAAACTGGAGTCAATGGGAATCAAGAGGAAAACTCTCCACTGGTTGGAATCGTACCTAGCACAAAGGAAAATGGTTGTGATTGTTGGAGGTCAATCATCTCAGCTCCAGGACATTACTGCTGGAGTTCCTTAGGGTAGTATCCTTGGCCCAACCTTCTTCACTACTTCATCAGTGACCTTCCTTCAATCATAAGGTCAGAAATGGGGATGTTCACTGATGATTGCAAAATTTAGCACCATTTGCGACTCCTCAGATACTGAAGCAGTCCATGTAGAAATGCAGCAAGACCTGGACAATATCCAGGCTTGGGCTGATAAGTGGCAAGTAACATTCGCGCCACACAAGTGCCAGGCAATGACCATCTCGAACAAGAGAGAATCTAACGATCTCCCATTGACATTCAACAGCATTACGATCGCTGAGTCCCCCACTATCAACTTCCTGGGGGTTCCCATTGACCAGAAACTGAACTGGAGTAGCCTTATAAATAGTGTGACTACATGAGCTGGTCAGAGGGTAGGAATCATGCGGTGAGTAACTCACCTCCTGACTCTCCAAGCCTGTCCACCATTTACAAGGCACAAGTCTGGAGTGTGATGGAATACTATCCACTTGCCCGGATGGGTGCAGCTCCAACAACATTCAGGAAGCTCGACACCATCCAGGACAAAACAACATGCTTGATTGGCACCTCGTCCACAACATTCACTCCCTTCACCACTGACGTACAGTGGCAGCAGTGTGTACCATCTACAAGATGCACTGCAACAATGCACCAAGGCTACTCAGGCAGCACCTTCCAAACCTGCATCCTCTACTGCCTAGATGGACAAGGGCAGCAGATGCATGGGAATACCACCACCTGAAAGTTCTCCTCCAAGCTACACATCATCCTGACTTGGAACTATATCGCTATTCCTTCACTGTCGCTGGGTAAAATTCCTGGAACTCCCTTCCTAATAGCACTGTGGGTGTACCTACCCCACATGGACTGCAGTGGTTCAAGAAGGAAGCTCACCACCACCTTCTCATGGGCAATTAGGGATGGACAATAAATGCTGGCCTGGCTGGCGACGTCCACATCCCATGAAACAAATAATTAAATGCAATAACAGCTCATCTCAATTCCTAGTATTTCTAAATCCCAGCAGTCCAACAGAAGCTGAACAATTATTGCATGTTGTCATTGACGGCCTGGTCTGTAAACTGCACTGTATCACAGATTGCTGACATTTGCTAACTGGAAGTGAGAACTGCAAAATCGGGACAGTAGTTCACATAGTCTGTCAGTGTGAAAGAATCAGGCAATGTGAGGTAATAGAATTTGTCTGTAAATGTTACACTCATATTGCTTTATATTTTTATATTGAAAATAAAAGTAATCATTTCGTTAAAATAGTGACATGTTGTCCAAACTTTGGTAGCCAGTTGTTTTCGTCTTGCACTCAGCAGGGCAATCAACAAGAGTACCAATTTAAGGGAAAACACCAACTTTCTTCTGTATGAGAAGAGAGTGCTGATTGGTTGGCAAGTGAACTCTGATTGGTCAAGGCATTGCCCTGTGGAATGAGCCAGTGAATGGCTGTCACTTATTTTGTTTAGCTGAAACTGGCACAATGTGTGTGCATGTTCTTTCTATCTGCAAAGAACAGGGCCCTGTGTATTAATATATGTAGTTTACAGTACACACCAGTGCACCACACTGCGAGCCCTACTGACAGTCTTAAATCGGTTGTCAGTGTAATTCTTAGCACACTGAGAATTATTTTGCAAATGTTGTCCTATTGTGGAATCACATCTCATGTTGGATACTGTGTTTTGGGTTTTGCAAGCACGGGTTGGTTGGGTAGGGCCCATTGCGAACAGCGGAAGGGACATGTTATTTGATACAATCCGCCAGTTTCTGGATGTACGGTCTCGAAACCTAGCATCACACTGGTATTGAAATTCATAAATCACGTTACTTATTTGTGTGATAGGCAGGACGTCTCTTTTGCTTGACAGCAGCATCCTGTGAGTGGCGAACACCACACTTGTTGCTCCTGCATCGTTCCAGCAGGAAACAGCTCGCTTCACCTGTTACTCAAATACTGGGGATATATTACCATTCCAGGGTAATTTGAGGGAGACTGGGCACTTTCCAGGGCTCAAAATGACAGCCTTCAGCCCGTTTATAAGTTTGTGTGATATACAGTGAGAAATGATCTGATCAGTGTAGCCATTGTAATGCAGGATGTCTTTGATTCGCCCTATTTCAGCATCAAGCTTGCATGGTGAGCAAATGGCTCAGCCCTATTTATGAGGTTGCTGATAAGACCAATCTTATAGCGCGTGGAACTGTAATAATCCCAACGCGTGTATTGACCAGTGAAGGTAGGTTTGCGGTAGACCGTGGTAGAAAACCCCTTAGCAGATTTCTCAACTAGTACATCAAGGAAAGGGAACTCATTTGACAGCTCCATTCCAAAGGTGAATTTGAGTGTAGGATGGAGCCCATGAAGACGTGCAAGGAAATTATTTCACGCAGCTGCGGATTCAAATATAGCAAACGTATCATCTACATATTGGAAATATGCAAGAGGTCGGAGGTTAGGTGTCATTCCCTGAAAAACAGGTTTGTCATGGAATCCAACAAAGATGTTTGTGAGAGCTGGGCCGAGAGGGGATCCCATGGCAACACCAGCGATACATGGTGTCAATAAAAGTGAACTCAACTGTGCAAGTTGCCGAGTTCATAAGTTCAATGAATACTGATTCACACAATGGTGACGGGTCTAGATCACCATGATATAGCACTGCAGTGCAAATATCTATGGCTTCCTGAAGTGGTACATTGGTGAATAGGCTAGCAATGTCAAATGAACACATGGACACGGCATTGCTATCGATTTGCAAGTCCTGTCTGGTCTTCACAAATGTGAAGGAATCCTTCACTGTGCATGTGGAGAACTTGCTCAAAAACTGGATGTCACAATTTGCCCAACCGTTTGGCAAATTCATTTCAGGATACTATTTACATTACTTCAAATAAAGAAAACCTAACTACACAAAGAACTGAGCACAACGCTGAAAGTTTCACAGCAAATAGTCAAATGGGAAATGGATGAAATACAGCAAGAAAAAGCCTAAAATACTGAAAACATTCAGCCAGTCCAGAAACAACTGTGGAGAAGAGAAGCTCGGGTTAGTGGTCCAGTTCTGTGACCCTTCTATAGACCTGAAACATTGCTCCTACCTTCCTCTCTACACAGATACTGCTGGAACTGCTGAGTGTTTCCAGAATCTTCTGTTATTATTCAGATTTCCAGTGCGTGCAGTATTTCTCTTTTTGAAAATAAAATATTCCCTGAGAGGAATGGAACTTTACATAAAAAATAGGAGTAGGCCATTCGGCCCGTCGAAATAGCTCTGCCATTCAATAAGATCACAGCTGATCTCCTACATCAACTCCATCTTACCACACGAGCACAGATCCCTTGATTCCCTTCGTATCCAAAAACCTATCGATCTCTCTCTTGGAGATACCCAATGATTGAGCATCCACATCTCTAGAGTCACAGAGAGATACAGCACTGAAAAAGGCCCTTCGGCCCACCGAGTCTTTGCCGACCAACAACCACCCATTTATACTAATCCTCCATTCATTCATATTCCCTACCACATTCCCACCATTCTCCTACGACCTATCTGCACTAGGGGCAATTTACAATGGTCAATTTACCTATCTACCTGCAAGTCTTTGGCTGTGGGAGGAAACTGGAGCACCCGGCGGAAACCCACGCGGTCACAGAGAAAACTTGCAAACTCCGCACAGGCAATACCCTGAACGGAACCGAGGTCACTGGAGCTGTGAGGCTGCGGTGCTAACCACTGTGCGTAGAGAATTCCAAAGATTCACAATGCTTTGAGTGAAAAAAAATTCTCCTCTTCTCAGTCCTAAATGATGGAGCCATTTATACTGAGACTGTGATTCCTAGTTCTAGATTCCCCAGCCAGAGGAAACATCCTCCCAGCATTTACCCTGTTAAATCCCTTAAGATTTTTAGGTGCCAGTAAGATTACCTCTCACTCTTCTAAATTCTGAGGAATATCGGCCTCGTCTACTCAATCTCTTCTCATAGGACAATCCCCTCATCCCAGGAAGCAATCGAGTGACACTTTGATACACTTCCTTTAAGGCAAGTATATCCTTCCTTAGATAAGGGGACCAAAACTGTACACAGTGCTCCAGGTGTGATCTCACCAAGGCTCTGTCTAATTGCAGTCAAACTTCTTTATTCTTATAAAAACTCTTCACAATGTTGAACACAACTATTAACTGCCCCATTAACATCTCTGCTCTAAGAACAAGGACCCCAGCTTCACACACCCCAGACCCCTATTCTTTCCACATTAGCTGAATTCCTGCATCTCTGATACATTCTAGCAAATCTCCTCTGCACCCTCTCTAAGGCCAAGACATTCCTGCTAAAGTGTGGAGCATGGAATTAGACACAACGCTCTAACTGAGGCCTATAACCAGTGAGATTTATAAAGGTTCAGTATCAATTCCTTGTCTGTGTCCTGTACTCCACTTCTGGTTTCTGACTCAAAGTCGGCTCAAAGCTGTTGAAACTGCCTGAAGAAACATTTCCACCCAACAAAGCGCTCGGAATGTGAGAAGGGACAAAGTGAGTGACCAAATACATCAACTCCAAGTAAAACTCCACCATGTAGTGAAAACACTCGAAACACAACGGGTCTTTTAAGAGCCACCCACAATCTCTCTGAAAAAGCTGCACCAACATCTCTCTAGAATTGGTTTATTTCATTGGTTTTAATGCTCAGTAACTCTCTGGAACTTTCTCACTGTCTTTGTGTTTTCTGTTTCAATCTGGTATGGAGATTCTGGGAAGATGAGTTTCACTGCCTACGAGGATCTTTGTGGTTTTCCTGCAGAAACACAAAACAAAGTCTCTTTTCAGAGTCACCCACCGCCTCATAGGGACAGCAGTGACCTGGGAACGGGAGCTGGGGTGTGTTTTATGCCGGAAATAACAGTTCATGATTTATGTTGTGCTCTCGTTATATTCCAATCTCTGAATTGAGCCTTTCCACCACACCAGGGTCATGGGGAGAGTTTTCATCGTTTCTTTATCAAACGTACAGACGATGTTATAAAGTTGCTGATTTACCCAGATGGTGGATTCTCCCCTCACAGTGAAAAGTAACATCACACCTTTACATCTGCCCATTGTTTTTTAATTGAATAATTAGTCAAATGGAATTATTTGTGAAGTTATTTCCCCCGAGACGGTGTTTCCTGCAGTGAAACTGATCAGTTTCAGCTCAGTCATTCAGGGACCTGGAATTCCTGCAGTTTGAGCCCGCTGTCACCCCAACCCACTTCTGATTGGTCACCCTCTTCTCATAAAGTCAGTGACAGCACATGAGGAGGCCATTCGCCCCATCAAGTCCATGTCGGGTTTCCAATCTGTTCAGTCCCCGACTTGATCCCCAAAGCCCTGCATCATCCCTTTGGGTCAAAATGACCGTGACAGGATACGAACCTGCATTCTTCTGATGACATCATCGCATATACCGAAGTCAGATGCTTTATCCATTAAGCCACACGGCCATTAGCTCTCAGAAATGTTTCAATCAGAGAACCTCGAAGCACAAAATACAAAAAATCATTGGTTGAACCTGTCAACCTGGCAGAATATTTGAACTTGTGAAAGCCGCCAATTTCACTGTGGAAAAGAAGTGATCGACTGGAAAAGGACATAAAAATCTATTTTCCCGTAGCGGTTTAAATAAACTTTTAAAACACAATTTTGCTTTTACCGACTCAAATTGCTGGTGCTATTTTATGAACAGCTTTATTTTGCCAATTTTCGTCAACTTCTCATCGTAACTGACAGTAAAAGACTCCGTTCAGCAATCTTTCACACGACAAATAACTCAAACTCAGTGTGGAAGTAATAAATTACAGACTATTGGTAATTCCCCTTCACACAGGCTTCAGGGGGACAGTGAGAAGCCACTGAAATAGTTGCTTCATCCTTTTAAAAGGTTCCCATTCTGTCCTGTTACTGACATGTTGGAATCAGATTTGTATTTAACAAGCAATTTCTGTGAAAACAAAATCCTCAACAGACCAGCTGGGAATCTGGGAATCACTGAAGTAAAATAAAAGGCTTTTGATTGAGAAGACGGGACCTTCTCACCAGCAGCCGGGTTACATTCCCCTCACATCCTTACACAGTGAGCTGCTCTTTCCCTCGAAAAATAGACAGCAGCAGTTGGAAATTCAGTAAAAGGATCGGTTCATTGAAACAAGTTTCTGAGTGACAGGTGGTGCTGAATATTAATACAAGAAGGTCCTGGAATGGGAAACAAGTGTCCTGAGTGGGGTCCGAAATCAGGACAGGGAAATGGCCAGCACTGACACAGATCATTTCATTATTACATTGATATCTGACTGTCTATAAGGAGAAGCGAGCTAAACACATGATGGTGAAAGGAATGGAAGATGACGCTGGTTGTTCTAGATGAAGAGGGATAGACAGAGGTGTGGGTACAGCAGACTTCAGACAGTAATAACCCCTTTCAGATACTGTGGGTGGATCTGAAAAGAGCCTTTGGGATAGGGAAAAAACTTGCCTTTCAGTGCAGCAGCTTTTTCGGGAGCAGCGTGTGAGCGAGTGAGCAGCTGGGAAAGTCCGTTTGAAAGTAAATTTAATTTCCTTTTGTTTTTCGGCGGAGGCCCGGGGGCTGCTGGGTAAGTAAAACACTATATATTTGGGCGGTTTAAAAGAACTTTCCTTTCAGTGCAGCAGCTTTTTCGGGAGCAGCGTGTGAGCGAGTGAGCAGCTGGGAAAGTCCGTTTGAAAGTAAATTTAATTTCCTTTTGTTTTTCGGCGGAGGCCAGGGGGCTGCTGGGTAAGTAAAACACTATATATTTGGGCGGTTTCTGAACCCGAGACACCACACTTGTAGTGTCTCCCACCCGCCCTCCTCCTCTAACCAAAAAAAAGGACTCGGTGGGGTGTTTATAAGGTAAGGCTTTTTCGATTTCTCTGGTTTTATTGTGATTGGTAAAAACTTTTCGTTCCTTTTTCATTTAACTAAGTTTAAACTTAAGATTAAAAATGGCAGGAGATCTCAGACCCGTATCATGCTCCTCTTGCTCAATGTGGGAGCTCAGGGACATGGCTGATGACCCTGACTCCTTCACGTGCAGGAAGTGTGTCCAGCTGCAGCTCTTGTTAGACCGCATGACGGCTCTCGAGCTGCGGATGGACTCACTTTGGAGCATGCGCGATGCTGAGGAGGTCGTGGATAGCACGTTTAGTGAATTGGTCACACCGCAGATTAGGATTGCTGAGGGAGAAAGGGAATGGGTGACCAAAAGGCAGAGAAAGAGCAGGAAGGCAGCGCAGGAGTCCCCTGCGGTCATCTCCCTCCAAAACAAGTATACCGTTTTGGATACTGTTGAGGGAGATGGCTCACCAGGGGAAGGCAGCAGTAGCCAGGTCCATGGCACCGTGGCTGGCTCTGCTGTTCCGAAGGGCGGGAAAAAGAGTGGAAGGGCTATAGTCGTAGGGGATTCGATTGTAAGGGGAGTAGATAGGCGGTTCTGTGGTCGAAAACGAGGCTCCCGAATGGTATGTTGCCTCCCAGGTGCACGGGTCAGGGACGTCTCAGATCGGCTGCAGAACATTCTAAAGGGGGAGGGTGAACAGCCAGTTGTCATTGTGCACATAGGCACTAATGATATTGGTAAAAAAAAACGGGATGAGGTCCTACATGCAGAGTTTAGGGAGTTAGGAGCCAAGTTAAAAAGTAGGACCTCAAAGGTAGTAATCTCAGGATTACCACCAGTGCCACGTGATAGTCAGAGTAAAAATGAAAGAATAGTCAGGATGAATGCGTGGCTTGAGAGATGGTGCAGGAAGGAGGGGTTCAGATTTTTGGGACATTGGGACCGGTTCTGGGGCAGGTGGGACTATTACAAATTGGACGGTCTACACCTGGGCCGGACTGGAACCAATGTCCTTGGAGGTGCTTTTGCTAACGCTGTTGGGGAGGGTTTAAACTAATGTGGCAGGGGGATGGGAACCAATTGAGGTCAGTTGACAGTAAGGAGGTAGTAACAAAAGCCTGTAAGGAACTAGATAATGAAGTCAGTGTGACTAAGGGGAAGAGCAGGCAAGGAGCAGATGATGAATATAAAGGGACTGGTGGTCTGAGGTGCATTTGTTTTAATGCAAGAAGTGTAGTAGGTAAGGCAGATGAACTTAGGGCTTGGATTAGTACCTGGGAGTATGATGTTATTGCTATTACTGAGACTTGGTTGAGGGAAGGGCATGATTGGCAACTAAATATCCCAGGATATCGATGCTTCAGGCGGGATAGAGAGGGAGGTAAAAGGGGTGGAGGAGTTGCATTACTGGTCAAAGAGGATATCACAGCTGTGCTGAAGGAGGGCACTATGGAGGACTCGAGCAGTGAGGCAATATGGACAAAACTCAGAAATAGGAAGGGTGCGGTAACAATGTTGGGGCTGTACTACAGGCCTCCCAACAGCGAGCGTGAGATAGAGGTACAAATATGTAAACAGATTATGGAAAGATGTAGGAGCAACAGGGTGGTGGTGATAGGAGATTTTAATTTTCCCAACATTGACTGGGATTCGCTTAGTGTTAGAGGTCCAGATGGAGCAGAATTTGTAAGGAGCATCCAGGAGGGTTTTCTAGAGCAGTATGTAAATAGTCCAACTCGGGAAGGGGCCATACTGGACCTGGTGTTGGGGAATGAGCCCGGCCAGGTTGTTGAAGTTTCAGTAGGGGACTACTTTGGGAATAGTGATCACAATTCCGTAAGCTTTAAAATACTCATGGACAAAGACGAGAGTGGTCCTAAAGGAAGAGTGCTAAATTGGGGGAAGGCCAACTATACCAAAATTCGGCAGGAGCTGGGAAATGTAGATTGGGAGCAGCTGTTTGAAGGTAAATCCACATGTGATATGTGGGAGGCTTTTAAAGAGAGGTTGATTAGCGCGCAGGAGAGACATGTTCCTGTGAAAATGAGGGATAGAAAGGGCAAGATTAGGGAACCATGGATGACAGGTGAAATTGTGAAACTAGCTAAGAGGAAAAAGGAAGCATACATTAGGTCAAGGCGGCTGATGAAAGACGAAGCTTTGAAAGAATATCGGGAATGTAGGACCAATCTGAAACGAGGAATTAAGAGGGCTAAAAGGGGTCATGAAATATCTTTAGCAAACAGGGTTAAGGAAAATCCCAAAGCCTTTTATTCATATATAAGGAGAAAGAGGGTAACTAGAGAAAGGATTGGCCCACTAAAGGACAAAGGAGGAATGTTATGCTTGGACTCAGAGAAAATGGGTGAGATTCTAAACGAGTACTTTGCATCGGTATTCACCGAGGAGAGGGACATGACGGATGTTGAGGTTAGGAACAGATGTTTGATTACTCTAGGTCAAGTCGGCATAAGGAGGGAGGAAGTGTTGGGTATTCTAAAGGGCATTAAGGTGGACAAGTCCCCAGGTCCGGATGGGATCTATCCCAGGTTACTGAGGGAAGCGAGAGAGGAAATAGCTGGGGCCTTAACAGATATCTTTGCAGCATCCTTAAACACGGGTGAGGTCCCGGAGGACTGGAGAATTGCTAATGTTGTCCCCTTGTTTAAGAAGGGTAGCAGGGATAATCCAGGTAATTATAGACCGGTGAGCCTGACGTCAGTGGTAGGGAAGCTGCTGGAGAAGATACTGAGGGATAGGATCTATTCCCATTTGGAAGAAAATGGGCTCATCAGTGATAGGCAACATGGTTTTGTGCAGGGAAGGTCATGTCTTACCAACTTAATAGAATTCTTTGAGGAAGTGACAAAGTTGATTGATGAGGGAAGGGCTGTCGATGTCATATACATGGACTTCAGTAAGGCGTTTGATAAGGTTCCCCATGGCAGGCTGATGGAGAAAGTGAAGGCGCTTGGGGTCCAAGGTGTACTAGCTAGATGGATAAAGAACTGGCTGGGCAACAGGAGACAGAGAGTAGCAGTAGAAGGGAGTTTCTCAAAATGGAGACGTGTGACCAGTGGTGTTCCACAGGGATCCGTGCTGGGACCACTGTTGTTTGTGATATACATTAATGATTTGGAGGAAAGTATAGCTGGACTGATTAGCAAATTTGCAGACGACACTAAGATTGGTGGAGTAGCAGATAGTGAAGGGGACTGTCAGAGAATACAGCAGAATATAGATAGATTGGAGAGTTGGGCAGAGAAATGGCAGATGGAGTTCAATCAGGGCAAATGCGAGGTGATGCATTTTGGAAGATCCAATTCAAGAGTGAACTATACAGTAAATGGAAAATTCCTGGGGAAAATTGATGTCCAGAGAGATTTGGGTGTTCAGGTCCACTGTTCCCTGAAGGTGGCAACGCAGGTAAATAGAGTGGTCAAGAAGGCATACGGCATGCTTTCCTTCATCGGACGGGGCATTGAGTACAAGAGTTGGCAGGTCATGTTACAGTTGTATAGGACTTTGGTTCGGCCACATTTGGAATACTGCGTACAGTTCTGGTCGCCACATTATCAAAAGGATGTGGATGCTTTGGAGAGGGTGCAGAGGAGGTTCACCAGGATGTTGCCTGGTATGGAGGGCGCTAGCTATGAAGAGAGGTTGAGCAGATTAGGATTATTTTCATTAGAAAGACGGAGGTTGAGGGGGGACCTGATTGAGGTGTACAAAATCATGAGAGGTATAGACAGGGTGGATAGCAAGAGGCTTTTTCCCAGAGTGGGGGTTTCAATTACTAGAGGACACGAGTTCAAAGTGAAAGGGGAAAAGTTTAGGGGGGATATGCGTGGAAAGTTCTTTACGCAGAGGGTGGTGGGCACCTGGAACGCATTGCCAGCGGAGGTGGTAGATGCGGGCACGATGGAGTCTTTTAAGATGTATCTAGACAGATACATGAATGGGCAGGAAGAAAAGAGATACAGAACCTTAGAAAATAGGCGACATGTTTAGAGAGAGGATCTGGATCGGCGCAGGCTTGGAGGGCCGAAGGGCCTGTTCCTGTGCTGTAATTATCTTTGTTCTTGTTCTTTGTTCTCTTTGTTTAAAAACCCTCAAATAGCGACCTTGTAATTGGTTAGGTTACTAATGTTTTAGTTAGTGTAATTTATGAATAATTACTAATTAGAAAGTGCTGTTTGGACAGAGTGTAAAGCTGTGAGTTGATGTGTGAGGGACTTCACTGACTAGGGGAAGGAGGTGCTCTTTGGTCTCTTCTCTTCTGCCTTTTCAGCCTCCATGGTACAGGGGAAGAAGCTGATCGGTGAGTAACTGGTAAATTATTCTACTTATTACACTTATTACACGAGCAATAATGAGTTTGTAAAGCTAAGTAATGGCAGGGCAGCTCGAAAAGTAAAAGTTCTAAATTGGGGGAAGGCAAATTTTACAAAACTGAGAGGTGATTTGGTGGATGTGGACTGGATACAACTGCTTGAAGGAAACCCAAAGATGTTTTATCAGTCCATTAAGAGCAAGCGGATAACTAAGGAAAGGGTATGGCCTATCAGAGATGTACAAGGGAACTTCTGTGTAGATCCAGAAGATGTGGGCGGGGTTTATAATGAGTTTTTTGTCTCTGCCTTCACAAAGGAGAGGGATGATGCAGACAGTGTAGTAAAAGAAGAGGAGTGTGAAATATTAGATACGATAAGCATAATGAGAGTGGAAGTACTAGAGGGTCTGACATCTTTGAAAATGAATAAATCACCAGGGCCAGATGGTTTGCATCTGAGGTTGTTAAAGGAAGCCAAGGAGTAAATAGTGGATGCGCTGAGGATCATCTTCAAATCCTCACTGGATATGGGGGAGGTGCCGGAGGATTGGAGCTCTGCGAACGTTGTACTATTATTTTAAAAGGATGTGGTAAGTCTGACCTCAGTGGTGGGTAAATTATTCGAATCAATTCTGAGGGACAGGATAAACTACCACTTGGAAAGACATGGATTAATCAGGGATAGTCAGCATGGATTTGTTAAGGGAAGGTCATGTCTCACTAACTTGATTGAGTTTTTTGAGGAAGTAACAAGGAACATTGATGAGGATAGTGCGGTGGATGTGGTTTACATGGATTTTAGTAAGGCATTTGATAAGGTCCCACATGGCAGTCTGGTCAGTAAAATGAAAGCCCATGGGATACAGGGGAATGTGGCAGCTTGGATCCAAAATTTACTCAGTGGCAGAAAACAAAGGATAGTAGTCAACGGATGTTTTTGCGAATGGAAAGCGGTTTCCAGTGGCGTTCCACAGGGTTCAGTGTTGGGTCCCTTGCTGTTTGTGGTGTATGTTACCACACGGGCAGCACAGTGGCGCAGCGGTTAGCCCCGCAGCCTCACAGCTCCAGCGACCCGGGTTCAATTCTGGGTACTGCCTGTGTGGAGTATGTAAGTTCTCCCTGTGTCTGTGTGGGTTTCCTCTGGGTGCTCCAGTTTCCTCCCACATGCCAAAAACCTGCTGGTTGATAGGTTAATTGGCCATTATAAATTGTCCCTAGGTAGGTGGTTGGGAAGTAGAGGGACAGGTGGGGATGTGGTAGGAATATGGGATTAGTATAACATGGATGGTTGATGGTCGGCACAGACTCGGTGGGCCGAAGGGCCTGTTTCAGTGCTGTATCTCTTTAAAAAAAAATAATTATTTGGAATTAAATGTGGGAGCTATGATTGGGAAATTTGCTGATGACACAAAAATTGACCGTGTAATTGATAGTGAGGAGGATGGCTGTCGACTTCAGAATGAGATGAATGGATTAGTTGAGTGGGCAGTAAAATGGCAAATAGAATTCAATCTGGAGAAGTGTGAGGTAATGCATTTGGGCAGGGCAAACAAAGCAAGGGAATACACAATAAACGGGAAGATATTGAGATGGGTAGAAGAAGTGAGAGACTTTGGAGTGCATGTCCACAGGTCCCTGAAAGTGACAGGATAGGTAGATAGAGTGGTGAAGAAGGCATATGGAATGCTTTCCTTTCTTGGTCGACAAAAGCAGGGATGTAATGCGAGAACTGTTTAAAACGGTGGTTTGGCCACAGCTGGAGTATTGCGTACAGTTCTGGTCATCACATTACAGAAAGGACATAATTGCTGTGGAGAGAGTACAGAGGAGATTTACAAGAATGATACTGTGGGTGGCTCTGAAAAGAACCTTTGGGTATTTGATAAAATCCTGGCAGATTGCCTTGGTTTTGGTGCCCGGAGCGCTGGTTTTCTTGGGCAGCAGAATGCCCCAGATATTAGGCAGCACCCAGCCCGGAGTGATGGTCACCCCTCCCAGCAGCTTGGTGAGCTCCTCGTCATTCTGGACAGCCAGCTGTAGGTGTCTGATGATGTTGCGGGTCTTCCTGTTGTCCTGGGCCGCGTTACTGGCCAACTCGAGGATTTCAGCGGTCAGATACTCGAGCACAGCAGCCAGATAGACCGGGGCTCCGGCACCCACACGCTCAGCATAGTTGCCCTTTCTCAGGAGCCTGTGAACACGGCCCACCAGGAACTGCAGTCCAGCCCGGGAGGAGCGAGACTTGGCCTTGGACCGAGCTTTCCCGCCGGTCTTTCCTCTTCCAGACTTTTCTTTTCCAAAAATATACTTGAGGACATTCCGTGCAGACCACTGCCTGATGGATTGGTGGTCAAAGGTGTTTTTCCACACAAACATTTCCACGAACGCACAGTCCAACTGGATGGAGCGTTCCGTGGCAATGTCACCAGATCCATCCTTCGCAACACCGGGGTCAGATAGAACCTCAGCACGTAGTGACACTTGGTGTTTGCATACTGGGGCTCTCCGCACAGCTTGATGCAGCCACATACTAAGGCGGCCATCAGGTTGAGGGCCACGTTGAGTACATTTTTTCGCCTTTATCCAGAGGTTTGAACATCGTGTCCATCTGGACCCTGTCCATTTTGCGTCTTCAGATAAAGCGGGAAATGGCTCGGGTGATCGCCACAACACAGGAGTGGGGTATGGGCCAGACCTGTGCCACTTACAGCAACAACGTGAGCACCTTGCACCTGATGACCAGGTTCTTACCCATAATAGAGAGAGATCGCTGCTCCCACTTGCTCAGTTTATGTTGTACCCTGGCTACTCGCTCCTCCCAGGTTTTGGTGCACGTCCCGGCCCTGACAAACCATATCCCCAGCATCTTCAGGTAGTCTGACCTGACAGTGAAGGGGACAAAGGATCGGTCATCCCAGTTTCCAAGGAACATGGCCTCGCTCTTGCCATGGTTAACATTGGCTCCCGAATCCAGTTCGAACTGATCGCAGATGCTCATCAGTCTGTGAATGGACAGCGGATCCGATCAGAATACTGCAACATCATCCATGTACAGGGAGGCTTTGACCTGAGTGACTCCACTGCCTGGGATTGTCACCCCTCTTATGCCCGCATCCTTCCAAATAGACTCAGCAAATGGTTCGATACAGCAAACACACAAGGCAGGGGAAAGAGGACAGCCCTGTCTGACTCCAGATTTGATTGGAAACTTTCTGATTCCCACCCAATTTTTTGGACTGTGCTACTGATGTTTGTGGAGAGCAGTTTGATCCAATTGCAGATTCCCTCCCCAAACCCCATTTTGGAGAGCACATCCATCATGTATGTGTGCGATATCCTGTCAAAAGCCTTCTCCTGGTCCAGGCTGATGAGGCAGGTGTCCACCCTCCTGTCCCGTACATAGGCGATCGTATCCCTGAGTAGCACGACACTATGAGAGATCTTCCTGCTGGGTACAGTACAGGTCTGGTCAGGGTGAATCACCAACTCCAGAGCAGACTTGATTCGACTGGCGATGATTTTGGACAGAACCTTGTAGTCTACATTAAGCAGTGAGATGGGCCGCCAATTTCTGATTTCTGCCCTCTCCCCCTTCTGCTTGTAGATGAGGGTGATGATGCCTTTCCTCATGGATTCTGACATGCTGCCGGCCAGGAGCGTACTCTCGTACACTTCCAGCAGGTCTGGGCTGACCCAGAACCACAGGGCCGGTTACAATTCAACTGGTAAGCCGTCGCTTCCGGGAGTTTTCTTCGTCTCAAAAGACTTGATGGCCTTTGTCAGCTTGTCCAGATTTAGCGGTTTGTCCAGATTCTCCTGCATGCTGTCATCTAAGACCTCTGTGATCGATGACAGGAAGGACTGGGAGGACGTGCTGTCCATAGACTTCACGTCCTACAGCCCAGCATTCAAGGATTTGCTAATCCTTAGAATGTCGGACTGTGAAGTTGTGACCGAGCCATCCTCTTCCTTCAAGCTGCTGATCACAGAGCTCTCTCTGTGTACCTTTTGGAAGAAGAAACGCGAGCACGTCTCATCCTGCTCAATGGAGCAGACTCTGGACCGGAGGATGATCTTGGAGGCCTCCGTGGCAAAGAACGAGGCCTGCTGGCTCTTCACCTCTTGGAAGTCCTCCTTGACCTCAACCCCCATCGACTGCAGCCAGAGCAGATTTTGCATTCTTTTCTGGAGTTGGGACATTTCCCTCTGTCTCTCTCACCCTCTGAACACCTTTGGAGATAAAGAACCTCTTGATGTTCTCCTTGATCACTTCCCACCAGTTCACCGGATACTCAAAGAGGGTCTCACTGTTCTCCAACTTTTTCAATCTCTTTTGAGTTCCTCAATGTTCTCTGGGGTTAGCAGTGTAGCATTGAGCTTCCATGTCCCCCTGCTAACCCGCTGGTCATCCTGTAAGTGACAGTCAACCAGTAAGAGGCAGTGGTCGGAGAAGAACACCGGCTTGACGTCGGTGGATCTGACCGTGAAAGCAGGGGACACATACAGGAAGTCAATCCTGGAACGGGCAGACCCGTCCGATCTTGACCAGGTGTATCTATGCTGCTCTCGGTCTGCAGGTTTGCTGAAGACATTGTGCAGTTTGGCATTTTATACTGTTTCCTTTAAGAATCTGGGCGTAGCGTCCAGTTTTCTGTCGTCACTGCCAGATCGTCCAGCTGCATCAATGATGCAGTTGAAGTCACCTCCAAGAATGACCGGCCTGGATGTCGCCAGCAGCAGTGTGAGTTGCTGGAGGATGATCAGCCGCTCACTGTATTGGACCGGGGCTTAGACGTTGCTTAACTGGAGCGGAGCATTGTTGTACATTACATCTGCTACGAGAAGGCGACCGCCCACCAGCATGTTAACTTCAGAGATGGTTAAATTGCCTTCCCGCAGCAGAATCCCCAGGCCGTAGCAACAGGAATCATATCCTCTGGACCAGATCGATGGCCCGTGAGACCATTGCCTGTAAGTGCTGCGGTGCAGGATTCCACACTCCTGATGAAACAGTACGCCGGCTTTGACCTTTGCGAAGTCATCCAAGGTTGAAACACATCACATGGTGGATTTAACACAATGCATGTTAATCGAAGCAATCTTTATATCCACTATAAAGTTGGGTGTTGCTTACCACACCAGGTGTCCTTGCTAGTCCCGGTCCTTGAGTATGTTCCTGCATACCCATAGTGTACGCAAGCTGTTTCACATTCGTTGAGCCCAGAAACCCCTCATGGTTATTCATGAGGGTTTTGTTCCACTGGGGTGACATCGGCGGGTGGGGGGGGCGGGTCTTGTAGGCAGCAAGGCTTGGGTTGTCCTCTATTGTTGGTGTCTTTCCCCTCGGTCCCTCCTCGAAGACATCACTGTTCCTGACTTCCCGGAGCTGGAGCTGAAGTGCGCAGGACACTTCGCTGCTCTCGGTCTCCCGGAGCTGGGGTGCACTGAGCATCTCCTTGGGTTCCATGCTTTTGGTTTGGGGAGCGCTGGGCGTGTCACAGCTTCCAGTGCCCCGGAGCTGGTGGGCTTTATCTTCCAGCTCCTTTGAGTTCTGCTGCTTCTTTTGGAGGTGCCATCGTTCCGGCTCTTCCTCGTCCAGTGAGGAGGAGCTGCTGTAGTCTGTTTCAGACCGTAGCCTCCTCTTGCCACTGGTTGGGTGTTGACCTGTTCTTTTTTTGGAGCTTTTTTCTTTGTGGTCTTCCTTTGTACCACCTGTCACTGACCTGTTTGTCCATCTGCTGCCTCCTCCTCCATTAATTCTGTCTGTGGAGGAGGAGTTTCCAGGCACGGAGTAGGTGTTAGGTCACTGGTTGCAGCTGCCTCCCCTTTCTTCTCTTTCTCAGATAGACTTTCATCGCTGTGGGGAGGATTGCTTGTTTCCCTCCCAGCACCAGACGTGTTCACCGTTCCTTAACCCAGCCTTTCCTTGGTCCTTGCTGCCTGAGCATAACTGAGGCAGCGTTTGGGCAGGTTTTGTAGAGGTGGCCTGCCCCACCTCACAGGTTGCAGTACTTACAATGTTTACAGTCCTTGGTCTGATGGCCTTCCTTCTTGCAGTTCTTGCGGACAACCGTGCTGCAGTTAGCTGCCACGTGACCAGATTTGCCGCAGGTACAACAAACTCTGGGCTGCTCCACATAGACCATGAAGCCTCGACTTCCCCCGAAAGCGAAGCTGGAGGGAGGATGGATGATGGCTCCATTGGCATCGACCTTCAAGGTCACCTTGACCTGCCGCTAGCTGGTCCAAATCCAAATGGGTCCTTGACATCAGTGCTGCCGCCGGCCACCTCAACATACCTGGTGAGGAAGGTGAGTACATCCACGACAGGAACATGGGGGTTGTCGAGGTGGCTTCTCACCACCCGGTCACGTTGCGATGGCAGTGTGAAGAGCGGCTCCACTGTGAGGATTGACAGCGGCGCCTGGTTTCCCTTCTCCTTGAACACCTTCAGGAACTTGATGCATCCGCCATGTTCTTGGACGTCACGTCAAAATATCCACAGCTGGGGAAGTCCTGCAGGCAGAAGATGTTCGCAGCTTGGAATCCACAGCAATCAATAAGGATTTTCTTAATGAAGAAGGTACGATCAACCGGTGCATCTCCTTCCTTATCCTTCACTACCACCCGAACGGTGTTACACACTCCCTGGCCTGAAGTTACAGAATTGGTTACAGCCATTTTACTCAAAAACTTACCTGAGACAGGATCATGGTCTCTCCCCTGCTCCTCTTCCAGACATTTCCACAATCTCACAAACACTTTCACAAAGAGTGAGGACTTCCTCCCGCACTTCCCTGCTTTACCTTCTGGAGGAATGCAGTCCGGCTACTTCTGATTGGTTACTGTCTGCTGAATCTCATTGGCTGGTTCATGTCACCAATCAGGTAGCTGCTATTTCGCCGATCATCAAAGGGCAATGAGAAAATGGGGCGGAGATTGGCAGCGGCAAATTGTCAGAGCTGAAACCCATTCACAAATTTGAAAAGCCCGCAAAAATATTTGTAAAACAAGGAACAGCTGAAATATAATAAATAATATCGTCTGAAGAGTAAAATGTATTTCACCATCTCCTTATATTGTGTTTCTCCTCATTGTCCATCACAGATACCAGACTTACTTTCCTTCCGGGAGCGGAGCAGAGAGGAGTGGACCTGTGGGGAGAACGCCGAGAGCAGAACCAATAAATTGAGCCCAAGGATCGCGGCCCAGTCACTCAACTTCCGGGAGAGGTCTGGACCTGTGGGGAGAACAGCGACAGTGGAGCTGATACATTGAGCCTGAGGATCGTGGCCCAGTCACTCACCTTCCGGTAGAGGAGCGGACCTGTGGGGAGAACACCGACAGTGGAGCCGATAAATTGAGCCTGAGGATTGCGGCCTAGTCACTCACCTTCCGGGTGAGAAGCGGAGAGCAGTCCAGGCACGCCGGAGTTTGAAAACAAAGTGAGCAGTGATGTCACAGGAAGGCTGCAAGGTGATTGGTTGGTGAGTATCTGCTGTTAGGGAGTTACTCTAAATAGCTGGGTAAGTAACTAAAAGTAAAGGGAAAGGTCTACAGTTTTTTCAATAAAGGAGGTCGTGTTTTTTGGGGGAGAATCAAGGTCCCTCGTGTAAATAATTAAATTTTTGGGTAATTTAAGGGTATAAATTAAGGGTAAGTCATGGCAGGGCAGCTCAGCAATGTGGAGTGATCCTCCTGTGCAATGTGGGAAGTCAGGGACACTTCCAGTGTCCAGGGCGAACACGTGTGCAGGAAGTGTCTCCAGCTGCAGCTACTCGAAATCCACGTTTCGGATCTGGAGCGGCGGCTGGAGATGCTGTGGAGCATCTGCGAGGCTGAGATCATTGTGGATAGCACATATAGGGAGGTGGTCACACCGCAGGTAAAGACTGCTCAGGCAGAAAGTGAATGGGTGACCACCATGCAGAGTAGAAGAACTAGACAGGTAGTGAAGGAGTCCCCTGGATCCATCTCGCTTTCTAACAGATTTTCTACTTTGAATACTGTTGGGGGAAATAGCTTCTCAGGGGAATGCAGCAAGAACCAAGTCTGTGGCACCACAGGTGGATCAGCTGCACAAGAGGGGAGGAAAAGGAGTAGAAGAGCTATAGTGATAGGGGATTCTATCGTAAGAAGTACAGATGGGCATTTCTGTGGCTGCAAACGTGACTCCAGGATGGTATGTTGCCTCCCTGGTGCTAGGGTCAAGGATGTCACAGAGTGGCTGCAGGACAAGGGGGAGGGTGAACAGTCAGAGGTCATGGTACACATTGGCACCAATGACATAGGTAGAAAGAGGGATGAGGTCCTGCAACCAGAATTTAGGGAGCTAGATAGCAGATTAAAAAGCAGGACCTCAAAGGTTGTAATCTCTGGATTACTCCCAATGCCACATGCTAATGAGTATAGGAGTAAGAGGGTAGAGCAGATGAATGCTTGGCTGAGGATATGGTGCAGGAGGGAGGGCCTTAGTTTCCTCGACCACTGGGTCTGTTTCTGGCAAAGGTGGGACCTAACTGTACAAGTTGGACGGGTTGCACCTGAACTGGAACGGGACCAACATACTTGCTGAGCGGTTTGCCAGTGCTGTTTTGCGGGGTAGGGGGGGTTTAAATTAATTTGGCAGGGGGGTCGGATACAGAGTGGAGGTACAGTAGGGGGTTAAACACAGTCAAATGTAAAAGAGAAACTGAGTCAGTCTGGAAGGCAGAGCAAATATAGACCTGTTATGGCACAAGTGAAAAATGCAAGGCTGGATTGCATCTATTTTAATGCAAGGAGTCTTACTAATAAGGCAGATGAATTGAGGGCGATGATTAGCACATGGGATTATGATCTTATTCCTATCACAGAGACATGGTTGAGGGAGGGGCTGGACTGGCAGCTCAGTATTCCAGGGTACAGAATCTACAGGCAAGACAGGTGAGGGAGTAAAAGAGGAGGTGGCATTGCACTGTTGATCAAGGAGTCAATTACTGCAGTAAGGAAGGATGATATCTCAGAAATTCCTCAAATGAGGCCATATGGGTAGAAGTTAAAAACAAAAAGGGGACAATCACTTGGCTGGGAGTGTACTACAGGCCTCTAAACAGACAGGAAGAGATAGAGGAGAAAATATGTAGCCAAATCTCAGAGAGGTGGAAGAATCTTCTTCTTTGGCCTCCTTGTTTCGAGAGACAATGGGTAAGCACCTGGAGGTGGTCAGTGGTTTGTGACGCAGCGCATGGAGTGGCTATCAAGGCCAATTCTAGAGTGATAGACTCTTCCACAGGTGCTGCAGATAAAATTGGTTGTCAGGGCTGTTGCACAGTTGGCTCTCCCCTTGCGCTTCTGTCTTTTTTCCTGCCAATTGCGAAGTCTCTTCGACTCGCCACACTTTAGCCCCACCTTTATGGCTGCCCGCCAGCTCTGGCGATCACTCGCAACTGACTCCCACGACTTGTGATCAATGTCACATTACTTCATATCGCGTTTGCAGACGTCTTTTAAGCGGAGACATGGACGGCCGGTGGGTCTGATACCAGTGATGAGCTCGCTGTACAATGTGGCCTTGGGGATCCTGCCATCTTCCATGTGCACACATGGCCAAGCCATCTCAAGTGCCACTGGCTCACTAGGGTGTATATGCTGGGGATGTGTTGGCGATACGGTCCTGCCACTTGATGCCAAGGATTCTCCGGAGGCTACGAAGATGGAATGAATTGAGACGTCGCTCTTGGTTGACATACGTTGTCCAGGCCTCGCTGCCGTAGAGCAAGGTACTTAGTCACAGGCTTGATACACTTGGACTTTTGTGTTCCGTGTCAGTGCGCCATTTTCCCACACTCTCTTGGCCAGTCTGGACATAGCAGTGGAAGCCTTTCCCATGCACTTGTTGATTTCTGCATCGAGAGACAGGATACTGGTGATAGTTGAGCCCAGGTAGGTGAACTCTTGAACCACTTCCAGAGCGTGGTCGCCGACATTGATGGATGGAGCATTTCTGACATCCTGTCCCATGATGTTCTTTTTCTTGAGGCTGATGGTTAGGCCATATTCGTTGCAGGCAGCCGCAAACCTGTCGATGAGACTCTGCAGCCACTCTTCAGTGTGAGATATTAATGCAGCATCGTCAGCAAAGAGGAGTTCCCTGATGAGGACTTTCCGTACTTTGGTCTTCGCTTTTAGACGGGCAACCTGCCACCTGATCTTGTGTGGAGGAAAATTCCTTCTTCTGAAGGGTTGAACGTATGTGAGAGCAGCAGGGAGAAGAAGACCCCAAACAATGTAGGTGCGAGAACACAGCCCTGTTTCATGCCACTCAGGATAGGAAAGGGGTCTGATGAGGTGCCGTTATGCTAAATTGTGCCTTTCATATTGTCATGGAATGAGGTGATGATACTTAGCAGCTTTGGTGGACATCCAATCTTTTCTAGTAGTCCGAAGAGATCACGTCTGCTGACGAGGTCAAAGGCTTTGGTGAGATCTATGAAAGCAACGTCGAGGGGCATCTGTTGTTCACGGCATTTCTCCTGTAGCTGGTAAAGGGAGAACAGCATGTCAATGTTGGATCTCTCTGCTCGAAAGCTACACTGTGCCTCAGGGTAGACACGCTCAGCCAGCTTCTGGAGCCTGTTTAAAGTGACTCGAGTGAAGACTTTCCCCACTATCCTGAACAGGGAGATTCCACGGTAATTGTTGCAGTCACCGCGGTCACCCTTGTTCTTATAGAGGGTGATGATATTGCCATCGCGCATGTCCTGTGGTACTGCTCCCTCGTCCCAGCACAGGCAAAGCAGTCCGTAGAGTGCTGGAAGTATAGCAGGCTTGGTACTCTTGATTATTTCAGGGTAATGCTGTGCTTCCCAGGTGCTTTTCTGCTGGCCAGAGAATGAATGGCATCACTGAGTTCCGATTTTGTTGGCTGTACGTCCAGCTCATCCATGACTGGCAGAGACTGGGCTGCATTGAGGGCGGTCTCAGTGACAACATTTTCCCTGGAGTACAGTTCTAGGTAGTGCTCCACCCAGCAGTCCATTGACTTCCGTTGGTCAGTGATTATGTCCCCTGATTTAGATTTGAGGGGGGCGATCTTCTTGATGGTTGTCCCAAAAGCTCTCTTATTGCCATCATACATTCCTCTGATGTTTCCGGTGTCAGAGGCCAGCTGAATATGACTGCATTGGTGTTGCCAGTAGTCATTTGCACAGTGCCTGGCTGTTCTTTGTGCAGCGCTTCTGGCTGCTTTAAGAGCTACGGATGTTAACTCGCTGGGGGCTTTCTTGTAGTTCAACAGTGCAATGCGCTTAGCGGCTCTGACAGATTCCAGCTCTTCAAAGTTTGATTGAAACCAGTCTGCATTCTGCTTCACACGTTTGCCATTGGTGATCATAGCTGAGTCATAGATGGCATCTCTGATGTGGGCCCACTTGGTCTCTGCATCCCCTGTTGGAGTGTTTTGAAGGACTTTATCAAGTGAATTTAGAAACTTACGTAACAGCTGTGGATAAGAAATTCTGCTAGTGTTGATGCGCGGGCGGCCCTTCCGCTTGGAGTGATGCAGCTTCTTTGGTTTGAGTCTAACCTTGCTGCATACCACACACTGCACACCACACACATCCTTGTCCACTCAACACAGTATTAGACTGGCAGCAAAGTAAGCTTGTGTGCAGCTTGCTGTGAAATGGCATGAGACTGACATCTCTTGGTGTGAAATAGAACTGCAAGAGGGAAATTGATGGATAATAAAAACCTCGGTGGGAATGTCAGCTGTGAGGGAGGTACAAAGGGCCGGATTTTATTTGCTTCACTCCCCCCGAGATTCCGGCCCTGCTCCAATTCTGGTCTTTTGAGCATCACTGATTTTTATCGCTCCACCGCTGGCAGCTGTGACATCAGCTGTCCAGGCCCGAAGCCCGAGATTTCCCTCCCTGAACTCTCCGCCTCTCGACATCTCTTCCCTCCTTTAAAACACTCATGGAAGCCGACTTCTGTGACCAAGCTTTTGACCATCTGCTCTAATACGGTCTTGTGTGGCTTGGGGTCCAAATTTGCTTTCCGACTCTCTTGTGAAGTGCCATGGGACGCTGTATTACGTTAAAGGTGCTCTATAAATTTACACACAAGTTGTTGTTGTTTTTGGTCTGGAATGTATTGCCTGAGAGAATGGTGGAAGGAGACTCAAACATAAGGTTGAAAAGGGAATTTCGATAAATCGTTGAAAGGAAATGAAAGAGCTGCCACAGGCACGATGGGCCGCCCTGGTTGTAGATGTCGTCGTCGTCATCCTTCCTTCTACGGAGATGATGGACTTGCAGCAAATCCATTGGTGATGGGATAGTTTCCCATGGTGCACTTTGTCCGATAGCTGAAGAGGTCAATCTGTGAGAGGCAGGTTCTTCCACAAGTGACACATATGAGGTGGGATTATCAGGTGTCGCTGTTTTCCATGCTGGCACCTGCTGTCAAGCTGCTGTAGTCACTGATCGTCATGGTGATGCACACACCAATCCAGGGGTAATATCACCATTTCCCTCTGTTGTTGGCCAGTGTCTCCCATGTGTGAAAATCGATGTTTCGGGCCTTCATGTCCTGCTTGCAGGCATCCTTGAAGTGGGGCTTTGGGCATCCAACTGGTCTTCTGTCTCCGGCTACCTCCCCATACAGAATACCCTTGGGAATGTGTCATCTTCCATCCTGCAAACGTGCCTGAGCCAGCAAAGTCACCTCTGCTTGACGAGTGTGAGCATACTCGGGAGATTTGCTTTTGAAAGCATTGTTACATTTGTGATTTTGTCCAGTGTTTATTTGCGCAGTGTCTCACTGTCTTTTGCACAACTGCCTTGGCTAATTTCAAGTCACAAAATGTTCTGGCTGCTGGTTTCATGTTGTGCATCAGGTCGGTTCTGCTTTTTGCTTCAATAACAGATGTCATCTCTGCTGAGTAGGTGGGGAAGAGACAGTTGCCCACCTCCTTCTGGAATGTGTCTTTGCAAAGCAGGTGTGGAAAGAGATGCTGTGGTTTTTGTCGAGGTTCATCCCAAGTAGCTCTGTAACACAGGAGTCTGTGCTCTCCGGGCTGTTCCCAGGGATGCACACCGAGATAAACATCAACTGCTGCTGGAGGACCATCAATTTGGTGATAGACACTCTTTGGTCTGCCCTAAACTTGCTGGTCTTCCAGCGCAAGATGTTGTCCACGACTGAGTGTTGCAGACTGGCACATTCCAAGGTCCAGGACTACGTGCTGAGGGACGCACTAAAGCTTGGGGTAGCCACTGCAAAGGTTCAATGGGGAAAGACCGCTGTGTAAGGTCCCCCCGCCATAGTGAACTGGGCAGCTGGACCCATTGGAAACCCCTTGTGCTGTAGACACCAGATATGGGTTTGCTGTAAAATGTCCATGTCAGGTAAAATGGAATGGAAGGGTTGTGAGGCAACTCACTCCTGTCTTGAAGAAAACTGATTTCCTTTGCACTTTTTGGAATGTCAACTTGGTGCTGTTTTGAACTGTTGTATAATGCATTTTTTACAGATTTATATGAATAAAGCATATTTTTAGGAATAAAAACCTGGGGATTCATATGCATAGTTCTTTGAAGGTGGCAGGACACATTGAGAAAGTAGTTAGCAAAGCATATGGGATCTTGGGCTTCATCAATAGAGGTACTGAGTACAAAAGTAGGGAAGTTATGCTGAACCTGCATAAATTTCTAGTTGGGCCACAACCAGAGAATTGCATCCAGTTCTAGTCAACACACTTTTGGAGGCATGTGAGTGTTCTTGAGAGGGTGGAGGAGATTTAACAGAATGGTTCCAGACATGAGGGATTTTAGCTGTAAGGTTAGGTTGGAGAAGCTGGGGTTGTTCTCCTTGCAGCAAAGGAGATTGAGGGGAGATTTGATAGACATGTACAAGATTATAATAAATATGACAGGTTTAGATAACTTACAGGGCTATGGGGATAGAGCGGGGGAATGGGACTGAATGGATTGATTTACATGGGCTTGATGGGCAAAATGACTTCCTGTACTGTAGTAACTCCAGGACTCAATGACTCTCTCTCCTTCTCTCTCTCTCTCTCTCTCTCTCTGTCTATCGCTTTACCTCTCTCTGCCTCTCTCTCTCTCTATCTGTCTTTAGCTGGTCCTCTAACTTTCTATCGCACTCTCTCTCTCTTTTTTTTTCACTCTCTCTCTCTCCATTACACACATATTTGTCAATCACATGTCAAAGAAGGAAGCGTAATGAAGGAATGGCTGCGCCCTTGAAAATGTTTCCAGCAGAATAGTTAAATGTTTAAAGTTTCTGTGGGGAGTTTGACCTGAGATGGTGAGACACAAGGATGTGAGGTTATGAAAGTCTTCACCAAATGTAATAGGGAATAATTTTCTTCACTGGTGAACCCAAAGGAACAAATATGGCACAAGAATGAGAAAAGTCAGAGGATTGAGAAACATCCAATGGTTCTTCACATCTACAAGTCAGCAGACCCACAGAAATACAGTCGGTTGAGAGTTCAGATCCAGTGATAGACTGGACAAATATCGAGCCAGTGCTTTTTTCTTTATAAACCCAACATCTGTCCACTTGGCTATTGCACCTCGTCTCGATGTATCTGATAATACTGATACTATTTGTATTCCACAGTTGCTTTGAAATCACAGGCAATATAAATGGATTGGGAATGTCAATGGTCAGGAACCATTAATGGATTGGGAAAGTCAATGGACTGGAAAATATCAGTGGATTGGGAAATTCTATAGACTGAGTTATATCAATGGATTGGGACAGTTCAGTACATTGTGAAACATCAATGGATTAGGAAACAGGAATTAAAGGGACAGATGGAGTTCAACCTGGAAAAGTGTGAAGTGATTCATTTTGGAAGGTCGAATTTGAATGCAGAATACAGGCTTAAAGACAGGATGCTTGGGAGTGTGGAGGAACAGAGGGATCTTGGGGTCCATGTCCATAGATCACTCAAAGTTGCCACCCAAGTTGATAGGGTTGTTAAGAAGGCGTACGGTGTGTTGGCTTTCATTAACAGGGGTATTGAGTTTAAGAGCCGCGAGGTTATGCTGCAGCTCTATAAAGCCCTGGTTAGACCACACTTGGAATATTGTGTTCAGTTCTGGTCGCCTCATTATCGGAAGGATGTGGAAGCTTTAGAGAGGGTGCAGAGGAGATTTACCAGGATGCTGCCTGGACTGGAGGGTATGTTTTACGAAGAAAGGTTGAGGGTGCTAGGGCTTTTCTCATTGGAACGAAGAAGGATGAGAGGTGACTTGATAGAGGGGTACAAGAATATGAGAGGCATAGATAGAGTGGATAGCCAGAGACATTTTCCCAGGGCAGAAAGGGCTATCACCAGGGGGCATAATTTTAAGGTGATGGAGGAAGGTCTCGGGGAGATGTCAGAGGTAGGTTCTTTACACAGAGAGTGGTGGGTGCACTGCCAGCGGTGGTAGTAGAAGCAGATACATTAGGGACATTTAAGTGACTCTTGGATAGGTACATGGATAATAATAGAATGAAGGGTATGTAGGTAGTTTGATCTTAGGGTAGGTTAAAGGTTTGGCACAACATCGTGGGCCGACGGGCCTGTACTGTGCTGTACTGTTCTATGTTCTATGTTCCAGATGAAAGGATTGCATTAATCAATGGATTAGAATGTGGAGAGGCAGGAGAAAATGATGCCATTTTAAGTAGGGGGCCGGGGGTTAGTAGAAACAGACCAGGGCTATTTTACTCTCTATCTCACTCCTTTCTTCTATCTGGCTCATTATCACATCCTCTCTCTCTAAGAGCAGTGGGAATCACTGGAACCCACACTTGTTGCTCAGGTTGTTTGGTTCCGGGAAATTACAAGGTCCACATCAGATTGACAGGAAGGATAAATGTGATTCAGAGCCAATCATATTCCTTTTGGTGATGTGTGCTCAGCCTTGTTATATCAGCAAAGGCAGCAGGAAATGCAAATCCTGAAGAGTTTTGATAGAGTAAAGAAGGAGAAAGTGTTGCCAGTGACAGAAGGGTCAGTAACCAGAGGAAACACATTTAAAGTAATTGACAAAAGAATTCGAGTTGTGATGAGGAGATTGTTTTTTCAGCAGTGTGTTGTTCTGGTCTGGAATGCAATCCTGAAAGGTCAGTGGAAGCAGATTCAATGTTAACTCTAAATGGAATTGGATATATACCTGACATGGAAAATCTAACAGGGCAATGGGGGAAAGGACAGGAGTGCGGGATGTGGGATTAATAGGATAGCTCTGTTAAATATCAAGCAAATGCACAGTAATAAGGTTCTGTGCTTGGACCTCAGTTATTTTCACTCCATCAATGGCAGAGAAGGCTCGAGGAACCATGTGGCTACACCTCATGTTCTTCCCAGTGTCCAGAATAAAGTATAACATGACACTGATTTCCAGATGGCCGAAACAAATGCAACAGCCATCTTTTCTGGAAACATCACATTTAAAGTTAGAAACTAATCATAAGGCACGGACAGGGATTGAACCCGTGATCTTCAATTTACGAAACTGACGCCTTACCACTTGGCCACCATGCCTTTCCTTAATGGACACCTGAGGCTCCAGAGGAGGATTTGTGATTCTTTTTCAATTTGGTTGAAACAGCATCGAGAAACATGCACAGAAATAAAGAGGGATTGTGGAATGGGGAACAGATCAGCCTCATTTCCATCATCAGCATCATGAAATCTTCATTCAGACATTCCATTCCCATCCTCAGCTTTTCTCACATCTGTACAATAATATAAGAGTGGACATTGGGTTGTTACTGGGCAGATTATATAAATAGACTATGTGCATCATCACAGGAAGTGCTGTAATATAATCTGTACGGCACCTCATGGAGAGTTGTAGATGAAACCTTCAATGCAAGATGTGCAGAGTAAACTCAGGTTATTTTAACCGTCAGATTCTTATAAATTCTGTACTAAGCCTTGACAGATATCAAAATATTAATTGGGGGCCACAGTAAACCAAAGCGAAGATGGAGAAATCTTTGCCTGTACCTTTGAAAAGGTCACTGGACTGGACCAAGCCGAGGACTGGCCGAGATGGTTCCAGAGGTTTGCAAGGTATTGTACTGCATCGGGTCTCGTGCAGAAGCCAGACATGGAACAGGTCAGTACGCTATTGTCTGCAATGAAGGGAGTGTGCAGGCAACATCCTCATGAAGAACAGAAGGCTACATGTGAAGAAGTTATTAAGGCACTCAAGACATATTTTAATTGAGGAAAAAAATGTCATCGTGGAGCCAAAGTTAAAACGCTGCATTTGCTGACAACGCAACCACCAGGTGACGCTGTACTGGTACATGCGCAAATGCAGCCTCTTCCACTGAAACGTCACTGTCTGTGACATTCAGGCAGCTGCCAGGCTTAAAGATGGAGCGACTCAATTTATCACAGAAAACAACTTCGACCCAAAAATCCCCTCAAAGGTTGCCATCGCCGCCTCCGTCCCACCCCCAACAGTCCCCCGCTCCTTCTTGTGCATTCGCCAGTTATATAGTACCAAGTCATCTTAATTCACCTAAAGTGAATTACTTTCGGAGCAGTGACTGTCATTTTATAAGCAAATATGGCACATATCTACACAATGGACATGTTTTGGTTGATACTCGGAGAACGTTGCGCTGTTTGAAGTCTCATCAGAAGGACAGCACCTCTGACAGTGCTGCACACCCTCTGTAATTCAGTGAGGTTTCATAGAGTCATAGAGTTATACAGCACAGAAACAGGCCCTTCGGCCATCGTGTCCGTGCCGGCCATCAAGTACCTATCTATTCTAATTCCATTTTCCAGCACGTGGCCGTAGCCTTGTATTCTGTGGCGTTTTGAGTGCTCATCTAGATACTTCTTAAATGTTGTGAGGGTTCCTGCCTCTACCACTCCTTCAGGCAATGTGTTCCAGATTCCAACCACCCTCGAGGTGAAACATTTTTTCCTCAAATCCCCTCTAAACAGTGCCATCCCATTCTCCGGACGATCATTCCCCGCTTCCCCCCATCCCACTCTCTGACTGCTCACTCCCCGCTTCACCCGCCACCACCCCCATCCTGCTCTCTGGCTGCTCACACTCCAGGCCATGGGCTCTGCCGCTTCCCTCCTCTCGGCCACTCGCTCCAACATTGCCCCATCACCCCTCGAGGCTCGCCTTGCTTTATCGGGTGGTGCGGTGAAGAATGATCGAATATTGGAGCGAGAGGCCGAGAGGAGGGAAGCAGCATGGCTTAGAGCTAGTGTCTGGAGTGACGTGGTGGGGAAGCGGGGCGTGAGTGGACGGAGAGAGGGCAGTGCGGGGGTGGGGGGGTAGCAAGCGGCCGGAGGGCGGGGGAGCGGGGTAGCGAGGAGCGGGCAGTGAGCGGCCTGGAGTGAGTGGCTGAGAGGGGGTAGAGAGTTTTCCCGCGCATGCGCCACTTCGTCCTGGAAGACGTAGGCAGAGCATGCGCAGCATCTCAGAGCGCAGGAGAGTGTTTGTGCATGTGCGCAGCTTGGAGCGCTTTGATGACGTCGGCTGGCAGCTGCATTGTCAGGAATCACTTTGAATTTAATAAGCGTACAAAACAGAAAGGGGAGAGCATTCATTCATTTATCAATGACTTGTACAATCTCACGGAGGATTGTGAATACGGCAACTTAAGAGAAGAGCTGAATGGAGACAGGATTGTGTTCGGGGTATTAGACAACACCCTTTCAGATCATCTACAGTCCAGGGCTGATCTCACATTAACGAAAGAGTATCAATTGAGCAGCCAAGCAGAGGTTAGAAAGTTTAACCAATCTGTTGTCCGAGAGGACAGGGAGAGTCTGATCTCGAGAGTTGCAGACTCAATTGAATTTGTTAAGAAAGCAAAAGGAAAAATTAGTGGTAAAAGACAAGAAAGACGGGAAGAGCATCTAGTGGTAGCTGCAATCAATTGCAGTAGGTGTGGCCGAGAGAGACACAAGTGGGAAAACTGCCTCGCCAAAGAAGCTGAGTGTTTTTCTTGCAGAAAGATGGGACACTTTCAGTCAGTGTGTGGCAGTAAAATACCAGCACTGAATATAATTAAAGGGAGATCCCGAGAGAGAAAAAACATTAATGAAGTACAGGATATCCAAAGTGTGGAAATACATTTTTTAGGTGAAATCCAGGAAATAAAGTGAGAGTTGCTGAACGACAGAAATTCTGAAATATTTTAAGATAGAGGTAGATAGATTCTTGATAAACAAGGGGGTGAAAGGCTATCGGGGGCAGATGGGAATGTGGAGTTGAGGTTACAATCAGATCAGCCATGATCTTATTGAATGGTGGAGCAGGCTCGAGGGGCCGAGTGGTCTACTCCTGCTCCTAATTGGTATGTTTGTATGTAAGAAAACATGTTCTAGATACAATGAGAACTATCATTTGTTTGGAAATGGATTTGAAACCCCTTTTATCAAAAGCTTATGGAGCTTTAATTTTTCTACAATTCGCAGACAAATCCTTGTGGAGTTGAGATTGACAGAAACAATGGGCTGGATTCTATAGAGCCCTCGATGTCGAGATCTGTGGTGGGGGTGGGGTGGGAGCCGCCTGAAGATGGCTCCGTATGAGGCCCGCCACGGACCTCAACGCCGGCAGGGCCTGGCTCGATATTGCCGGCGAGGCCTTGTGGGGGACCCCCACCGCTCGGCAACGGGACCACAAACCTGCATTAATTATTATCCCATCACTTCCTGATATCCCACTGTGATCTTCAGCCCAGTGGCCGGCATTGCCGTGCCTTCGGAGCCCCATCCGGGGAAATGAGGTGCAACACTGGTGGGGAGGGGGGAGAAGGTAAGTTTCTCAGTGTGGGGGAGGGGGGAAGGAGTCAAATTAATGTCATGGGTGTAGGGGATGGTGGGAAGGGTTATAATTTACAGTTTGTGCAGTTTTGGGCGGAAGGTCAGATGGTAAAGGTAGGTTTTGGGAGGGAAGGGCAAATAATTAATTTAACTGTTATTGGGGGGATGGGAGAGAGGCAAAAGCAATGTATTTATTTCATTTCATTTAATCTTCCTTTAAATATTTTCCAGTAGGACTAACAGCCCTTTAAAAATGGCTGACACTCCAGTACAGTACTGAGGCAGTGCTGCACTATCAGAAATGCTGTTTTTCAGGTGAGACAGAAAACTGAGGATCCCTCTGCCCTCTCAGGTGGATGTTAAAGGTACCATGGCACTATTTCAGAGAATAGAAGGGGAATTATTTCTGGGATGCAGGTCATTGTTTAACCCTGAATCAACATCATTTAAAAACAGATTATCTTGTTTTTATCACATTGTTGTTTCTGGGAGCTTGCTGTGCGCACATTGGCCACCATGTTTCCTACATGACTACAGTGACTACACTTGGAAAGTCCTTCATTGGCTGTAAAAGACTTTGCAACGTCCTGTGGTCGTGAAATGCAAGTCTTGCTTTTTCCATTGTTATCAGTGTCATTGTGATCAAAAGATAGGATTCGTGAGCACAAAATTTCAATCAATTTTGATTAAAATAATGTAAAAGCATCTATATTCTTGCACTGTACTTAATAATCTCCATCTTCCTATCCTTACAGAGTGCAATGTCATCGACCCTGAAATTGATTCCAGAATCTCATAGAATCTTAGACTCAGAGAAAGTTTAAGGCACAGAAAGAGGCCACTTGGCACTCAGACAATTTCAGCCCAGTTCTGATGAAAGGTCACAGACCACAAACGTTAACTCTGTTTCTCTCTCCACAGATGCTGCCAGACCTGCTGAGTATTTCCAGCATTTTCTGTTTTTATTTCAGATTTCCAGCATCTGCAGTATTTTGCTTCTGTGTTAATTTGAAAGTTAAAACTGAACCACCTGTTTACAATTCACACTGGCGTCTCCCATGAAATGATTCTGTATAATGTTGATGTAATGAATACAGACTCTGAGCACAGAGCTTCCTGTGCGGAATTGGGGATATGAAAACCAGCAGACTCTGCAGGAATTTCCACTGGGAGCACAAATTCACAAAATCTACCTTTTATATATCGATTCATTTTGATTGTCCTTCTGGAAAATTATTTTGCAACAATTTAAACATCAACCCACAGCTCCATGACTGGGTCAATTATGAGGTCATCCTCTGACAGGTCATGTGACAGCTGGAGCCACAAGACATCAGAACCAGATTTGTGACTGGATTAAAACCCGGAATCCTGTCACAATGGCTTTTCAAATAAAGCTGTTGCTGTTTGAAAACACAGCAGTTAAACTTTCTGCCTGACCATGAGGGGAGCAAGGGAGAAATTTACAAAACTAAATCCTTTTACAAAATAGTTCAAAAATCATTCACATCGAAATCATGTGAGGATTCATATGCAGTAGAGAAACAAGCAGAATACAGAAAGTACAGAGGAGAGCTGAAAAAGGAAATGAGATCAGCAAGAGAATGTATGAGAAAAGATTAGCAGGTCACATAACTGGGAACACTGAAGTCTTTTACCAACATATGGACAGTCAATGAAAGGGTGGGTCAATTAGGAGATCCTGTGGAGGCAGAGGGTGTGGCTGAGGCACTAATTAAGTATCACAAAATAAGCGGATGCTGCAAATGTCACAGTAAAGGAGGAGGAAGTGAAGAAATTGGACAGGATGAAAATAGATAAAGTGGAGACAATTACAAGGTTGGCAGCTCTCACAGTAGAAAAGTCACCCAGTTTGAATGGGCTGCATCCTGGGTTGCTGAGGGAAGTAAGGGTGGAAATATCAGAGACTCGAACCACAATCTTTCAATCCTCCTTAAATATGGGAATGTTGCCAGAGGACTGGAGGATGCAGGTAAGCTTGGGTAGTTCGATCTTAGTTTAATTTGACCATTTTTATAATGTATCCATTGCAATAACTAACAAGGTCAAGAAAGCCATTTTATAATTAACACATGACCAAAGGAGCCATTTTGTGTTCAGTACTAACGTGCCGTCTAGAGGACACTATTTGTGCTTAAACATTAGCACAACACGGGAAGAAACGGTTACCGTGGAATAAGCTCTCACTCAATTGGTGCAGAGTATGAGCGCCAGGGGTTACTTCTGACAGTTGAAGAGATCATTGCATCTCATTGATAGCTACCACCCACTCCAAGCTGGGTAGCCCCCAGTCAGTTAGGTGCTGTCCTGCCACGACCTGCTTGCTTCAATGGGTGCTTGTAGCTTAGAGAGTCATCTCTCAACAGACGGATTAATAATCTATGCACCAAGAAAAACAAGCTCAACAAAGAAGACACCAGTCCTTCGCATCGCAAGCTGGAATGTGAGGACCATGTGTCCTGGCCTTACTGACACCCTTCTGCAGGTTGATGACACACACAAGACATCTTTGATGGACAAAGAACTCACAAGACTCAATGTGGACATTGCTGTGCTGCAAGAAACTAGACTCGGTCAAAGTGGATCCCTCAAAGAGAAACACTACACCTTCTTCTGGCAGGGGAAAGCCCAAGAGGCAACTCGTGAGCATGGAGTGGTTTTCACAGTAAAAAACACGCCACTTGAGATGAGTGAACCACCCACAGTAGGCTCAGAGAGACTTCTTACTCTTCAGTTGTCAACAAGCGTGGGCCCAGTTAATCTCATGTGCATCTATGTCCCGACACTCACCTCCACCCCAGATGTCAAGGATCAATTCTATGTGACACTGGATACTGCCATCAGTAGAATTCCCAGCACTGAGGGACTGTACCTTCTAGGAGACTTCAACGCAAGCTTGGGTACTGACTACAGCTTGGCCAACGAGCATAGAGCACCAGCGGATTGGCAAGATGAATGAAAATGGACAGAGGTTGCTGGAGCTATGCTGTCACCATGGATTCTGTGTGATGAACAGCTACTTCCAGGTCAAGCTGTGCCACAGGGTGTCCTGGAGACATCTGAGATCACACCACTGGCACCAGCTAGACCTGATCATCACCAGACATACCACCCTCAGCAGTGTCATCATCACTCACAGCTACCACAGCGCTGACTGTGACACTGATCACTCCCTGGTGTGTAACAAGGTCAGGCTTCAGCCAAGGAAGCTTCATCCATCCAAGAAGAACGTCGTCCTCAGATCAACACTTGAGGAACCACTGATCCAGAAAGGACCCAGGAGTTCCTCAACATCCTCGATCAGGCTCTTTCAGACAACAATGCTCAAGGTCTCAGTGTGGTGTCAAAGTGGAATCATCTGTTAACAAGCAGATGGAAAGGTGAGTGGAGCATTACCTTAAACTCGACATAACGGAGAATATTGTCATTGAAGTGGCTCTCACTGCCATTCCAGACTTCCCTGTCATGGAGGAGCTGGACAGTGACCCCACCATAGTGGAGCTCAACAAAGCCATTGACCATCTTGCCAGTGGTAAAGCCACGGGAAATGATGGTATTCCACCTGGAATCATCAAAAGTGGAAAAGTGGCTCTACTGCAGCATCTCCATGAACTTCTGTGTCTCTGTTGGAAGGAAAGATCTGCACCTCAAAACATGCGTGATGCAAACATTGTCACCTTGTACAACAATAAGGGGGAATCGCAGTGACTGCAGCAATTAGCGAGGCATCTCCTTGCTAAGTATTGTGGGGAAGGTCTTTGCTCGCATTGCTCTGACCAGATTGCAGACCCTGGCATCACACATCTATCCTGAGTCTCAGTGCAGCTTCAGAGCTGGTAGATCGACAGTCGACATGATTGTCTCACTTCGGCAGTTACAGGAGAAGTACTGTGAACAGTACAGACCACTCTACATTGTCTTTACATATGAACATACGAATTAGGAGCAGGAGTGGGCCACTCGTCCCTTCGAGCCTGCTTCACCATTCAATAAGCTCATGGCTGAACTGATTACTCCACATTTCCACCTATCTCCGATAACCTTTCACCCCCTTGCAGATAAAGAATCCATCCATCGCTCCCTTAAAAATATTCAAAGACTCTGCTTCCACCGCCTTTTGAGGAAGAAAATTCCAAAGACTCACGACCCTCTGAGGGGCAAATAGCTCCTCATCTCTGTCTTAAATGGGTGACCCCTTATTTTTAAACAGTGACCCCTAGCTCTAGATTCCCCCACAAGGGGAAACATCCTTTCCACATCCACCCTGTCAAAACCCCTCAGGATCTTGTATGTTTCAATCATGTCGCCTCTTTCTCTTCTAAACTCTAGTGGATACAAACCTAACCTGTCCAATCTTTCCTCGTAAGACAGCCCACCCATTCCATGTATTAGTCCAGTAAACCTTCTCTGTACTACCTCCAATGCATTTACATCCTTCCATAAATAAGGAGACCAGTACTGTACTCAGTACTGCAGAAGTGGTCTCACCAATGCCCTATATAGCTGAAGCATAACCTCCCTACTATTGTATTCAATTCCCCTGGCGATAAATGATAACATTCTATTAGCTTTCCTAATTACGTGCTGTACCTGCAGACTAACCTTTTGCGATTCGTGCACTAGGACACCCAGATCCCTCTGCATCTCAGATCTCTGCAATCTCTCACCATTTAGAGAATATGCTTTTTTATTCTTCCTGCCAAAGTGGACAATTTCCCACTTTCCCACATTATACTCCATTTGCCAGGTCTTTGCCCATTCACTTAACCTATCTATATCCCTTTGTAGCCCCCTTATGTCCTCTTCACAACCTACTTTCCGACCTATCTTTGTCATCAGCAAATTTAGCAACCATACTATTGGTCCCTTCATCAAAGTCATTTCGAGAATTGAAGAAGGTTGAGGCCCCAGCACAGATCCTTGTGACACACCACTCGTTACTTCTTGCCAACCAGAAAATGACCCATTTATGCTGACTCTCTGTTTCCTGTTCGCTAGCCAATCTTCTATCCATGCCAATATGTTACCCCTGACACCATGTGCTTTTATTTTCTGCAATAACCTTTGATATGTCACCTTATCCTTCTGGAAATCGAAATACAATACATCCACCGGTTCCCCTTTATCCACAGCACATGTAACTCCCTCAAAGAACTCCAATAAATTGTTTAAACATGATTTCCCTTTCACAAAACCATGTTGACTCTGCCTGATTACCTTAATTTTTTCTAAATGCCCTGCTATAACATCTTCAGTAATCGCTCCTAACATTTTCCCTAAGAAAGATGTTAAGCTAACTGGCCTGTCGTTTCCTGCTTTCTGTCTCCCTCCCTTTTTGAATAAATGAATTGCATTCGCTACTTTCCAATCTAACAGAACCTTCCCGAAGCGAGGGAATTTTGGAAAATTAAAACCAGCGCATCAACTATCTCACTAGCCACTTCAGGACCTGGCGACTTGTCAGCCCGCAGCTCCAACAATTTGTTTAGTGCCACTTCCCTGGTGATTGTAATTTTCTTGTGTTCCTCCCTCCCTTCCATTTCCTGACTTGCAGCTAATACTGGGATGTTATTTGTATCCTCAATAGTGAAGACCAATCCAAAGTATCTGTTCAATTCATCTGTCATCTCTTAATTATCCATTATTAATTCCCCAGACACACTTTCCATAGGACCAACACTCACTTTGTTAACTCTTTTCTTTTAAAAATAATCGAAACTCTTACTAGTTGTCTTTATATTTCTTGCTAGCTTTCTCTCGTACTCTAATTTTACCTTCCTTATCAATCTTTTAGTCATTCTTTGCTGTTTTTTATATTCTGTCCAATCTTCTGACCTGCCTCCCATCTTTGCACAATTATAGGCTTTTTCTTTAAGTTTGATAGTATCTTTAACTGTTTTCATTAAACATGATGGTGAGTCCCACCTTTGGAATTTTTCTTTCTCGTTGAAATGTATCTATTCTGTGTATTCTGAAATTTTCCTTAAATGTCTGCCACTGCATCTCTATTGACTTATCCCTTACCCTAATTTGCCAGTTCACTTTAGCTAGCTCTGCTTTCATGCCCTTATAATTGCCCTTATTTAAGTTTAAAATACTAGTCTGGGACCCACTCTTCTCTCCCTCAAACTGAATGTAAAATTCAATCATATTATGATCGCTGCTACTTTGGGGCACCTTAACTATGAGGTCATTAATTAATCCTATCTCGTTGCACAATGCCAGGTCTAGTATAGCCTGCTCTCAGGTTGGCTCCAGAACTTATTTTTCCAAGAAATTATCCCAAAAACATTCCATGTACTCCTCATCTAGGCTACCTCTGCCCATCAGAATTTTCCAGTCGATATGGAGATCAAAATCCCCCATAATTATTGCTGTACATTTCTGACAAGCTGCCATTATTTCTTTTTTTATACCCCATCCTACAGTGTGGTTAATGTTAGGTGGCCTGTACACCACTCCCACTAGTGACTTCTTGCCTGTATGATTTCTCATCTCAACTCAAACTGCTTCTTCATCGTGATCTCCTGAACTTAGGTCATCCCTCTCTATTGCGCTAATACCATCATTAATTAACAGAGTTACCCCACCACCTTTTCCAAGCTTCCTGTCCTTCCTAAATGCCATGTAACCTCCAATATTCACATCCCAATCTCTGTCGCCCTGCAGCCATGTCTCTGTAATGACTATCAGATCGTACATATTTATTCTATTTGTGCTCTCAGTTCATCTGTTTTGTTTCGAAAGCTCCATGCATTCAGATACAGAGCATTTAGTTTTGTCCTTTTATTATTTTTGTAACCTCTAGCCTTATCTGTTGATTTACTCTTAGATTTGTCTGCTCTGTCCCTTCCTGTCACAGTCTGTTTATCATTTCCCATATTTATACCTTTCTCTCTTGCCTTGCCTCTCCTCCTAGATTCACCATATCTTCCCAAATTTGATCCCTTGCCCCCACTATTCAGTTTAAAACCGTCTCTAGTTCCCTAGTTATGTGGCTCGCGAGAACACCGGCACCAGCACGGTTCAGGTGCAGACCGTCCCAACGTTACAGCCACCACTTTCCCCAGTACTGGTGCCAATGCCCCACGAACCAGAACCCACTACTACCACACCAGTCTTTGAGCCACGCTTTAATTTTTCTAATCTTATTTGTCCTATGCCAATTTGCACATGGCTCAGGTAATAATCCAGAGATGATTACCTTTGAGGTTCTCCTACTTAATTTGGTGCCTAGTTCCTCATACTGACTATGCAGAACCTCTGTCCTTGTCCTGCCTATGTCGCTGGTACCGACATGGACCACGAAGACTGCATCCACCCCCTCCCATTGTATGTTTCTCTCCAGCCCTGAGTAGATGTCCTGGCACCGTCAAGCAGCACAGCCGTCTGGGCTCTTGCTCTTTGCTGCAGAGAACAGTGTCAATCCACCTTACTATACTGTCCCCTACTACCACTACATTCCATTTTTCTCACTCTTTGAGCCGCAAACACTTTTTTTTTATTTCCAAAATATACTTTATTCATAAAAATCTGTAAAAATTACATTCCAAACATTTCAAAACAGCATCAAGTCAAAGAATACAGACAGTGCAAAGGTGATCAGTTACCTTCTGTACAATCATGAGTTGCCTCACAACCCTTCCATTTCATTGTCATGCCATATACATTTTTACATTTACAGCACGCAAAAATTCTCCGGTACAGTTCGAGGGGTTTCCCATGGATCCAACCCCTCAGTTCAGCTTGGTGGGGGGACCTTACACTGTGGTCTTTCCCCATTGAGCCTTTGCTGCGGCTGCCCCAAGCTTTAGTGCGTCCCTCAGCACGTAGTCCTGGACCTTGGAATGTGCCAGTCTGCAACATTCGGTGGTGGACAACTCTTTTCGCTGGAAGACCAGCAAGTTTCGGGCAGACCAAAGGGCGTCTTTCACCGAATTGATAGTCCTCCAGCAGCAGTTGATGTTTGTCTCGGTGTGTGTCCCTGGGAACAGCCCGTAGAGCACAGACTCCTGTGTTACAGAGCTGCTTGGGATGAACCTCGACAAAAACCACTGCATCACTTTCCACAACTACTTTGCGAAGACACATTCCAGGAGGAGGTGGGCGACCGTCTCTTCCCCGCCACAGCCACCGCGGGGGCATTGTGCGGAGGGGGCGGGACTTCGGGTGTGCATGAAGGATCTGACGGGGAGGGCCCTTCTCACCACCAGCCAAGCTACGTCTTGGTGCTTGTTTGAAAGTTCTGGTGATGAGGCATTCTGCCAGATGACTTTGACGGTCTGCTCGGGGAACCATCCGAAAGGATCCACCGTCTCCTTTTCCTGTAGGGCCTTGAGGACATTCCATGCAGACCACTGCCTGATGGACCGGTGGTCAAAGGTGTTTTCCCCCAGAAACTGTTCCATGAAGGATAGGTGGTACGGCACGGCCCAACTGCATGGAGCGTTCCGCGGCAATGTGACCAGGCCCATCCTTCGCAACACCGGGGACAGATAGAACCTCAGCACGTAGTGACACTTGGAGTTTGCGTACTGGAGGTCGACACACAGCTTGATGCAGCCACACACGAAGGTGGTCATCAGGATGAGGGCCACGTTGGGTACATTTTTCCCGCCTTTGTCCAGAGATTTGAACATCGTGTCCCTCCGGACCCGGTCCATTTTAGATCCCCAGATGAAGCGGAAAATGGCTCGGGTGACTGCCACGGCGCAGGAGTGGGGTATGGGCCAGACCTGCGCCACGTACAGCAACAACGTGAGCGCCTCGCACCTGATGACCAGGTTCTTACCCACAATGGAGAGAGATCGCTGCCCCCACATACCCAACTTTTGTCGTACCTTGGATACTCGCTCCTCTCATGCTTTGGTGCACGCCCCGGCCCTTACAAACCATATCCCCAGCACCTTCAGGTAATCTGACCTGACGGTGAAGGGGACAAAGGATCGGTCAGCCCAGTTCCCAAAGAACATGGCCTCGCTCTTGCCATGGTTAACTTTGGCTCCCGAGGCCAGTTCGAACTGGTCGCAGATGCTCATCAGTCTGCGCACGGACAGCGGATCCGAGCAGAAGATGGCGACGTCATCCATGTACAGGGAGATTTTAACCTGAGTGCCTCCGCTGCCTGGGATTGTCACCCCTCTTATGCTCGCATCCTTCCTAATAGACTCAGCAAAGAGTTCAATACAGCAAACAAACAAGACCGGGGAGAGAGGACAGCCCTGTCTGACTCCAGATTTGATCGGGAAACTTTCCGATTCCCACCCGTTGATTGAGACTGTGCTACTGATGTTTTTGTAGAGCAGTTGGATCCAATTGCAGATTCCCTCCCCAAACCCCATTTTGGAAAGCACGTCCATCATGTAGGTGTGCGATATCTTGTCAAAAGTCTTCTCCTGGTCCAGGCTGATGAGGCAGGTGTCCACACTCCTGTCCCGTACGTAGGCGATCGTATCCCTGAGTAGCGCGAGACTATCAGAGATCTTCCTGTCGGGTACAGTCCAGGTCTGATCGGGGTGAATCACCAACTCCAGAGCAGATTTGACTCGACTGGCTATGACTTTGGACAGAATCTTGTCGTCAACATTAAGCAGTGAGATGGGCCGCCAATTTCTGATTTCTGCCCTCTCCCCCTTCTGCAAACACTTACTGCGGATGTGTTTGCCCTGCATCACACTGGCATCCAGGAGTTGCCACATGCCGCAGCTGTGACACATCACCTGTCCTGTCATCCTTAACGTGTTTCAATTAAGTACTTCATTATTTTATTCAATTGTTTATTTTATTGTATATTTTATTAAGCTTACTACTAGTTTGTTTACTATTTTAAACATTAGGACTAAAATGGACCTTAATCACTTACCAGATACTCATCAAACATGTAGCTTCTTCCAAATCAATCAACTACCAGACAGCTCCTTCCACTGCACCGAAGCAAGAACCAAATCCTGTAAACTCACCCCAGCGGCTCTCTGTTTCCCTGCTCTCACTCTCCATTGTGATGTCACTCCTTGATTTTTTTGCCCCAGCTCCGCTCCTGCCGTGCTCCTCTCTCTCTCGCTCTGTCTCTGAGTCGGTGCTTTTGACACACTTGTGAACTTTCTGTTCTGTTGTGCTCTTCTGTCTCTGGTCCAAAAATCAGACTCCAGTGGGATTTGAACTCACAACCTTTGAATGCTTTCTTTATCATTATTTAAAAGTCCAACATGCTATCTATTGCGCCACACAGACTTTGATCGACATCACCAAGGCCTTTGATCTTGTCAGCAGAGACGGACTCTTCAAACTGCGATGGAACACAGGCTGCCCTCCTGAACTCTTGGGCATCATCTCTTCTTTCCACGAGAACATGCACAGTTCCATCAGTTACAATGGAGCAACATCAGACACTTTCAAGATCAGCAGTGGGGTAAAGCAGGGCTGCGCGCTGGCGCCAACTCTCTTGGGAGCAGAGGAACATAGGAGTAGGCCATTCAGCCCGTCGAGCCTGTTCTGCCATTCAATTCGATCATGGCTGATCATCTACCTCAACGCCCCTTTCCCGTGCTATCCCCATATCCCTTGATGTCATGAGTATCAAGATCTCTAACAATTTCTGTCTTGAACATGCTCAATGATTGAACTGCCACAGCTCTCTGGGATAGAGAATTCCAATGATTCACCACCGTCTGAGTGTAGAAATTCAACCCAATCTCAGTTTTAAATGGCCTACTCCTTATTCTGAGACTTGGTCCCCTGATTTTAGACTCACCAACCAGGGCAAACATCCTGCCAACATCCACACTGGCACGCCCTGTAATAATTTTATCAGTTTCAATGAGATCACCTCTCATTCTTCGAAACTTTAAGGAATACAGGCCCAGTTTCCTCATAAGACAATCCCACCATCCCAGGGATTAGTCTGGTGACCTCTGTTTCACTCCCTCTATGGCAAGTATATCCTTCCTTAGATGAAGAGACCAAACTATGCACAATACTCCAGCGCGGTTTCACCAAGGCTCTATACAATTGCAACAAGACATCTTTACTCCTGTACTCATGACCCCTCGTGTGAAGGCCAACATACCATTTGCCTTCCTAATTCATTGCTGCACCTGCATGTGAGCTTTTAGTGTCTCAGGAACAAGGGCACCCAGGTCCCTTTGGACATCGACAATTTCCAAACTCTCACAATTTAAGAAATACTCTGTCTTTCTGTTTATTCTACCGAAGTGGAGAACTTCACACTTATTCACATTATATTCCATCTGCCATGTTCTTTCTCATTCACTTAGCTGCTCCAGGTTCCCTGGAAGCCTCTCTGCATCCTCCTCACAACTCACACTTCACCGAGCTTTGTGTCATCTGCAAACTTGGAAATATTACATTTAATCCCTACATCCAAATCATTTATTTCGGTTGTTAACAGCTGTGGCTCCAACACTGATCCTTGCAGTACCCCAATAGTAACAGCCTGCCATCCTGAGGAGGACCTGTTATTCCTGCTCTCAGTTTTCGGTCTGTTAACCAACTTTCAATCCATATCAGTATATTCTCCCCAATTCTATGTGCTCTAATTTTGTTTACTCACCTCCTGTGTGCGACATTACCAAAGCATCCACTGGTTCTCCTTTATCTGTTCTACAGGTAACATCTTCAAAAAACTCAACGGGTTTTTTCAAACCTGTTTTCCTTTTCATAAATTTATGTTGACTCTGCCCAATCATATCATTATTTTCTAACTGTCCAGTTATCACATCCTTTATAATTGGTGTATTCGTCTCCATGCTGCTATTGTACACTTTCAGTGACTCAGATGGGGGTGTTCACCTGTATATCAGAGCTGACGACAAGCTGTTCATCTTGGCAAGACGTAGAGACTTGGACGTCGAGACTCCACTTTCCATCAACATTGACAACCTCACTTTGGAGGTTGTCAACAGCTTCACATACCTTGGATCAGCAATCACCAGCAATCTGTCCCTTGATGCTGAAATCAGCACCAGGATTGCCAATGCTGCAGCTGTCATGTCAAAGTTGAGAAGACGGGTGTGAACCGACAGCAAACTGACCGAAAATACAAAGCTCCACGTGTACCAGGCTTGTGTTCTCAGCACCCTCCTTTATAGTAGAGAAGCATCAACAACTTATACAAGCCAAGAAAAGCAGCTGAACAGCTTCCACCTCCACTGCCTCAGATGGATATTGGACAGCTCCTGGCAGGACAGAGTGCCGAATGAGGAAGTACACCAGCGTGCAGGGATCCACAGCATGTTTGCCCTCTTGAATCAGAGGCGGCTCTGTTGACTGGGCCAAATGAATGACAGTCACATTGCCAAATACATGCTCTTTGGTGAGCTTGCTATAAGCACAAGACCAACAGGTCAGGGAAAAAATCAAGTCATTTGGAGAGGTTTGAGTTAATTAAGGAGAGTGGGCATGGTTTTATAAATGGAAGTTCATGCTTGATGAATCTAACTGCATTTTTTGATAAACTATCTGAGAAAGTTGATGAAGGGAATGAAGTGGATGTTGTTTATATGGATTTTACAAAAGCATTTTATAAAGTACCACAGAAAAGGGTGGTTAACAAAATTGAGGTTCATGCATTAGGAGGGTCAGTGCCCATTTGGATAGGAAATTGGTTTAAGGACAGAAAATAGCGAGTCATATGAAATGGTTCTTGGTCAGACTGGAGGATAGTCAACAGTGGTGTTCCCCAAGGGTCAGTGCTAGAACCATTGCTTTTTTTTTGCTACAGATTAATGACTTGGATCTTGGAATATCGAGTAGAATCTCAAAATATGCCGATGACACCAAACTTGGAGGAGTGGCAAACAGTGAGGATGATATGAACTGCCTGAAACAGGATAGTTATCGGCTAGTAGGATGGGCAGACAGGTGGCAGATGGAATTTAATAGTGACAAGTGTGAGGTGATGCATTTTAGCAGAAGAAATAGGGAGAGGCAATATATACTCAATGCTACAGTTCTGAAGAGTGTGCTGGAATAGAGGGACCTGGAGTACATGTCCATCATTCTTTGAAGTTGGCAAGACATATTGCGAGAGTGGTTAGCAAAGCATGTGGGATCTTGGGCTTTATAAATAGAGACATTGAGTACAAAAGCAGGGTTGTTATGCTGAACTCTGGTTAGGCCCCAATTGGAGTGTTGCATCCAGATCTGCTCACCAATCTTTAGAAAGGATGTGCGGATTCTTGAGAGGATGCAGAGGAGATTTACCAGAATAGTTCCAGGGATGGAGGGTTTTAGTTTCAAGGTTAAGTTAGAAAAACAGGGTTTTTTTCTGCCTGTATCAAAGGAGATTGAGGGGAGAATGGATAGAGGTGTCGAAGGCTCTGACAGTTTTAGATAAGTTGGCAAGGAAAAATTGTTCCCATTAACTATTGGTACAAGGACTAGGGGATTCAGATTGAAGGTTTTGGACAAGAGATGCAGGGGGAATGTGCGGAAGAGCTTTTTTACACAGTGATTGGTAATGATCTGTAACTCGCTGCCCCCGAGGGTGGAGGAAGTGGAGACAATCGTTGGTTACAAAAGGAATTTCGATGGGCATTTGAAGGAAATAAATTTACAGGGCTAGGGGGATCGAGCAGACGAGTGGGACTGACTGGATCGCTCCATGGAGAGCTGGCCTGTACTCGATGGGGCGAATGGCCTCCTTCGATACCACAAATGACCCAATGACTCGATGAGTCTATGTCACTCTCAGAATCAAGACAACAGAGTGACAGATTTAACACAACATTATAACATATGTTTGGTTTGACAAATTCAATAATAACTCGTCTCCACTCCTAGTATTTCTAAATCCCACACATTCACTATAATGTGAACAATTATTTCCTGTTGTGTCTCTCTCACATTTGTAAACTTCACTGCATTGGAGTGAGGTGACATCTACTGGCGGGAAGCAAGAACTGCAATCAAGCAGCAGAAACTCCACAGTCTGTCAGGGTTAAAGAAACATTGCAATATGAGGAAATAGTGAAGGGGTTTGATCGTGTTGATGGAAACATGATTCCACTTGTGGTATCATATGAAGCAAGGGCCGGAAATATAAAATTGTCGTTAATAAAAGAAATGAGGAATTCATGAAAAATGCATTTGCTTAGAGAATGGTTAAAGAGATATACAGCACTGATAAAGGCCCTTTGGCCCACTGAGTCTGCACTGACCATCAACCACCCATTAATACTAATCCTATGTTAACCCAGAATACCCTACCACATCCCCACATTTCTCCTATCACCTACCCTAGGGCCAATTTACAACAGTCAATTTATCTATCAACCCACAAGTCTTTCGTTGTGGGAGGAAACCAGAGTACCTTGTGGAAGCCCACATAAACAACTTGCAAACTCCACACAGGCAGTATACTGAACTGAATCGGGGTCATTGAAGTTGTGAAGCTACAGTGCTCACCACTGCACCACCCTGAGAATGTGGATCGAGTAAAAAGTGAGATTGGATGGACAGAAGCAGTCTGAAAAGATGGCTCAAACAAAAGGTGAAAACCCTGAAATGTTAACTCTGTTTCTCTCTCCACAGATGCTGTCAGAGGTGCTGAGTATTTCCAGCACTTTCTGTTTTTATTTCAGCTTTGTAGGATATTGTTTTGATCTGAAAAAAATGCATGATCGGCTGTGGGTGCCAGTGAAATTCCACAGGAGTGAATAAAAGCCATGCCAACGGTGGCTCGTTGGTCTAGGGGTATGATTCTCGCTTTGGGTATATAAGTGATTAATATGTGAGAGGTCCTGGGTTCAAATCCCAGACGAGCTCTTCTCTGTTGCCATTTTTAGTTTAAGGTCATCGATTGCTTTCAGCCTTCCAGAAAGCGGAATCGATTTCCAAACTCAGCCTGCTTGAGGACCGGGGAACTGGATTCAAAGAGCTTGTCGACAACATTGAAATGAACAAAATATGCAGATTGTCAAGTGGGAATATAAGGTTGCAACAGTAACTAAAGGCCTGCTCGGGTCAGCAAATGAAACCCGACCCAAGCCTGACAGCACCACATCCGACCTGGTCCGAATCCTTTCATTTTTCCCCGTGCCCGAACTGACCACCAGAATGTTCAGTTAAACTTGCTTCAGTTTTTCACTTTTTAAGCTTGTGCAGGTAAGGCAACAAAAACTGTAAGTGGACTTGAAAGGTTGTTTAAATGTACATTAAGATTAGAGCTACGTACCGGAGGTGATGAGCTGAAGATTGTTACCATAGAAGTTAGTGATTGTGAGGTCACTAGTTAAAGAGAAACTCATGGAGTTGTGCCCAGACAGGTTGTCCCACACTGTATTGATTAAAATATTGCCCGAAGGCGAGATAATATCATTATACATTCCCTCGACTCCTGCTTTACAGGTTGAAATACTTTCTGCAAGTTTATCCAGAGAGCAGCTGAGATGCAGAGACCAGGAAGGTCTTGAGTGATTAATTATTATAAAATATACATTCTTATATTAAAGAGATTGTGCTCTACCTTCGATGGAATCGCTCACTGCAGACTAGTGCGGAGTGTTTCCCGCCTTGACGTCCTGGCTGTCACTGGATCTTGAGTCCAGGCCTCTGGATTACTGGTCCAGTAATCTTTGACATTTCTCCCTTGATCTAATATTTTAATCTGGTAAGTCAGATTTTACAAAAAAAAATTAAATGATTTAAGACTGCTTCATGTTCAGCAGTGCCAAATGAATAAAGAAATTCAAATATATTCAAAATTATATGTCAGCTATTAAATACTGATGCCCAGCTTTGAATACAAAAAATGCCTCTAATTGTGTTCTGGTCTGGAATGGAATTCTTCAGTGTTTCTGTTTAGCTTGGATTGACTCATCGATTTTCTTGTTTTTCACTTTGTCGATGCCTTTGAATAATTGTGGATCCTTCTTCAGGGAGTCTTCTTTCACCAGGTGGTTCTGACCTCTGATGATGTTGATCGTAATCAGCTTCAATTTGCTGATAGTTTTGGAAGTGAGCAGATTTCCTTTGCTTGAGTTCACAACATGGAACTTAGTCTGACGTGTGGACCCATGGGAGGATTTGAAAACTGCCCTTGCATTGGAGCATACAGTTGCATCCATCCAAACAGAGGTACAGTAGAAGTGACATATTCAGTTCAGTCTGTCGATCATGGGACTTTTAATCTCAGGGTTGTGAGTTTGAGCGCCATTTAGTTTTTCCATTTTTTAGGCTTCATTAGCAGAGAGTACAAGGAGTGTTTGAAATGAAATTCGACAACAGTATGAGAAACGCTCTCTTTCATTCGGGACTCTTAACTCTCTGCAGCATCTCGCTGTGAAAGATTGAACTTTATCTCATTTCTTTTTCAGCTGGGGGTCAGTGCAGCTCAGTGGGACTTCTGGCTGTCTCCCACCTCACAATTCATCAGTGCTGAGAAAGCAATGGGAAATATTACTCATGGCTGAGTAAGCAGAGGACACCGATTTAAGGTGAATGGGAAAAGAACCAAAGGCAACATGAGGAAAAACCTTTTTTATGCAGCAAATGGTTAAGATCTGATATGTACTGCCTGAGAGTGTGACGGAGGAAGATTCAACCATAGCTTTCAAAAGGATATATGATAATTATCTGAAGGGAAAAATAATTCAGGTTTTCATGGAATACATGAGGATGTGGCATGAGCTGAGTTGCTTGTGCAGAGAGGCAGCCCAAGCACGCTGAGCTGAATCCCTCCTTTTGTGCTGTAAGTATTCTGTGATCTATGATTCTATACAAAGTGAAACCAACACTCACATATGAGAAACTGACAGGTAAAGTGTAAACCCCACACTAACAAACCAGCAAATGCCAGGGACAGAGTAAAACCAACAGTCCTAGACAAGAAACTGACAGATACTGTGTGAAACCCAAAAATCACTTATCAGGATTTGGCATTTAATGTGTAAAAACCTCTCTTCAATATCCATCCTGCAAGGTACAAAGAAAATTAGGTACAAACCCAGGCTCATACTTCGAAGACTGAGAGATAAAGAGCAAAACACAGACTCACCTACAAGAGGCTGACAAGTACAGAGAATAAAATAGAGGGGGTGCAGATTAAAAACACATGCATGTAACGGATACTGATAGGGATAGAATCAAACCCTTTCTCACACATGACACGAAAATTGGTGGTGTCGTAAATAGTGAGGAGGAAAGCCTTAGATTACAGGCCAATATAGATCATCCGAGGCAAAGAATATAAGAGCAGGGAGGTTATGACGGAGCTGTATAAAATGCTAGTTAGGCCACAGCTGGAGTACTGTGTACTGTTCTGGGCACCACACTATAGGAAGGATGTGATTGCACTGGAGAGGGTACAGAAGAGAGTCACCAGGATGTTGCCTGGGCTGGAGCATTTCAGCTATGAAGAGAGACTGAAAAGGCTAGGATTGTTTTCCTTAGAGCAGAGAAGGCTGAGGGAAGATAAGATTGAGGTTTACAAAATTATGAGGGGCATTGATGGGTTAGATAGGAAGAAACATTTTACCTTAGCGGAGGGGTCAATAACCAGGTGGCATAGATTTAAGGTAAGGGGCAGGAGGTTTAGATGGGATTTGAGGAAAAAAATTTTACCCAGAGGGTGGTTGGAATCTGGAACGCACTCCCTGAAGAGGTGGTAGAGGCCGGAACCCTCACAACATTTAAGAAGTATTTAGATGAGCACTTGAAATGCTATAGCATACAAGGCTACGGGCCAAATACTGGAAAATGGGATTAGAATAGTTAGGTGCTTGATGGCCAGCACAGACTCAATGGGCTGAAGGGCCTGTTTCTGTGCTGTATAACTCTATGACTCTATATCAGAAACTGATAGATCTGGACAAAAGCTGATGTTCACATAATGTTGTTGAAAGATATGTGGTGAAACTCAAATTTTCTTTTATTTCCAAAATATACTTTATTCACAAAAATCTGTAAAAATTACATTCCCAAACAGTTTAAAACAGCATCAAGTCAAAAAATACAAACAGTGCAAAGGTGATCAGTTACCTTCTGTACAATCATGAGTTGCCTCACAACCCTTCCATTTCATTGTCATGCCATATACATTTTTACATTTACAGCACACAAAATTTCTCCGATACAGTTCGAGGGATTTCCCATGGATCCAGCCCCTCAGTCCAGCTTGGTGGGGGAACCTTACACTGTGGTCTTTCCCCATTGAGCCTTTGCTGCGGCTGCCCCAAGCTTTAGTGCGTCCCTCAGCACGTAGTCCTGGACCTTGGAATGTGCCAGTCTGCAACATTCGGTGGTGGACAACTCTTTTCGCTGGAAGACCAGCAAGTTTCGGGCAGACCAAAGGGCGTCTTTCACCGAATTGATAGTCCTCCAGCAGCAGTTGATGTTTGTCTCGGTGTGCGTCCCTGGGAATAGCCCGGAGAGCACAGACTCCTGTATTACCGAGCTGCTTGGGATGAAGATCGACAAAAACCACTGCATCTCTTTCCACAAAGTTAACTCACATAGCAATAGCAGAAACAGTCACAAACCGAAAACTGAAACATACAGAGTAAGAACCCACATTCTCACACCAGAAATTCACGGCTACAAAGTGAAGCTGACTCTCTCCTCCCAGGCACTGACAGGTACAAAAGAAAACACGCACTAACATACCAGGAAATGAAATGTAGGAAATAAAACCTGATTATCATGTCAGACATTGGCATTAATGACAGTTGTGGTACCCAGAATGCTCTGCGCTCCAGAATTTGCCTTGTCTCTGATAAGGAGCAGGCGCGGTAGTGGCTGAGCTCCATCTGCAGCTGGAGCGGAATATTCACAAAGTGCAGGGAGACCGCGCCCGTAGCGGGTGCACACAGCTGGAGCAGGGCGTCAAGGCCACAATGGGATGGAACAATCCCGTTTGTGTCCCTGCGGGTGGCGGTGAAGCTTTTCCCTGTGAGGCTTCCCGAAACTGCCCGCCAGCAAGGTCAACTGGTTAGAGAGCGTCTGTAAATGGATAGAAATTGGGGATTGGGCAGGGAGCGTCTCTAAATGAATAAGATTTGGGGACTGGGCAAGGAGCGTCTGTAAATGGATAAGAATTGGGGATTTAGCAGGGAGCGTTTTTTTATCCGTTCGTGGGATGTGGGCGTCGCTGGCTAGATCTCAGCTACAGTGATGTGTCCAGTTCTGGGCACCAGGTTTCAGAAAGGACATCAAAGCTTTTGAGACAGTTTGGAGGAGATTTACGAGAATGATACCAGAGATGAGGGGTTTCAGTTCTCTGGACAGGGTGGTGAAGCTGGGATTGTTGGCCAAAAATGTCAAGGGGAGGTGAGGAGAGATCTTTTTACCCAGTAACTGATTCGAATTTGGAATGAATTGTCTGACAGGGTGGTGGAAACAGATTCAATAATAACTTTCATAAAGGAATTGGACAAATATTTCAAAGTGAATTTCTCCAGGACTATGGGGAAATAGGCAGTGGGTTGGACTAATTGCATCATTTTTTTCACAGATTCAGCACAGGCACAAAAGACCGATTGGCCTCCTTCTGTGCTGTATGATTCTATGAAATAGTGACAGTCAGGGCAAGTCTGTACAAGAAGGAGAAATGGAGACAGGTCAGGGAGAGCACATCACCAAAACTGGGAGATACTACATTGGACAGGGAGGGTCGGAGGGGGAGAGAGCACATACATACAGTCAGAATCAGCACCTTCAGGGGAAGACAGAGAGAGGAACCAGTGAGTGTAGTACTGAACCCAGCCAGAGTCAACCTGCTGAAACACCAGTGAGTTCACACTGGGGAGAGATCATTTACCTGCTCCGTGTGTGGGAAGGGGTTCACTCAGTCATCCAACCTCACTGAACATCAACTTGTTCACACTGATCAGAGACCTTTTCAATGTCCTGACTGTGAGAAGAGCTTGAAAAGCAGTAATGATCTGCTGAAACACCAACACATTCACTCTGGGGAGAGGCCGTTCCCTTGCCATGTGTGTGGGAAGGGATTCACTCAGTCATTCAATCTGCTGCAACATCAGCAAGTTCACATGTAACTGCAGGGGTTGGATTCTGCTGTTGTTGCTGCTATTCATCACTTTCAGAGACAAAGTTGGGTCTTACTTTATAACCAGTGTAGTCCAGATCAAAAGCGTCTTCTTAATGTTGAGATAAACGGGAGAAGAAACCGGGAAGTGGCGGCGAGGATGGGGGAGGTGCTGCACCATCACTTTAATGGTGCACCCTCCCTCCCCCGGGTCCTTGCTGCACGCCCGCCAGGCCTGGTGGCTCTGATTGGGGTCCTGAGAGCCCCTGAGACTCGGTGCAGCTGAGGCTGTGCTCACCCCCGCTCAGCTCTGTTGTGATATTTAAAATACGAAAGGCCTGTTGGACTGAGAGCTGATCTGGAATTTAGAAAGCAGCATTACTGGAGGCTCATTGCTGCTCAGCACAATCTCACCCCCCGCTCCTGGGAATTGTTGATTCTACACCCTGTAGTTCAGTTCTGCAATTAACTCGAGGGGGAGATGTGTGAGCAGAAAAACAGAGCGAAATGAAAACACAGCTGGACAGATGTGCAACAGGTCAATCCACTGTGACAATAACTCCATCTCTGACTCCCTCCTGACAGTAACCAGCCCTTTCACAGAGACTGTGGGTGGCTCTGAAAAGAGCCTTTGGTTTATTAGATGTCATTTTGGCCGCTTTACTTTTTCTGGGAGCTCTGAGCGCTGGTTTCCTTGCGCAGCAGCACGGCCTGGATATTAGGCAGCACCCCGCCCTGAGCGATGGTCACGTCTCCCAGCAGCTTGTTGAGCTCCTCGTTGTTGCGGATGGCCAGCTGCAGGTGTCTGGGGATGATGCGGGTCTTCTTGTTGTCCCGGGCCGCGTTACCGGCCAGCTCGAGGATTTCAGCGGTCAGGTACTCGAGCACAGCAGCAAGATAGACCGGGGCTCCAGCACCCACACGCTCAGCATAGTTGCCCTTTCTCAGGAGCCTGTGAACACGGCCCACCGGGAACTGCAGTCCAGCCCGGGAGGAGCGGGACTTGGCCTTGGACCGAGCTTTCCTGCCGGTCTTTCCTCTTCCAGACATTTCCACAATCTCACAAATACTTTCACAAAGAATGGATAATTTCTCAGCTTTTGTCATAAGCTTGAAACAGTCAAGATGCCCGAGTGGTCGAAAGGGCTGTGTTCAGGTCGTAGTGTTTTCTGGAGGCGTGTGTTCAAATCCCAAATCTACCAAGTTGTGTTTTGACTGAACTGGAGGGATTTGGGAGCAGCGGTGAAGGGAGAACATGGAAGAATATTGACAAGTGAAATGAAAATGGACCCAAAGATGTTTCTTCAATACATTAAGGTAAGAGGCAACTAAAGAAAGAGGAGTGCACTGAAAAAACCAAAAAAATCACAGTGATTTTTGACATCTTGCCAGGATTGAGTGGCGCGTGCACGGGATGATGTCATTTTGCAGCGCCAACGTCATCACATTTCCGCAACAAATCCATCTTCGTGCATGCGTGATAAAGCGTCATTGGGTATCTAGCCACCCCATCCCCCCACCACTTGGCTGGAGGAAGTGGCTGAATGGGAGATTTTGAAGCTGTAGCTCTCCCCCCTCGGCAACTCACTCCAGGCCTCGACGATTCCCCCCCTCAGCCGCTCGCTCCAGACCTCGCTGCTCCCCCACCCCCCCCCACTCCCCTGGCCAGTTGTTCCTCGCTTCGCACCACCCCACTCTCTGGCCACTCGCTCCAGGCCGCGCCGCTTCCCTCCTCTCAGCCACTCACTCCTCCGTCGCCCTGTCACCCCTTGCGGCCCTCCTGCTTCTACAGGTGGCGCCTGGTGAAGAAATGTGGGAGCGAGTGTCACGGCCAGAGCTAGCAGCTGTGGGCTGGGCTGGGACAGGGTGGGGGTGGGGGTGCGGAGAGCGAACAGCCAGAGTGCGGAATTTCACCAGTAGGGAGGAGGGGGAGAAAGCGAGTTGCAGAGGGGGGAGAACGGTCAGTGGGGTGGGAGCTAGTAGCTGTGTTCGGGTGAAGTCAGTCCTGGTCAGTTATATAAACAAATCACAATAACGAATTGGCAGCACATTTTATCCTCTGCCCGATTTTCCTTTCCATCGATCGGGGTACTAATTCACTATCTTCCAATGGAAATTCAATCATCAAATTCCTTTTGTATTTAATAGGATTACTGAAATGTTAAATGGATCTGAGGATTACAGTTAGTATTAGCAAACGCACCCGAGTGAATTAGCACCCCAATCGATGGAAAGGAAAATCGGGGAAGTATAAAATGTGCCGCCAATTTCGTTATTGAGATTCGTTGAGTAATTCGATTCTGCCCAACACTGAAATTGGCGGCTTTTTTGAATTCAACCTTTCTGCCAGGACGACAATTTAAGCCAATGATTTGCTGTATTTTCTAATTCGAGGCTCGGCAATTGGTTAAGACATGCGAATGGGAAGAGGGTGACCAATCAGAAGTGGGCTCTGGATAGCGCGGGCTCAAACTGCGGGAATTCCAGGTCCCTGAATGACTGAGCTGAAACTGATCAGTTTCACAAACCCTGTCAGTTTCAGTGCAGGAAACACTGTCTCGTTGGAAATAACATCACAAGTGGGTCTGGTTCCAGCGATGGCTGCTGCAAAACTCCCGGATTCCCTCATTGCAGCGAAATCATTTTGAAATTCTATGAAAACAATGAGTGATTCTGGAGGAGTGATGTGGCTTTTCACTGAGGGCATGTGTCGACTGGAGAAATAACTAACTGCAGAGCCTCGGGCACTGTTTACACAGCCCGTTCAGAAAATCAAATCCACTGCATATCCTTGCTACAAATGAAATGTCAAATTGGGGGAATCTAGTTTTGCATCTCGAACACAGCACAGATTTATTCCAGACAGTTCTAAACAGCCTATCCCAGCTCCCGTTTCCAGGTCACTGCTCTCTCTGTGAGGCGGTGGGTGGCTCTGAGAAGAGCCTTTGTTGTGTTTGCTGGAAAGGGTCGAGTTGTTCAGCCGCTGAATTCGTAGAGAGTGCGGCCCTGCCGTTTCAGAGCGTACACCACATCCATGGCAGTGACCGTCTTGCGCTTGGCGTGTTCAGTGTAGGTGACCGCATCCCTGATCACATTCTCCAGGAAAACCTTCAACACCCCGCGAGTCTCTTCATCGATCAAACCCGAGATCCGCTTGACCCCGCCACGGCGAGCCAGGCGGCGGATTGCTGGTTTGGTGATGCCCTGGATATTATCACGAAGCACTTTGCGGTGCCGCTTTGCTCCGCCTTTGCCCAGTCCTTTCCCTCCTTTACCTCTGCCAGACTTTCTTTTATTAATTTCCAAAATATACTTTATTCATAAAAATCTGTAAAAAAAAATACATTACAAAACAGTTCCAAAAAGCACCAAGTCAAACAATACAGAGAGTGCAAAGGAGATCAGTTTCCTTCAATACAGGAGTGAGTTGCCTCACAACCCTTCCATTTCATTGTCATGCCATGTACATTTTACAGCAAACAAATATTTTCTGGCTACAGTTCGAGTGGTTTCCCATGGATCCAGCCCCTCAGTTCAGCTTGGTGAGGGGACCTTACACAGTGGTCTTTCCACATTGAGCCTTTGCTGCAGCTGCCCCAAGCTTTAGTGCTTCCCTCAGCACTTAGTCCTGGACTTTGGAATGTGTCAGTCTGCAACATTCGGTCGTGGACAACTCTTTGCACTGGAAGACCAGCACGTTTCGGGCAGACCAAAGAGCGTCTTTCAACGAATTGATAGTCCTCCAGCAACAGTTGATGTTTATCTCGGTGTGCGTCCCTGGGAACAGCCCACAGAGCACAGACTCCTGTGCTACAGAGCTGCTTGGGATGAACCTCGACAAAAACCACTGCATCTCTTCCACACCTGCTTTGCAAAGACACATTCCAGAAAGAGGTGGGCAACGTCTCTTTTCCACCACAGCCACCTCGAGGGCCGCCTGTGGATGGGGTGAGACTTCGGGTGTGCAGGAAGGATCTGACGGGGAGGGCTCTTCTCATCATCAGCCAGGCTACATTTTGGTGCTTGTTTGAAAGTTCTGGTGATGAGGCATTCTGCCAAATGACTTTGGACTTCTGCTCAGGGGACCATCCGACAGGATCCACCATCTCCTTTTCCCGTAGGGCCTTGAGGATATTCCGTGCAGACCACTGCCTGATGGATTGGTGGTCAAAGGTGTTTTTCCACAGAAACTTTTCCATGAAGGATAGGCAGTATGGCATAGTCCAACTGGATGGAGCATTCCGCGGCAATATGACCAGGCCCATCCTTTGCAACACCGGGGACAGATAGAACCTCAGCACGTAGTGACACTTCAAGTTTGCAAACTGGGGATCTACACACACAAAGGTAGCCAGAAGGATGAGGGCGACGTTGGGTACATTTTTCCCGCCCTTATCCAGAGGTTTGAACATCGTGTCCCTCCGGACTTGGAACATTTTGGATCCCCAGATGAAGCGGAAAATGGCTCAGGTGATCGCCACAGCGCAGGAATGCGGTATGGGCCAGACCAGCACCACGTACAGCAATGTGAGCACCTCGCCCTTGATGACCAGGTTCTTACCCATAATGGAGAGAGATCGCTGCTCCCACATGCTCAGCTTATGTTGTACCCTGGCTACTCGCTCCTTCCAGGTTTTGGTGCACGTCCCAGCCCTTCCAAACCATATCCCCAGCACCTTCAGGTAGTCTGACCTAACGGTGAAGGGGACAAAGGATCGGTCAGCCCAGTTCCCAAAGAACATGGCCTTGCTCTTGCCGTGTTTAACATTGGCTCCCAAGGCCAGTTCGAGCTGGTCGCAGATGCTCATCAGTCTGCGCACAGACAGTGGATCCGAGCATAAAACGGCGACGTCATCCATGTACAGGGAGGTTTTAACCTGAGTGCCTCCGCTGCCTGGGATTGTCACCCCTCTGATGCTCGCATTCTTCCTAATAGACTCAGCAAAGGGTTCAATACTGCAAACAAACAAGACAGGGGAGAGAGGACAGCCCTATCTGACTCCAGATTGGATCGGGAAACTTTCTGATTCCCAACCATTGATTGAGACTGCACTACTGATGTTTGTGTAGAGCAGTTTGACCCAATTGCAGATTCCCTCCCCAAACCCCATTTTGGAATGCACATCCATCATGTAAGTGTGCGATATCCTGTCAAAAGCCTTCTCCTGGTCCAGGCTGATGAGGCAGGTGTCCACCCTCCTGTCCCGTACATAGGTGATCATATCCCTGAGTAGCGGAATGCTATCAGAGATTGTCCTGCCTGGTATAGTATAGGTCTGATCAGGGTGAATCACCAACTCCAGAGCAGACTTGAATCGACTGGCTATGACTTTGAACAGAATCTTATCGTCAGCATTAAGCAGTGAGATGGGCCACCAATTTCTTATTTCTGTCCGCTCCCCCTTCCGCTTGTCGATGAGGGTGATGATGCCTTTCCTCATGGATTCTAACATCCTGCCAGCCTGGAGCATACTCTTGTTTACTGCCAGACATGTTGATTCTTGCCTCAAATCAGTGCACAATAAAAGAGACTGATTCCGTCAGGCTCCTTTTTTTACAGGCCACCCGGACCTGGCTGAGAAAGGCAGAGTGAGAGCAGGGAGGGGAGGAGACAAGAGTGAAGATTAAACAGAGAGCTAGATGGAGGAGACACCCAGAGTGACAGACAGAGAGAGAACGGTTCCTCATCTTTCAGCTCCACCTCCAGTTTCCTCCGGGCTGCCAATTTCAAACCCTTTATTAACAGTGGAACCGAAACCCAGCTCTCCACACAAAGCCTTCCAGACTCGGTCTTCATAGTCAAGGCTTTCCAGAAAGCCGGAGCTTTTAAATATGGTCCCGATGCAATTAACGCTCAGTAATATTCCCACCTAAACACAGTCCATTCGATAACAAGAAACCTCCTCAGTAACATCACCATTTCCACACACATCCGCTTCCAGCAGTTTACAGCACCTGACTGCAGCTGCTTGGGGAATCTCCTGTGTTAAGATTGGAGTTGGAAAGCGGCCTTTACCCGGCAGTGTTATTGTCTCACACTGAATCTGCTAGACATCCTGTTCTCTTTATTGCGAGAGAGAAAGCACGGATTTAGGAAATGTTCATTTGAAATGATCTCTGTTAAGAACGAGCCCGGCCGTGGGACAGGTATTCCAGTGCAAAGAGCTGTCCATGACCGCGTGTTGCAGACTGGCACATTGCAACGTCCAAGACTATGTGCTGTGGGACGGCATTAAAGCTTGGGGAAACCACCATGGAGACTCAATGGGGAAATGATGCAGTCTGAGGCCCTAGTAGGCCATAGTACAGTGAGGGGCTGGAACCCGTGTAAAACCCCTCGGACTGTTTGCACCAGAGAATGTTTGATGTGTAATGTAAATACTGTAAATATAACCTGTGCAGGCAGGGATAGTGAGATACATCATGTACATTATTGAAGGACACTGATCTGTATTGTACCTTATGTAATATTAAATTTGAACTGCTTTGCAATGTAATTGCAGAAATTATATGAATAAATTACATTTTGTGGAAAAGAAAGCAGCTTTCCTGTCAACACACACCTTGTCTCAGGGCACAACTTTCCTGTGATCTTGTCATACCCAACTTCGCTCTATATCTTCTGACACGCACACTTTACAGTCTGTCATTTCCAAAAACAAGCATTCTAAAATCAAAAGACCTTTTGTTTATTTCTCCTTTCTTTTCATTTCTCCTCTATTCTTCTCAATCACTCCCTTCAACAGTCCTATTCAGATCAAGGTGGAATGTGAATAGTGTCACAACTCACCTGACACTATTATTACCCTTCTCTTCTCTTGTCTCATTCAATGGGAAAGTTTTATTCACCAGTCTGTTGCTGTTTTACACTCTTGCCATACCATCTGGTATTGCATCCATCTGAATTCTGTGCTTTCATGGCCTTATATTTCTTTTCCACTTCTGTATGATTTGTTTGCTTCAGTTCCATTCAACCAGGCTGGACCACAGGGAAGCTTGGAACCTTTGCCTTGGACGGGTCCACGTTGATCCATGACATTCAGAATCACCTCCTTGAAATAACTCCATAGTACAACTACAGTAACCACACAGCATCTGCTTCAAACACTCCTCCACATTTTATCTGTTCTGACCGTCAACACCTCCAGCTCTTTTGTTTAAGTGGAACCCATCAGGTGTGTATAGGCTCCTTCTATTCTGAAAGCTGTAGCACTGGTTCAGGGAATTCAGCCCTGTTTCTCTACTCGAAAGGATCAGCCATGCTTAATCTGCCTCGTATTTTGCTTTTATTGCAACGTTACAAGACCTCCAATCCTCTGGCACCACACCTGTATTCAGTGAGGGATTGGAAAATGATAGTCAGATCTTCCACTATTTCTTCCCTGGCTTCTTTCAACAGCCTGGGGTACATTTCATCTGGTCCTGGTGATTTATCCACATTCAAGGATGCTCATCCCATTAAGACTTCCTCTCTCCTTAAGTTATCACGTCCAATACTTCACACTCCTACTCCTTAATAACAATATCTGCATCACCCTCTCATTCGAGAAGACAGTAAAGTATTCATGAAGGATATTGGCAACATATCCCACCCCGATACAAAGGTTACATTTTTGATCTTTTCTGTGCCCTGCTGTTTGCTTCGTTGCCTCGAACTCTAATGTTTTCATGCAACATCTTTGGGTCCATTGTTATTTTGTTTTCCCATGTTCTTTCCTGCTTTTTCTTTGCTTTTTACCGCTGCTCCCAAACGCCTCCAGTTCAGTCAAAACACAACTTGTCAGAAGTGGGATTCGAACCCACGCCTCCAATGGAGACTGCGACCTGAACGCAGCGCCTTAGACCGCTCGGCCATCCTGACTGCCGGTGATATGTAATTAATGCTAAGGAAATTATTCATTCTTTGTGAAAGTATTTGTGAGATTGTGGAAATGGCTGGAAGAGGAAAGACCGGCGGGAAAGCTCGGGCCAAGGCCAAGTCTCGCTCCTCCCGGGCTGGACTGCAGTTCCCGGTGGGCAGTGTTCACAGGCTCCTGAGAAAGGGTAACTATGCTGAGCGTGTGGGTGCCGGAGCCCCGGTCGATCTGGCTGCTGTGCTCGAGTATCTGACCGCTGAAATCCTCGAGCTGGCCGGTAACGCGGCCCGGGACAACAAGAAGACCCGCATCATTCCCAGACACCTGCAGCTGGCCGTCCGCAACGACGAGGAGCTCAACAAGCTGCTGGGAGGGGTGACTATCGCTCATGGCGGGGTGCTGCCTAATATGCAGGCCGTGCTGCTGCCCAAGAAAACCAGCACTCAAGAGCTCCCAGAAAAGGTAAAGCTGCCAAAATGTCATCTAATAAACCAAAGGCTCTTTTCAGAGCCACTCACAGTCTCTGTGAAAGGACTGGTTACTGTCAGGAAGGAGTCAGAGATGGAGTTATTGTCACAGTGGATTGACCTGTTTCACATCTGTCCAGGTGTGTTTTCAGTTCCCTCTCTGGATTTTGCTCTGTTTCTCTGCTCACACATCTTCCCCTCTAGTTAAGTGAAGAACTGAACTACAGGGTGTCAGAATCAACAATTTAATCAATCCCGCTGCCTTCGATTTGATAAATCCCGAGATTATCCCGGTACATTAACCGGAACTGGTTCGGAGCTGATGAATTAATTTAATAATGGAAGTGTCCGGGTTAATTCTCTGTTTTTCATTTGGACAGTTTGAATTGTGTCTTTTTTTTCTCTCTGGTGATCTGAGCGACGCTTCTCAATGAGAATCTGCTCCCAGAACAGAGTAAATGCAGGAAGAAAGAGGCCATTCTCGGGCTGTGTGTTTCTCTCCTAACCTGATCTGTTTAGAACGCACTGTTCCCAGAGGACGGAATCAGTGAGAGTTGTTCACACACAGGAGCTGAGTCCATTGCAGCGCTTTAATATGTGCCTTCCCCCCGGCCCTCCCTATTCTCCGGACACAGAGCTGTCTGTTTCATCCGGCAGCGGGATAGAGTCGGGGATTCTCTCCCCGCAGTGTCAGGGCCTGCAACCCCGGGGAACTGGCGGTTTCAGTCAGAGTGACCGAGCTGCCTTACATATCCTGTGTACTAATCTCCAATGGATTCAAATATTAGTGAACTTATTGGGTAATGTTTGTAAATAACCCTCATGTGAACGGACCCGGCTCCATTAATGCCTTCCAAATAAAACTGGGATCCATTTCTTTTCCCCAAATGCCAGCTAACGGATCCCAGGAGCGGGGTTGAGATTGTGCTGAGCAGCAATGAGTCTCCGGTAATGCTGCTTTCTAAATTCCAGATCAGCTCTCAGTCCTACAGGCCTTTCGGGAAAGTGATGTGACAAAACAGAAACCATGTGGCCGCCCCTCCAATCTAATGGGTTTGATGATGAACAGAGATGGCAGCTCTTTCCTTTGCTGATTTGGTGGCTCTGAAAAGAGCCCTTGTTACACTTGTTACTGAAGCTGGGTTTTAGGTGCGTTCCCCGCGGATGCGGCGGGCCAGCTGGATGTCTTTGGCCATGATGGACCGGGATCATTCTGGTGAATCTGCTCATTTTCCGGCAGAAGCATCAGTCGCTGTTTGAACTGTTTAAAGTCAGGGGTGTATTAGCAGCCAGAAAGTGAAGGGCAGTTCATTGCTCCCTGCAGCATTATCCGCCTCTTTCAGGAGAAAGGATCTGAAACCGCTCGTTTCTGTCAGTCCCCGAGAAGCCTGTGAGAAGCAGTTAGTCGCTAATTTGTTCCTTTTACAGAGTGGAAGCTGATATTTGTCCCGTTTTAAATTGCTGAACTGGACCTTCCTCCCGCCGCTTACAGTTAACAGATTGACAAATGAAAACGATTCCTAAAATCGCGTCAGGATTTTGTGACGGTAAATACAGTAAAACAGAACATAAAATGAGAGGTTTTAAAATTGTTGCCTGAAAATTGAAATTTTCCATCACTTCAATTCCTTCCTGCTCTGGAATTGCCTGGCTTTTTCCAATTGGAAAATATAAGCCGATGAGAACTTCTATTTACTTATATGTGATTCTCCTATTGGTTAAGAATTGGATTGAGAAGCGGGTGACCAATCAGAGACAGAGTCAAACTGCGGGGATTCCAGGCCCCCAGTAACTGAGCTGAAACTGTTCAGATTGACAAACCCTGGCAGTAGCTTCACACATTGGACACTTCACACTGAGTCATTCAAGGGCTGGTGTGAGAGAAGCTTCAGATCCTGTCATTACTCTCTGACCCATTATTCATCTCGAACCAAACAATTAGTAAATGTGAAGCAGTGAAGAGACTTTTCATTCTCACTGCAGAATGCGTCATCTGGGGAAATAAGGAACTATTATTTTCGGAGATTCCAGGTACGTTCCTCCCTGAACAAATCCATTCCTAACATTCCCGATCACAGCCTATCCCAGCTCCTGTTGTCACCCGACTCCAGCTGAATTGGAGAAACTCATGTGTTGGGGTTTGAGTTGTGAGGTGGGGTTTCTCCGCCAGTGTTACTGTCTTACAAACTCTCCCCCTGAATTTGTGAACTGAGACTGCACCGAACACATCCCCCGTTAGAGTGAGGGCCGGACATCCCTTTGTTTTATGACAGAGAGTGGGGAAAGGGCTGGGTGGAGGGGAGTCACCAGGGATCCTGGATTTACTCCAAATCATTTCCATGTGGAATCTGCAGGCGGGGCCTGGACAGGGATCATTTGATCAGGGGATCAGCTCTTTCCTGAGAGATGTGGGTGGCTCTGAGAAGAGCCTTTGTGTTCAGATGTTTACAAGTTTCCCGCGCTTTCACTTCTTTCCAGACCCTGCTTTCTGAGACTTCGCTGCTTTCGGCTTGACCTTGCTCTTCCATGTCTGCACTTTCTTCAGCGCCTTTCCGCCCGCCGCACTCTTGCCTTTTTTGACCTTCTTCGCAGGAGACTTTTTCTGAAGCGCTGCTTTCTTCACCGCCTTATTTGGCGTTGCCGCCGCCTTGCTGCTCGTTTTCTTGGCTGTTACTTTCTTTGTTGTCACTTTCTTGTCTGCTGGTTTCTTCACTAAAGATTTCTTGTCTGCTGGTTTCTTCACTGAAGATTTCTTGTCTGCTGGTTTCTTCACTAAAGATTTCCTGGCTGCTGGTTTCTTCACCTTCTTTCCCACTTTTCCCTGGGTTTTCCTTCTTGCTGATTTTGAAGGAGCCGGAGGCGCCCTGTCCATTGCTCTGCACCAGGGAGCCTTTGTTCACATTCCTCTTGATACTTTGCTTGATCTGGGTCTTGAGCTTCTCCTGAGCGGTGGCAGACCTGCAAGGAATCAACTACCAGCTAGCGTATAAAGCGAGACCAAGGCTCAGGGCCTTCAGTTACCTGGAGAGGAGTCGGAGAGGCAGCGAATCCTGTGAGGAACCACAATCCAGGAAGGATGAGAAGGTCATTGTCAGGGTACAGAGGAGATTAAGTTAAAGATTTACAAGTTTATAAGCAAGCGCAGAGCCAAGGAACGGTGCTGGGGCAGATCAAATAATAGGAAGCTGTGATCAGTTGGAAGGCAAGAGTGACAGAAGAGATGATGGTGCAAGGCAAAAGTAAGGGGACAAATGAGCAACATTTTGAAAGCACAGATACCAGAAGTGGGGTTTGAACCCACATAGACACATGACTATTGGATCTTAAGTTCAACGCCTTAACCACTCGGCCATTCTGGTACGTTAACACACCACTAAAAATGAAATTTAATGTGATCCGGGTGCCATCTGGCCTTTTCCAATATAAAGTTTTGACTCAAAAACAAGAAATGCTGGATTCACTCAGCAGGTCTGGCAGCATCTGTGGAAAGAGAAGCAGAGTTAACGTTTCGGGTCAGTGACCCTTCTTCGGAACTGACAAATATTAGAAAAGTCACAGATTATGAACAAGTGAGGTGGGGGTTGGGCAAGAGATAACAAAGGAGAAGGTGCAGATTGGACCAGGCCACATAGCTGACCAAAAGGTCACGGAGCAAAGTCAAACAATATGTTAATGGTGTTTTGAAAGACAAAGCATTAGTACAGATTAGGTGTGAATATACTGAATATAGAACATCAGCAAGTGCAAACCTGAAGAAAAACAACCTGAAAAAAACAGTGGGTAAGCAAACTGAACAAACTAAGATGAAATGAAATAAATGCAAAAAATGTAAAAAGGAATGCCAAAAAAAAGGAAGAAAAAATAACTAAAAATGACTAAAAATGAAAGTAAAGAGGGGCGCTGTCATGCTCTGAAATTATTGAACTCAATGTTCAGTCCGGCAGGCTGCAGTGTGCCTAATCGGTAGATGAGATGTTGTTCCTCGAGCTTGCGTTGATGTTCACTGGAACACTGCAGCAATCCCAGGACAGAGATGTGAGCATGAGAGCAGGGGGGAGTGTTGAAATGGCAAGCAACCGGAAGCTCAGGGTCCTGCTTGCGGACTGAGCGGAGATGTTCCGCAAAGCGGTCACCCAGTCTGCGCTTGGTCTCCCCAATGTAGAGGAGACCACACTGTGAGCAGCGAATACAGTATACTACATTGAAAGAAGTACAAGTAAATCGCTGCTTCACCTGAAAGGAGTGTTTGGGGCCTGGGATAGTGAGGAGAGAGGAGGTAAATGGGCAGGTATTACACCTCCTGCGATTGCAAGGGAAGGTGCCCTGGGACGGGGACGAGGTGGTGGGGGTAATGGAGGAGTGGACCAGGGTGTCGCGGAGGGAACGATCCCTTCGGAATGCTGACAGGGGAAGGGAGGGGAAGATGCGACTGGTAGTGGCATCACGCTGGAGGTGGCGAAAATGGCGGAGGATGATCCGCCATCATTATGACTCCTCTCCCATGCTAAATTGGACTCTTCATTATTTATGAACCTCAATCGGATCACCCCTCAGTCTAGGTTTCTCTAAGGTGTAGGGTCCCAACTCTTTTAGTCTAACTTGATAACCAAGATGTCTTATACTGGGAATTCGTCGAATGCCTCTCCTCTGTACCCTTTCCAAAGCCTCAATATCACCCATCATGTGAGGAGACCAAGACTGGATACAATATTCCAAGTGAGTCCTGACCAAGGTTTCATAAAAGGACAAATTCGGGACATCTCAGATACTGAAGGAGTCTGTGTCCAGAAGCAGCAAGACCTGGACAACATTCAGACTTGGGCTGCTAAGTGGCAAGTAACATTCACACCACATAAGTACCAGGCAATGACCATCTCCAACAAGAGAGAATGTAACCATCTCCCTTTGACGATCAACAGCATTACCATCGCTGAATCCCCCCACCATCAACATCCTGGGGGTTACCATTGACAAAAGCTTAACTGGACCATTCATATACATACTCTGGCTACAAGAGTAAATCAGATAGTGGGAATTCTGTGATGAGTAACTCAGCTCAAGGCACGTGGTGAAATGCTCATTAGGAGAGCTGGAGAAATGGACTGGTCAGGTGGGCAGAAAAGTGGCAAATGGAACTCAACTTGGAGAAGTGTGAGGTGATGCCTTTGGTGAGGTCAAACACAGCAAAGGAATACACAATTAATGGGTGAATGCTGAGAGGTGTAGAGGAAGTGAGGGACCTTGAAGTGAATGTCCAATAATCCCTGAAAGTAGCAGGACATGTTGATAAGTTGGTTGAGAAGGCTTATGGCATCCTTTCCTTTATTAGCCGATGTATAGAATATCAGAGCAGGGAGGTTATGCTGGAACTGTATCAATCATTAGTTAGGCCACAACTTGAGTTCTGTGTGCAGTTCTGGTCACCTCATTCCAGAAAGGATGTAATTGCACTAGAGAGGTTACAGAGGAGATTTACGAGGATGTTGCCAGCTCTGGAAAAATGCAGCGATGAGGAAAGATTGGATCAGCTGGGGTTGAATAGAGGAGGCTGAGGGGAGATTTGATTGAAATGTACAAAATTGTGAGGGGTCTGGATAGAATGGATGGGAAGGGTCTATTTACCTTAGTAGGAAGGTCAGTGTCTAGGGGGCATAGATTTAAATTGATGTGTTGAACAATTAGAGGGGAGATGAGGAAAGGTTTTTTCACCCAGAGGGCTGTGGGAGTCTGGAACTCACTGCCTGTAAGGGTAGCTGAGGCAGAAACCCTCAACTCATTTAAAAGGTGTCTGGATGTGCACCTCAAGTACCTGAACCTGCAGGGCTACCATCCAAATGCTGGGCAATGGGATTCAGCTGGGTGGCTCGTTTTTTGGCCTGCCTGTGCTGTAAACTTTCTATGTTCTATGATTCTATGCAGACACAATGGGCCGAATGGCCTCCTTCTGCACTGCAATAATTTTGTGATTTTTGACTCTCCAAAACTTGTCAACCATCTACAGGCACAAACCAGGATGAGTGCAGCACCAACAATACTCTAGAAACCGGACACCGTCCAGGACAAAGCAGCTGGCTTGATTGTCACCCCATTCACCACCTTAAACATTCACTCCCTTCATCACTGACGCACAGTGGCAGTAGTGTGTACCATCTACCAGATGCACTGCTGCAACTCACCAAGGCTCCGCAGACAGCACCTTCCAAACCGAAGACCTCCACCACCTTGAAGGACAAGGGCTGCAGATGCATGGAAACACCACCATGTGCAAGCTCCCCTCCAAGTCACACACCATCTGATCTGCAAATATATCGCTGTTCATGCACTGATGCTGGGTCAAAATTCTGGATCTCCCTTCCTAACAGCACTGTGGGTGTACCTACACCACATGGAGTGCAGCAATTCAAGAAGGGAGCTCACCACCACCTTGTCAAGGACAATTAGGGATGGGTAACAAATTCTGGCCTTGCCAGTGTCGCTCACATCCCATGCAAGAATATGCCTCATTTTATACTCAATTGTCCTCTGAATGCAGCCCAACCCTCTATTTGCTCCAACTATCACTTCACAGCATTGCTGCTGTAACTTTAGAGATCTGTGCACCAGAACATCCAGATCTCTGCTCAAAATTATTTTCTTTCTCCACCTGCTTTATTGTTTTTCCCTGAAGGGTGTATGAATGTTGAGCATTCGCCCTGTCCACATGAATAACACTGCACTTACCCAAATTAAACATCATTTACCAGTCATGAACCCAATCTCCCAACACATTAAGATCAGCCTGAAACAGTCGAGTATCGTCTACAGTCTAAACACTCGCACAGATCTTCAAATCATCTGTAAATTTACAGATGGTGCCCCCTACACCTACATCCAGATCATTAATAAAAATAGTAAAGAGCAACAGTCCCAACACCGATCCCTGTGGGACACCACTGGTAACTGGTCTCCAAACAGATCCAGATCCATCTGTAACTACTTTCTGCCTACGTCTGCCAGTCAGTTCCCAATCCAGATCAATATATTACCACTGATACCAGGGCCTTTAATCTTATCGAGAAGCCTCTTGTGTGGAACCTTATCAAAATCTTTTGGCTGAGATCTGCTAATTGAACACAGGCCGGGGATGAGGCCCAGGCCTGTCCTGCTTTGTGTGTGGGTCTCAGGACCACACAAGGTGAGATCAGCTCACTGAGCACAGGCCCATCCTGCTCTATATGGTGCTCAGTACCTCACCAAATGAGAATAACTAACACACCACAGGCCATGGAGCCTCGGCCCATCCTTCCCTGATTGCGGTTCAGTGCCAACCAGGTCAGATCAGCTAATTCAGCACAGGCCGGAGATGGAAGCTGGATCTTTCCTGCTCTGGGGACACCGTACCATACCAGGTGCGATGAAGTAAAATACCACAGGCCGGGGATGGAGCCTGTAATTTCCCTGTTCTGTGTGGGGCTCTGTACAACAACGTGTGAGAAGAACTATCATCCCTCAGGCTGAGGAAGGAGCCTGGGCCCATTCTGTTCTGTGTGGCTCCTACCACACTGAGTGGGATCAGTTAACACAACACAGGCCATGACTACAACCAGGCCCTTTCCTGCTCCGTGTGGCTCAGTATCACACCAGGTGGCATCAGCTAACACAGCACAGGCTGGGGCTGGGGCTGGAGCCTGGGCCCGCCCTTCTCTGTGGGCTCAGTAACAACCCGTAAGATGAACTTTTTTCAAAAGACTTCAGTGTATTTATCTCTGTCCAACACTCTGAGGCACCTTTCTGTGTTTATAAAGAGTGTAATTTATTGACTGGTCTCTTGGATCAAACAGGGTAACAGACAGAGGTCTGTGTGCAGAGGGTTTGGGGGTGAGCTCTGATTCCTAACCCTTTCTGGATTGTGAGGAATAAAGAATGAATGAGAGAGAGGGAATGTGGGAGAAGGGATGATGGAAGAATTTGTCCGAGAACCTGATTAAAAGTGGCTCAAACGCAAGATAATATTAAGATATCAAGAGCAGAACATTAACATAATCTGAGTTCCGCGATCTGGTCGGTTCCCATTCCCCTGAAGTGAGGAATGAACGGGTGGGGAAATTCCGCCTGGAGTTATATTTGTCTCCAATGAAGATGAGTTCACAGTGAGGCTGGAATAGCTCAGTTGGGAGAACACTAGATTGAAGAACCAGGATACAATCCCTGGTTTCATCAGTTTTAATTTGGTGTCTCCTTCATTTTAAGTAGAGAGAATCAGAGGGGAGATTTTCCACTCTTGACCCCATGGGCTGAATTTTAAACTAACGGTGCGGCTCTCGGCAGAGGCACCGGAAGTGGGTGTCGTCACCACACGAGTGAAATGTGGCCGACCGACCCCGATCACGGAGCAGCCGACCAATTAATGAAGGGGAGGCGTGGGGCCCATGTAAACAAGGACCAGAGGTAGGGAACGAGGCACCGATGGCACCGACATCTGACACAACGGCAGGTGCTGCCACCATATTGAAAGGGCTGCCAGACCTGCATTCACTGCTGCCTGGTTTAAAGGAGTGTCTTCCTGAGAGCCCTCTGCTGCCCCAGGTCCCGTTCTGCTGCCTCTGCTGCCCCAGGACCCATTCTGCTGCCTCTGCTGTCCCAGAACCCGTTCTGCTGCCTCTGCTGTCCCAGAACCCGTTCTGCTGCCTCTGCTGCCCCAGGTCCCGTTCTGCTGTCTGAGGACCCGTTCTGCTGCCCCAAGACCCGTTCTGCTGCCTCTGATGCCCAGGACCCGTTCTGCTGCCTCTGCTGCTCCAGGACCCGTTCTGCTGCATCTGCTGCCCCAGGATCCGTTCTGCTGCCCCAAGACCCGTTCTGCTGCCTCTGATGCCCCAGGCCCCGTTCTGCTGCCCCAGGACCCGTTCTGCTGCCTCTGCTGCTCCAGGACCCATTCTGCTGCCCCAGGACCCGTTCTGCTGCCTCTGCTGCTCCAGGACCCGTTCTGCTGCCCCAGGACCCGTTCTGCTGCCTCTGCTGCCCCAGGACCCGTTCTGCTGCCTCTGATGCCCCAGGACCCGTTCTGCTGCCACAGGACCCGTTCTGCTGCCTCTGCTGCTCCATGACCCGTTCTGCTGCCCCAGGACCCGTTCTGCTGCCTCTGCTGCCCCAGGACCCGTTCTGCTGCCTCTGCTGCTCCAGGACCCATTCTGCTGCATCTGCTGCCCCAGAACCTGTTCTGCTGCATCTGCTGCCCCAGGACCTGTTCTGCTGCCTCTGCTGCCCCAGGACCCGTTCTGCTGCATCTGCTGCCCCAGGACGAGTTCTGCTGCATCTGCTGCCCCAGGACCTGTTCTGCTGCCTCTGCTGCCCCAGACCAGTTCTGCTGCATCTGCTGCCCCAGGACCTGTTCAGCTGCCTCCATTGCCCCAGGACCTGTTCTGCTGCCTCTGCTGCCCCAGGACCTGTTCTGCTGCCTCTGCTGCCCCAGGACCTGTTCTGCTGCATTTGCTGCCCCAGGACCTGTTCTGCTGCATCTGCTGCCCCAGGACCTGTTCTGCTGCCTCCGTTGCCCCAGGACCTGTTCTGCTGCCTCTGCTGCCCCAGATCAGTTCTGCTGCATCTGCTGCCCCAGGACCTGTTCAGCTGCCTCCATTGCCCCAGGACCTGTTCTGCTGCCTCTGCTGCCCCAGGACCTGTTCTGCTGCCTCTGCTGCCCCAGGACCTGTTCTGCTGCATTTGCTGCCCCAGGACCTGTTCTGCTGCATCTGCTGCCCCAGGACCTGTTCTGCTGCCTCCGTTGCCCCAGGACCTGTTCTGCTGTCTCTGCTGCCCCAGGACCCGTTCTGCTGCCTCCGTTGCCCCAGGACCTGTTCTGCTGCCTCTGCAGCCCCAGGACCAGTTCTGCTGCATCTGCTGCCCCAGGACCTGTTCTGCTGCCTCTGCTGCCCCAGGACCTGTTCTGCTGCATCTGCTGCCCCAGGACCTGTTCTGCTGCCTCCGTTGCCCCAGGACCTGTTCTGCTGCCTCTGCTGCCCCAGGACCTGTTCTGCTGCCTCTGCTGCCCAGGACCCGTTCTGCTGTCACTGATGCCCCAGGACCCGTTCTGCTGTCACTGATGCCCCAGGACCCGTTCTGCTGTCTCTGCTGCCTGATAGGTAAGGAGCTGAATGCGAGCCTGCAGTGACCATGGTCCAATGGTTTGGCGATGCCTTCCTGCAGGTTTGCCTCCAGGTGACAACAGATAGGTGGAAGATCCTCTTCCCCAGGGATGGGAGGTGGAGACCTGTCCACCTGACCAAGCAAAGCTGCTTTGAGATAGTAGGTGAAGTCAGCAGCCGTGGGGTCACCCCCAAGACATGGATCCAGTGCACGAAGTGGGTCAATGACCGGATCCGGGCTGCTCAGGCACAAACTCAAAACACTTTGGACCCTTTGGACATTGCGCATGGCAGAGTGAGAGGGAGTGTTTGGTGGAAAGGGAGTGACCACCCAGTCATGTGTATTGGGGAAGGGCAGCAGGACATGCTGCCTGAGGCTTGGCTGCATCTCGGTGGGAGGTGCACATCAGTCATTGTATAAACTCACACAGTCCCTCAAGAGGGGCCACATGCAGGAGGAATATGTGTGTCCACATCATGGACTGCTGGACTATCACCATCAGAGATATTGGGCTTGTCCCCGCTGGGAGACTAACTTTGTTGATCATAGTGGCTGCAGGAGAAGACAGCCCACAATCGGAAAGAGCATGTCAAGACTGGCAGTGGATGCCTTATCTCCATGTCCTCATCCCGATGGAGGAGGAGGCCATGGAACAGGCCGGGCAGCAAAGCAGCTGCTCCATAGCTGATGGAGAGACAGGGACACATACCTAAGAGAGTGAGTGAACATCTCCTGGGGCACAAGGGAGCATCCGCTGCAAAGGAGCCATTCTGCTCATCTGTTCACCACTGCATCAATGGAGCTGCACAGTAGGGGTGGTTGGAATGTCACGATGGGCAGACCCTAACCCTTCAATGTCCCTGTTTTCACATGCAGGCTAGGATGAACGACAAGAGCGAAGAGCTGGAGAGACTGTGGGACAGCCAGACACCTCTGAGGAGGAGGAGGGAGCCTCAGATGGTGCACCATCACCTCATTCCCCTGCACCCTCCACCAGCACAGAAACCCTCATTCGGTGGGTATCCACTTGCTGTTAGATTTGGGCACACAAGCTGGTGAGCACGTCACAGACAGGCCCGGGCAGCTGACGGAGGCTGTGACAGCCGAGGCCACTGGCAGTTGGAAGTCTGTGGGAGGCCAGGCCCATGCTGAGTCCCAGGCTGATGACGTGCCTCTGGTGTCACCAGCAACACGGGAAATACTGCAGCTGCAGCAAGAGGTCAGGCAACATCTGGCAGAGTTGCCAGAGGTTATGTGTACCCAAGTTCGGATGATGGAGGAGTCCATCCAGGCCTTGCATGCTGCACTGACTCTGATGGGGGTGTGTCTGGCTTCCTTCCTTGAGAGATTGGTGACTCTGATGGAGAGCCAGATCCAGCCGACCAATCAGTGGCTGCCGGAGATGCGCGCAGACTTGCACTCCATCGCTTTGTCCATGAGATCCATCCAGCGGTGACAAGGTGAGAGGGGGGACGAGGCACCTGAACTCTTCACCAGGTCCACATCCCTCTCAGGTCAGCAGCGAGGTACAAGTGTGTCTTATAAGGGGGAGGAGCAGCTGGCTGCTACATCTGGGGTCTCCTCTCAGGGTGCTCCTGGTGTGGAAAGTAGCTCCAAAGCCCCTCTGCCAGTGACACAAGTGATGCCAGTGCCTGCCTCCATCATCCTCGATGACAGAGGGGGGTCCCTGTACCTGTGCAGGAGGCCCTCAGTGTGCCAGGGCCCTCCAGGCCTCAGGCAGCAAGAGGACGGCCACCAATGTCATCCCAAGCCATGGGGCAGCAAGGTCAGCAGCCTGTCTCCACCTCAGCTGACAGAGCAGGGGGAGCACCACGTAGGAGCACCCGGAAAAGATTTAAGAAGAGCACCTAGATTCACTGAGGGGTTCACGGGTGAATGTACATTCCAGATGGATAGGGTTGTGTTTGGTGTCACACGGAATAAAGAAATGATGTTCTCTCACTATGTCTCCTTCTTATTGTTGATACCCTTTGGGACTTCATTTAAACCCTTCCTCCCAAGGGGCTGGAAGTGAGGGACCAAGCCCTGAGTTTACAAAGCTTCTGCCTTGTCACTGTGCGATGTGTACCTGGACGCTGCAGAACAGAAGGAAGGAGGTGACAACAGGGCTGCTTAAAGCTAAGACTTTATTGCTGTGGTTCCAGAAGGTGGTAAGGCTCAAAGGAAACTTGAATGTATAAGGGTGTCTCATGTCTCCCTTGTGTGTATCTCATGGCCCCTTTCCTACTGTGCCTGAGGTTCTTCATCTGGCACTGCATGGGCAGCATCCTCCTCCACATCCTCATCATCAGAGGAGACATCACACTCCACGATATCCTCACTAGTCAACACCTCACCCCTCTGTAATGCCAGATTGTGCTGTGCACAGCAAACCACCACGATATGCGAGACCCTCGCCAGGACATACTGAAGGGCTCCACTGGATCGATCTAGGCACCTGCATCTCATCTTCAGGAGACCAATGGCCTCCTTGACGGTCGCTCGGGTTGACCCGCAGCAGGTGTTGTACCTCTCCTCTGCATCCGTGCGTGGGTTCCTCACAGACGTCAGTAGTCATGTCCTCAGTGGGTAGACCTTGTCTCCAAGGATCCATCTCTGAAAGCGGATGGGGCCGCGAAAAGGTTCTGCCACCTGGGAGTGCCTTGGTATGCAGGCGTTGTGGCTGCTTCCCGGGATTTGTACACACACCTGTGGGATCCATTTGCAGTGGTCGCAGACCAATTGCACACTGAGCAAGTGGAAGCCCTTCCTGTTGAAGGCTGCTGGCTGGTCTGCAGGAGCCTTGATGGTCACATGGCTGCAGTCAATGACACCCTACACCTGGTGGAATCCAGCGATGGCCCCGAATCCTATAGCTCTCTCAGCTTGACTGTTTGGATCAATGTGCACATAGTCACCGGCCCTCCTGAACAGGACATTGGTGACCTCCTTGATGCACTGATTCACTACAGACTGTGAGATTCCACACATATCTCCAGTGGATCCCCGCAATGATCTGGTGGTGAAGAAGTTCAGTGGCACGGTGACCTTCAGTGACACTGGCATCAGGTGCCCACCAAGTCGCATGGGGCACAGCTGCATCATGGCAGAGAGATCAGTGACGACCTCCGTGGAGAGGTACAGTCTGCGGAGACACTGTCAATCGGACATCTGCAGGTAGTTGAACCTCGGCTGACGTGTTCCTCTGCCTCCTTTTCCAGCCTCCTGTTCGAGGCTGGCCTTCCTGTGGGCCCCCAAGCTGCTGTGGTGCCCCTGCAGGTGCCTGCGCCTCCCTCCCTTCCTCTCTACTCCTCCTCCTCCTCCTCAATGGGAGCCTCGAATCCAATGAGAGCCTCGAATGAGGCCCATGACAGGTTGCCCCTCCCTGAGTGCAAGGCCTTCACAGTAAACAACACCCAGCCACATTTACCTCACTTGTCACCCTCAATGAAGTGGCACTGCCCCAATGGCACCCTGGTGTTGTTCCCTCTGCAGAGCTGGCACATTGGCCCCCACTCCTGACAGTGTTTCCCGATGCCCTTTCCCCCTCCACCCTTGCTGCCAAGTTTTGCTGCCTCTCCCGATAGCTTCCCAGTGAAGACAACACTCAGCTCCCACCTCCCAGTCACCTCCTTTAACCAGGCGAGGCACTGAAGCCCCGTGGTTCCCGTGCACTATTAGTTCAATTGGATCCAGTGAATAAAATTGCTGACAATTGGACTCACAAGTCTGCCCTCCATGTCAGCCGCCGACAGAAAAATCCGGTCCAACGTCTTCCATCCCTATTTTATACACCCCCCTCCCCCTCCCCGGCCTCCATTCCCGTCTCCAACGGTCCCTTAAAATTCTGGCGCATGTCTCTAAGACTAATGGGAGTGAAACCAGATCTGCTCCTTAGACTGAACAGGGAGAGCTGCTCTCTCTGTGTTTAAAGTGAATGAATCTGCTCTTTACCTTGTCTTACTGGAACGTTCACTGTCTGGAGATGTCTGTTTGAAAATGTTTTCCTGTTATATTAATGGAGCAGAGGAGCAGATGTGAGGTACTGTTGAACAGAGAGGTTTGGAAGTGGGTGAAGGGGTGGAGTGACGGTGTGAGTGAGAGGCGCAGTGAGTTTGCCATTCTCAATAGAGTGTCAGGAATGAAGGTCAGAGGAACAGACCAGGCAGGAAACACAGAAAGAGCGAGGAGAAGCTGGTGTGAAAAACAGAGATTAAACAACAGGCTTGTTCATTTGCTTTGGGTCTGGTGTTTAGAATACCCGGAATCTGGGTTCACTTCCCTTCCAACTCAGCGAATTGTATCAACATTATGTTCATAAAACCATGGAATGATACCCAAAGAAGGAGACCATTTGGTCCATTGTGTCAGTGCTGTCTCCTGTAATCTGTCCATTTTTCCTTCCAGTATTTATCCCAATTGCTTTTCAAAGTTACGACTGAATCTGCTTTCAAGTCCTGATCAGACAGTGCATTCCAGATCACAACACATCACTGTATAAAAAATCATTCCTCATTTCGCCTCTGGTCTTTTCTCAATCACCTGATAAATACATCCTCTGGTTACTGACCCTTTTGCCTCTGGAAACAATTTCTCCTTATTTAACTTATTGAAAACCTTCTTGAAGATGTCACATACTAGACTGCCAGTAAAACTGAAGCCCATGGAATAAAAGGAACAATGACAGCATGCATATGAAGTTTGCAGACTGATAGGAACATAGGAGCAGGAGTAGGCCATTCAGCCCATCGAGCCCACCCTGCCATTCAATATGATGATGACTGATCGTCCACTTCAATGCCTTTTTCCCACACTATCTCCATCTCCCCGATGTCATTTGTATTTAGAAATCTGACAATCTCTGCTTTAAACATACTCAATGACTGAACTTCCACAGCCCTCTGAGGTAGAGAATTCGAAAGATTCACAACCCACTGAGGAAATAAATTTCTCCTCATCGCTGTCCTAAGTGGCTTTCCCCTTACGTTGAAATTGTGTCCCCTGGTTCTAGACTCCTCAACCGGGGGAAACATCTTAGCTTCATCTACCTGTCTATCCCTTTAAATATTTTGTAAGTTTCAATGAGATCACCTCTCATTCTTCAAAACTCGAGAGAATACAGGCCCAGTTTCCCCAATCTCTCTTCATTTGACAGTCCCGCCATCCCGGGAACAAGTCTGGTGAACCTTCGTTGCACTCCCTCGATGGCAATGATATCCTTCCTAATGTAAGGGGAACAAAACTTCACACAGTATTCCAAAGTGCAGTCCAACCAAGGTTATATACAATTGAAGCAAGACTTCACTACTCCTATACTCAAATCCTCTTGTGATAGAGGCTAACATATCATTCGTCTTCTGAATTGCTTGCTGCACCTGCATGTTAGCTTTCAGTCACTTATTGACAAGGACACCCAGGCCCCTTTGTACATTCACACTCTTACCATTTCACAAATAATCTGCACATCTGTTTCTCCTGCCAAAGTGGATAACCTCACATTTTTACACATTATATTTCATGTGCCACTTTCTGGTCCACTCACTAAGTCTGTCCAAATTCCCTTGAAGCCGCTTTGCATTTTCCTCACAACACACATTCCCACCTAGTTTTGTGTCATCTGCAAACTTTGAAATACTACATTTGGTCCCCACATCCAAATCATGTGAACAGCTGGGTCACAGTGTGGTGGTGAACAGTTGTATTTCTGTCTGGAGGAAGGTTTACAGTGGGTTCCCCATGGTTCCTCATAACTTCAGTTATGTGCAGAGACTGAAAAAGCTGGGGTTGTTCTCCTTGGAGCAGAGCAAGTTCAGAACAACTTTGACAGAGTTAGAATCAAGGAATCAAATGGTAACAGTACAGAAGGAGACCATTCAGTCCATCATGTCCATGACAGCTCTTTGCAAGAGCAGATCAGCGAATTCCACTCCTCTGCCCTTTCATTGTAGCCCTGCAAATTTTCTCTATTCAGGTGTTTATCCAATTCCCTTTTGAAAGCCACGATTGAATCTGCCTCCAGCACACTCTCAGGCAGTGTATTCCAGATCCGAACCACTCACTCTGTCCCACACCCCTGGTACCATTGCAGAAAATCTTTTCTGTTCATTTCATCCCTCATAAATAATTGAAATGAAATGTTTATTAGGAAATGCACAACATAAAAAGGAGAGAGAAATAAATGCTGAGTAAAATAGAAGTCAATGTTTGAAAGGTAAAAAGAGCAAAAGATGTAACTTTTATTCTGGATGAGTGAGAGGAATATATCACACTTTGGGGATTTTGTAAGAGGATTTACTAATAAACCTGGGATTTGAGAGGAAGCTGGTTCATGGTTTACAGAACAAATTCAGCCCCTGGGGTGGAGCCAACAGCTGCACCGTCCAATAACAGACAGGCCGGGGACACTGTCTCAGGCCTAGAGAGCTCAGTCGATGAAAGCATGAAACTCTGAAGCTCAAGTTTTTGAGTTTGAGCCCACGGTGGGTGTTTTTTATTTCCTTTTTAGGCTGATTTTACAGGCGTTATCCAGCTCTGAATTCCTCGGCAGGGAGTTCAAGGAGTGTTTGAAATGAGATTCAACAGCAGTATGAGAAAGTCTCTCCTTGATTCAGGATTCTTACCTCTCTGCAGGATCTCACTGCTGAAGACTGAACTTTATCTCATTTCATTCTCAGCTCAGGGTCAGTGTGGTTCACTGGGACTTCTGGCTGTCTCCCACTTCACAATCCATCAGTGCTGAGAAATCAATGGGGAATATTACTCACATGTTGTAATGTTTTATAAATACTTGAATGTATTTCACACTGTGTCTAACAGTGTGAATCTCCCCTGGTATATCAGCTCACCAACACTTCAACAGAACATTCACATAATGTGAGCTCTGAGATCTGTTCAGATCCCTTTCCCAAGACCTGGAAAGTGGGATTGGGCTGGATCACTCTTTTTCAGCTGGCACAGACACGATTGCTAAATGGTCTCATTCTGTGCCATAAATTTTCTCCATTTTCTATGTTCTATGAAGTGAGGTGTGATTGGGAGGGGCAATTCCACCAGGGTTATATTTTCTACCAAAACAATGACACAAGGGATACTTCACTTTTTTATTCATTCATTCATGCGATGTGGGCATCGCTGGCTCGGCCAGCATTTATTGCCCATCCCTAGTTGCCCATGAGAAGGTGGTGGTGAACTGCCTTCTTGAACGGCTGCAGTCCATGTGGGGTAGGTACACCCACAGTGCTGTGAGGAAGGGAGTTCCAGGATTTTGACCCAGCGACAGTGAAGGAACGGCGATATAGTTCCAAGTCAGGATGGTGTGTGGCTTGGAGGGGAACTTGCAGGTGGTGGTATCCCCTGCATTTGCTGCCCTTGCCCTTCTCGGTGGTAAAGGTCGCTGGGTTTGGAAGGTGCTGTCTAAGGAGTCTTGGTGCATTGCTGCAGTGCATCTTGTAGACGGTACACACTGCTGCCACTGTGTGCCGATGGTGGAGGGAGTGAATGTTTGTAGATGGGGTGCCAATCATGTGGGCTGCTTTGTCCTGGACGGTGTTGAGATTCTTGAGTTGGAATTGCACCCATCCAGGCAAGTGGAGAGTATTCCATCACACTCTTGACTTGTGAATTGCAGATGGTGGACAGGCTTTGGGGAGTCAAGAGTCATGGATGAGTGAGAGGAATATATCACACTTTGGGGCTTTTGTAAGAGGATTTATTGATAAATCTGGGATTTGAGAGGAAGCTGCTTCATGGTTTACAGAACAAATTCAGCCGCTGGGGTGGAGCCAACAGCTGCACTGTAATTACTCGCCTCAGTATTCCAAGCCTCTGACCTGCTCTTGTAGTCACATTATTTGTATGGCTATCCATGGTAACCTCCATGATGTTGATAGTGGGGGATTCAGTGATTGTAACGCTATTGAATGTCAAGGGGAGATAGTTAGATTCTCTCTTGTTGCAGATGGTCATTGCCTGGCACTTGTGTGGTGCGAATGTTACTTGCCACTTATCATCCCAAGCCTGTGAGACTGAAATAGCTCAGTTGGGAGTGTGTTAGACTGAAGATCCCTGGTTCAATCTGGGGTTTTGGCAGTTCTCCTTTATTCTGCATCGCCCTTTGGTTTTGACTCTTGAGCTGCACAATTTACACTGAAATTATTTCCCCAACTCTGAAGGTTGGATTGGAATAGAGAGATATCAAGGATGGGAAATATTTACATTGTCTGCTTTAGCTTATTCTCTATCTCCTTGTGTCCTTTTCCCCAGTTTTTGAATCTTTCGGGGTCGGGTGAACATTTGATTTGCTGCATTTGTCCCAAGCTGAAGCCTTTTCCACATCTCTGGGCGGTCAGACTCACTCTGTCTGTTTTTGCTGCTCGTGACCATTGACGAGAAAGGCCACGAGTTCAATGTTTATCAGCAAACGGAAGATAACTGGAAAGAATTCTGTGTTACTCCAGACCAGTGACAAAGATGCAATGGATGTTATTCAAAATAAATTCCCTCTGACATTTTATGTAAACTTGTTTGCATCTAAAAGTTGGATTTTAAGTGTTACAAAAATGTGTCAAATTAATGACTGACCATGTGACAGCGCACATGGGGATCAAATCCACAGCCTTGTTGTTATCAACACTGCGTCCTAACCAACTGAACTAAGCGGCCTATAGACAGAGCCAGGTATGGGTGTGAGCCGCACGCTGGGCGGTTTGTGTTTTATTTCTCACACTGGGTGACAGAGCGATTGTACAAACAATGGACACATCACATCCCTGAAACATTGTTCTGATATAAAACAGTGTGAAATAAGAACTGAGCATGGAAATGGAACGGTACCAGAAATCAGGACTTTAATCTATTGAAGTTGATCTTGAAATTCAACCATTCACTGAACATTCCAATAGATCGAACTCTCTTCTGATATAAAGTCCAGGAACTTGAGCTGCTGTAAAACATAACTGAGCCTGACGTGATCTGAACACACAATCTTCTGATGTGTAGTCAGACGCACTACCATTATGCCACTAGCTCACAAATAAAATAAAGTGTTTCATTCCTGACAGATTTACTTCTTGTTTAGATTCAGTGATTGAAATTAATTCAATCCTCATCTGACCTCCACTCTGTGAAGGCCTGCCACCCGACCTGAACCCGACGAGACCCGCGACCTGTGTCGGGTCCGGTTCATGTCGGGTCGCTCTTCTGGGTCTGGCTTTCGGGCTCAGGTCAGGTCGGGCCAGGTTCGGGTCGGGCTGGGTCCAGTTTGGGCTGTGTCCGGGTCGGAAACACACAGGAAGTATTACATTTTGCTCTGCTGGGAAGTTGAGTTTAGTAAGTGTCAAAAGTTGAAAAGCCAACCTGAGCTGGGAGTCCGGGACATCAAGGAGGGAAACTCTGAGTCTGCTCAGTGAGCAAGTGAGCATCTCAATGATGTCATTGCGCTCATGCTGCAGCTTCCTGTAGATTCGGAATCGGGAGGTAGGTAAAGTGAACATTCCGGTGGTCGTGTAAGGCTCGGGTCGGTTTGGGCGTGGGAATAAATGGAGATACTCGGGCCGGGTCGGGCTCGAGTCCAATGTGGTTCTGTCAGGTTCGGGTCGGGTTTTTTTTCCTGACCTGAGCAGGCCTTTACCGCTCTGTCAGTTCAGTGCCTTATTTAAACTGTTACTTGGAGTTCTGTTTTACAGGGTCTCGGCTGTTTAAGTGTTTCCCAGACCCACTACTCTGATTAATCAGACATTTTGCTGCTAACTGCTGCTGCTACAATTGAAATGTAAAAAAGAATTTCCAGTGACCTGCAACCAATGGATAAATACATTTCAGAAAGATAAAGCTCATTCACCAATCCAAAAATGTGTCTTTCTGCTTATATTTATAAACAACTCCTTCTCTCCACTATGAGAACTATACAATCACTACAGTTATTTGAAAGTTAGTATAAGATGTTCCAGTTCATCAATTTTAAAACTGCAGCAGGTATTTTCCAGAAAACTTCTCTGTTGGAACCTCAGTCCCATTTAGATTGAAAGTGGACAATTAATGTATTCACTTGTTCATTGTGGACAGGTGTCTGACTTGGAATAAATCTCATTAACTTTCAATGAGGTGGCAGTATTTCTGTGCTCCCATTTTACACAGTCTGTCCTGTTCATGCACCATGTTTTTATTCTCCTCTCCCATTCTCCACAGGATACAGATTACAAGCATCATCAATCTAGCTGTTGAAAAGCATTGGTAGAATCTGGTCACAAACTGAATTACAAACCTGACAGACAAACACAGGAGAACAAGTGACTAGTGAACACAAACCTCATGGTGCTCATTTTCAGATTTATTGCAGTCATCCGACAAAACAAGTGAAAGAATATTCCAGTGAAATGATTTGGAAAGTAGGTGTAACTTTTGTTGGTGCCTTTCTTTGCTCTGTTGGTGAAACTTTCTTGCACCTGACTCCTGTTCATGTCTCTGTTTCCTCCATTGAATGAGGAAGGAGGTATTTGATCAGAAATCAACTGGATTGTGTACCTTTGAGAGGGGATTTCAGCACCGTCAGGGCTGGAAACAGGAGTGAGTGAAAGACAATGTGTGGAGTTTGATTTTGTACAGAGGGAGAGCAAATCTAACAGGACTGTGAGATATTGGCCTGGATTTTACAGCCCCAATAGCGGTGAACTCTGAGACTTTCACTGCTATTGAGGGTCTGAACAGCACTGCAACTGCCAGTACATGCACACACTAACACCAGCATCTGGAAGTTGTGGTGGTGAGAAATGTGCTTAGAAGGAGCCTCTGATCATAATCGCACCAGCCCACTCTTTAAAGTGACAGGGACCTGTAGTTCAGCAATTTGGGCTCATTGTCCACAATGTACCCTGATTTTTACCTGGGTTGGATTAAAGCCGGTACCAACAGGCTCTGGGCCGCTCGGGAAGGACTTTTCTGTTGACACAACAGCTCCATTATTCCAGGAAGACACCGGCAGCAGCAGGGGTCAACTTTGAGAGGGAGTTCAGACATTTTAAATGTTGTATTTTATTTCTTAATTGTATGTAAGTTTTTAGCATGGCCTGATCAGAGTTCTTAAATTTACATCTGACTTTTTATTAACAAGATTGAAGGGTTTTTAAAAGATCTCTAAATATATATGACTTTTTATCAAGATTTACTTGGCTTCTTTGTAAAGACTCTTGAGCAAGATTGAAGCGACTTTTAAAAACTACATCTTATCCTTTAAAATCCTGCTTCCATGTAGATGACATTGGAAGATGACTTCAGAATAGCTTAGACTATCTTTCTAACAGGTACTGCAACAGCTTAAGACGTACTTTTCTGCAATAGCTGGTGAATTACCTTCCGGGAGCGGAGAGGAGCGGAGCGGAGCAGACCTATATGGACCGATATGAGGAGAACGCCGAGAGCGTAGCCTATAAATCCAATCCGAGGATCGAGGCCCAGTCTCTTCCCTTCCAGGAGTGGAGTGGAGCTCTTCCAGTGTGCTGGAGTTTTGAAAAAAAAGAAGCCAATGGTGACGTCAGAGGAGAGCTGCAAGGTGATTGGTTGGTGAGTCACTGCTGTTAGTGTATTTAAATATCATAAAGAAAAGGGCAAAGTTTTTTAGTTGAAAAAAAAGCCTCTGCTGATAAGATGAGTACTACTAAAGTGTTTTTTTTATTCAGTGTAACTTATGAAGGACTTTAGATTGTAGTGGGGAGAACAAGGCCCCGAGTGTCATTAGCATTTTTTAATTAAGGGAGTAACTAATTAATCTAAGGGTAAGTCATGGCAGGAGAACTCAGTCCCGTGATATGCTCCTCCTGCGCTATGTGGGGATTCAGGAACCCTCCCAGTCTCCATGACGACCATGTGTGCAGGAAGTGTATCCAGCTGCAACTACTGGCTACTTGCATTATGGAGCTGGACCTGCGGGTGGTTTCACTGTGGAGCGTCCGCGAAGCTGAGGACGTCATGGATAGCATGTTTAGTGAGGTGATCGCACCACAGGTAATGGATGCACAGACAGAAAAGGGATGGGTGACCACCAGATGGAATATTTGGAGCAGGCAGGTAGTGCAGGAGTCCCCTGTGGCCATCCCCCTCTCAAACAGATACACCGCTTTGGTTACTGTTGGGGGGATGACCTCCCAGGGGAAAAGAGCAACAGCGTGGTCCGTGGCACCACAAAGGGTTCTGCCGCACAGCAGGGGAGGAAAAGGGGTGGAAGAGCTATTGTGATAGGGGATTCTATCATAAGGGGTGCAGATAGGCGTTTCTGTGGCCGCACACGAGACTCCAGGATGGTATGTTGCCTCCCTATTACTAGGGTCAAGGATGTTTCGGAGCAGCTGCCAGAAATTCTGAAAGGGGAGGGTGTGCAGCCCGAGATCGTGGTCCATATTGGTACGAACGACATAGGCAGGAAGAGAGATGAGGTTCTGCAAAGTGAATATAGGGAGTTAGGCAGAAGGTTAAAGAGCAGGACCTCTAGGGTTGTAATCTCAGGATTACTCCCTGTGACACGTGCTAGTGCGGGTAGGAATAGGAGGATTAGGAAAATGAATGCGTTGCTGAAGACTGGCGAAGGCGGGAGGGCTTCAGGTACTTGGATCATTGGGATCTCTTCTGGTGCAGAGGTGACCTGTACAAGAGGGACGGGTTGCATCTGAACTGGAAGGGGACCAATATCCTTGTAGGGAGATTTTATAGTAATACACTGGAGGGTTTAAACTAGTCTTGCAGCGGGGGTGGGACCCAAAGTAGTAGTCTCTCCGATGAGATAGTTGAGGCAAATGGAGAGGTTAAAGCAAGCAAGTCCAGTAGGCAGGCCAGGCAGGGGCAGGGCAGGGAGCGTGGAAGGTCTGGTGGGCTAAACTGCATTTACTTTAATGCAAGTATCCTTACAGGTAAGGCAGATGAACTCAGAGCATGGATCGGTACATGGGATTGTGGTATTGTAGCTATTACGGAAACGTGGTTGAGGGATGGGCAGGACTGGCAGCTCAATGTTCCGCGGTACCGATCCTTCCGGCGTGACAGAGGTGGAGGTAAGAGAGGAGGGGGAGTTGCACTATTGATTAGAGAGGACATCACGGCAGTACTTAGAGAGGATATCCCGGGGTGAATGTCCAGTGAGGCCATACTGGTAGAACTTAGAAATAATAAAAGGGTGATCCCTTTGATGGGATTATACTATAGGCCCCACAATAGTCAGGGGGAAGTGGAGGAGCATATATGTAGGGAAATCACAGATAGGTATAGGAATTATAGGGTTGTAATAGTAGGTGATTTTAACTTCCCTAATATTGACTGGGACTGCCTTAGTGCTAAGGGATCAGATGGGGAAGAATTTGTTAAGTGAATCCAGGATAGTTTTCTGAAGCAGTACGTGGATGGCCCGACTAGAGAAGGGGCTACACTCGATCTCCTCTTCGGAAATGAGGATGGGCAGGTGGTTGATATGGCAGTGGGGGAGCACTTTGGGACCAGTGACCATAACTCTATTAGCTTCAAGATAGTTATGAAAAAGAATAGGACTGGTCCTCAGGTTGAAGTCCTAAATTGGGGGAAGGCTAATTTCCATGGCATCAGACAGGAACTCTCAAAAGTTGAATGGGAGAGGCTGTTTGCAGGTAAAGGGACGTCTGGCAAGTGGGAGGCTTTTAAAAGTGAGATAGGAAGAGTTCAGGGCCAGCATGTTCCTGTTCGATGGAAGGGCAAGGCTGGCAGGTTTAGGGAACCTTGGATGACAAGGGATATTGAGGGTCTGGTTCGGACAAAGAAGGAGGCATACGTCAGGTATAGGCAGCTGGGATCGAGCGAGTCCCTCGAGAAGTATAGGGGATATAGGAGTATACTTAAGAAGGAAATTAGGAGGGCGAAAAGGGGCCATGAGATTTCCCTGGCAGATAAGATAAAGGAGAATCCTAAAAGATTCTATAAGTGTATTAAGAGTAAAAGGGTAGCCAGGGAGAGAGTAGGTCCCCTTAAGGATCAGTGTGGCAATCTATGTGTGAAGCCACGCGAAATGGGCGAGGTCTTAAATGAATATTTCTCGTCTGTATTTACCGTGGAGAAGGTCATGGAAGCTAGTGAGTTCAAGGGAGGGAACAGCGATATCCTGCAGCATATCAACATTACAAAGGAGGAGGTGTTGGAGGTTTTGAAGCGCATTAAGGTGGATAAATCCCCAGGGCCTGATCAGATGTATCCTAGGATGCTATGGGAAGCAAGGGAGGAGATTGCTGGGGCGCTGGCAGAGATTTTTGCATCATCGTTAGCCACGGGTGAGGTACCAGAAGAATGGAGGATAGCTAATTTGTTAATTAATAAATTAAATAACAAATCATGTCGCCTCTTTCTCTTCTAAACTCTGGCGGAGACAAGCCTAGCTTGTCCAATCTTTCCTCGTAAGACAGCCCACCCATTCCATGTATTAGTCTCGTAAACTTTCTCTGTACTACCTCCAATGCATTTACATCCTTCCGCAAATAAGGAGACCAGTACAGTACTCAGTACTGCAGAAGAGGTCTCACCAATGTCCTGTATAGCTGAAGCATAACCTCCCTACTATTGTATTCAATTCCCATGGTGATAAATGATAACATTCGATTAGCTTTCCTAATTACGTGCTGGACCTGCATACTAACCTTTTGCAATTCATGCCCTCGGACACCCAGATCCCTCTGCATCTCAGAGCTCTGCAATCTCTCACCATTTAGATAATATGCTTTTTTATTCTTCCTGCCATAGTGGGCAATTTCCGACTTTCCCACATTATACTCCATTTGCCAGGTCATTGCCCAATCACTTAACCTATCTATATCCCTTTGTAGCCCCCTTATGTCCTCTTCACAACCTACTTTCCTACCTATCTTTGTCATCAGCAAATTTAGCAACAATACCTTCGGTCCCTTTATCTAAGTCATTTATATAAATTGTAAAAAGTTGAGGCCCCAGCACAGATCCCTGTGGCACACCACTCGTTACTTGTTGCCAACCAGAAAATGACCCATTTATGCTGACTCTCTGTTTCCTGTCAGCTAGCCAATCTTCTATCCATGCCAATATGTTACCCCCGACACCATGAGCTTTTATTTTCTGCAATAACCTTTGATATGGCACCTTATCCTTCTGGAAATCGAAATACAATACATCCACTGGTTCCCCTTTATCCACAGCACATGTAACTCCCTCAAAGAACTCCAATAAATTGGTTAAACATGATTTCCCTTTCAAAAAACCATGTTGACTCTGCCTGATTACCTTAATTTTTTCTAAATGCCCTGCTATAACATCCTCTGTAATAGCTCCAAACATTTTCCCTCAGACAAATGTTAAGCTAACTGGCCTGTCGTTTCCTGCTTTCTGTCTCCCTCCCTTTTTGAATAAATGAGTTACATTCACTCTTTTCCAATCTAACGGAACCTTCTCGAATCTAGGGAATTTTGGAATATTAAAACCAGCACATCAACTATCTCACTAGCCAATTCAGGACCTGGCGACTTGTCAACCCGCAGCTCCAACAATTTGTTTAGTACCACTTCCCTGGTGATTGTAATTTTCTTGAGTTCCTCCATCCCTTCAATTTGCTGATATACGGCTAATACTGGGATGTTATTTGTATACTCAATAGTGAAGACCGATGCAAAGTATCTGTTCAATTCAACTGCCATCTCTTAATTATCCATTATTAATTCCCCAGACACACTTTCTATAGGACCAACAGTCGCTTTGTTAACTCTTTTCTTTTTAAAATATCTATCGAAACTCTTACTAGTTGTCTTGAAATTCCTTGCGAGCTTTCTCTCATACTCTAATTTTACCTTCCTTATCAATCTTTTAGTCATTCTTTGCTGTTTTTTATATTCTGTCCAATCTTCTGACCTGCCTCCCACCTTTGCACAATTATAGGCTTTTTCTTTAAGTTTGATAGTATCTTTAACTGTTTTCGTGAACCATGGATGGTGAGTCCCACCTTTGGAACTTTTCTTTCTCGTTGAAATGTATCTATTCTGTGTATTCTGAAATATCCCCTTAAATGTCTGCCACTGCATCTCTATTGACTTATCCCTTAACCTAATTTGCCAGTTCACTTTAGCTAGCTCTGCTTTCATGACCTTATAATTGCCCTTATTTACATTTAAAATACTAGTCTGGGACCCACTCTCCTCTCCCTCAAACTGAATGTAAAATTCAATCATATTATAATCGCTACTACCTAGGGGCACCTTAACTATGAGGTCATTAATTAATCCTATCTCGTTGCACAATGCCAGGTCTAGTATAGCCTGCTCTCTGGTTGGCTCCAGAATGTATTGTTCCAAGAAATTATCCCCAAAACATTCTATGTACTCCTCATCTAGGCTACCTCTGCCCATCTGAATTTTCCAATCTATATGTAGATTAAAATCCCCCATAATTATCACAGTACCTTTCTGACAAGCTGCCATTATTTCTTCCTTTATATCCCATCCGACAGTGTGGTTAATGTTAGGTGGCCTGTACACCACTCCCACAAGTGACTTCTTGCCTTTATGATTTCTCATTTGTCCCCAAACTGCTTCTACATACTGATCTCCAGAACTCAGGTCATCCCTCTCTATTACGCTAATACCATCATTAATTAACAGAGCTACCCCGCCACCTTTTCCTAGCTTCCTGTCCTTCCAAAACGCCATGTCACCTCCAATATTCACATCCCAATCTATGTCGCCCTGCAGCCATGTCTCTGTAATGACTATCAGATCGTACTTATTTATTCTATTTGTGCTCCCAGTTCATCTGTTTTGTTTCAAATGCTCCATGCATTCAGATACAGAGCATTTAGTTTTGTCCTTTCATTATTTTTGTCACCTCTAGCCTTATCTGTCGATTTACTCTTAGATTTGTACATTCTGTCCCTTCCTGTCACAGTCTGTTTATCATTTTCCATATTTATACCTTTCTCTCTTGCCTTGTCTCTCCTCCTTGATTCACCATATCTTCCCAAATTTGATCCCTTGCCCCCACTATTCAGTTTAAAACCGTCTCTACTTCCCTCGTTATGTGGCTCGCTAGAACACCGGCACCAGCACGGTTCAGGTGTAGACCGTCCCAACGGTACAGCCACCTCTTTCCCCAGTACTGGTGCCAATGCCCCACGAACCAGAACCCACTACTACCACACCAGTCTTTCAGCCGCACATTACTTTCTCTAATCTTATTTGTCCTATGCCAATTTGCACATGGCTCAGGTAATAATCCAGAGATGATTAACTTTGAGGTTCTGCTTCTTAATTTGGTGCCTAGTTCCTCATACTGACTTTGCAGAACCTCTATCTTTGTCCTGCCTATGTCGTTGGTACCGACATGGACCACGACGACTGGATCCTCCCCTCCCATTGTATGTTTCGCTCCAGCCCTGAGCAGATGTCCTGAATCCTGGCACCGGCAGGCAACACAGCCGTCTGGACTCTTGCTTTTGCTGCAGAGAACAGAGTCAATCCACCTTACTATACTGTCCCCTACTACCACTACATTCCTTTTTTCTCCCTCTTTGAGCCGCAAACACTTACTGCAGACGTGTTTGCCCTGGATCACACTGGCATCCAGGAACTCCCACATGCTGCAGCTGTGACACATCACCTGTCCTGTCATCCTTAACGTGTTTCAATTAACTACTTAAATATTTTATTCAATTATTCATTTCATTGCATATTTTATTAAACTTACCACTAGTTTGTTTACTATTTTATACGTTAGGACTAAAATGGATCTTAATCACTTACCAGATGCGCATCAAGCAGGTCGGTTCTTCCAAACCAATCAACTACCTGCTTGCCTGTGATGTCACAGCTTACCAGATCCTCACCAAACAGCTCCTTCCACTGCACCGAAGAAAGAACCAAATCCTGTATCCTCACCCCAGCGGCTCTCTGTTTCCCTGCTCTCACTCTCCATTGTGCCGTCACTCCTCGATTTTTTCCCCTGCTCTGCTCCTCTCTCTCTCGCTCTGTCTCCGAGTCTGTGCTTTTGGCGCATTTCTTCATTTGTTGTTCCGTTGTGCTCCTCTGTTTCTGGTCCAAAATCTGACTCGGTGGGACTTGAACCCACAACCTTTGAATATCATCTTAATCATTATTTAGAAGTCCAACACGCTATCCATTGCGCCACAGAGCCTCACACATTTTTACTAACATCACTAAGGCCTTTGATCTTGTCAGCAGAGACGGCCTCGTCAAACTGCAATGGAACATAGGCTGCCCTCCTGACCTCTTGGGCATCATCTCTTCTTTCCACGAGAACATGCACAGTTCCATCAGTTACAATGCAGCAACATCAGACGCTTTCAAGATCAGCAGTGGGGTAAAGCAGGGATGCGCGCTGGCGCCAAATCTCTTAGGAACAGAGGAACATAGGAGTAAGCTATTCAGCCCGTCGAGCCTGCTCTGTCATTCAATTCGATCATGGCTGATCACCTACCTCAAAGCCCCTTTCCCATGCTATCCCCATATCCCTTGATGTCATGAGTATCAAGATTTCTATCAATTTCTGTCTTGAACATGCTCAATGATGGAGCTGCAACAGCCCTCTGGGGCACAGTATTCCAATGATTCACCACCGTCTGAGTGAGGAAATTCCACCCATCTCAGTTTTAAATGGCCTACTCCTTATTCTGAGACGATGTCCTTTAGTTTTAGACTCACCAACCAGGGCAAACATCCTGTCTACATCCACACTGTCACACCCTGTAAGAATTTTGTCAGTTTCAATCAGATCACCTCTCATTCTTCGAAACTTTAAGGAATACAGGCCCAGTTTCCTCATAAGACAATCCCACCATCCCAGGGATTAGTCTGGTGACATAAAAACAAGAAATGCTGGAACCACTCAGCAGGTCTGGCAGCATCTGTGAAAAGAGAAGCAGAGTTAACGTTTCCGGTCAGTGACCCATCTTCGGAACTGACATATATTAGAAAAGTCACAGGTTATAAGCAAGTGAGGTGGGGGTGGGGCAAGAGATAACAAAGGAGAAGGTGTAGATTGGACAAGGCCACATAGCTGACCAAAAGGTCATGCAGCAAAGGCAAACAATATGTTAATGGTGTGTTGAAAGACAAAGCATTAGTACAGATTAGGTGTTAACGGACTGAATATTGAACAGCAGCAAGTACAAACCTGAAAAAAACAGTAGGTAAGCAAACTGAACAAACTGAGATGAAATGAAATAAATGCAAAAAATAGATTAGTCTGTTGACCCTCTGTTTCACCCCCTCTATGGCAAGTGTATCCTTCATAAGATGAGGAGACTATACTGTACGCAATACTCCAGTGCGGATTCACCAAGGCTCTATACAATTGCAGCAAGACATCTTTACTCCTGTACTCATGACCCCTCGTGTGGGTACAGCATACCATTTGCCTTCCTAATTGATTGCTGCACCTGCACAAGAGCTTTTAGTGTCTCAGGAACAAGGACACCCTTGGTTGGACATCGACACTTCCCAACTTCTCACCATTTAAGAAATACTCTGTCTTTCTGTTTATTCTACCAAAGTGAATAACTTCACGCTTATTCACAAAATATTCCATGTTCTTGCCCATTCACTTAGCCTCTCCAGGTCCCCTGGAAGCCTCTCTGCATCCTCCTCACAACTCATACTTCACCGAGCTTTGTGTCATCTGCAAACTTGGAAATATTACATTTAATTCCCACATCCAAATCATTTATATAGGTTGTTAACAGCTGTGGCTCCAACACTGATCCTTGCAGTACCCCAATAGTAACTGCCTGCCATCCTGAGAAGGACCCGTTATTCCTGCTCTCTGTTTTCGGTCTGTTAACCAATTTTCAATGCATATCAGTATATTATCCCCAAGCCTATGTGCTCTAATATTGTTTGCTCACCTGCTGTGTGGGACCTTACCAAAGGAAAATACAAATACCACACATCCACTGGTTCTCCTTTATCTGTTCTATAGGTAACATCCTCAAAAATCTCAACAGGTTTTTCAAACCTGTTTTCCTTTTCATAAATCTATGTTGACTCTGCCCAATCATGTCATCATTTTCGAACTGTCTAGTTATCACATCCTTTATAATTGGCATATTCTTCTCCATGCTGCTATTGTACACTTTCAATGACTCAGATGGGGGTGTTCACCTGCACATCAGAGCTGACGACAAGCTGTTCAACTTGGCAAGACTGTGCGCCAAGAGCAAAGTGGGTAAATTCCTAGTCTGTCAGTTGCTATTTGCTGATGATGCTGTGCTGACATCCCATAATGAAGTTCAGTCACAGCAGCTTGTAAATCGGTTCTCCCTGGCCTGCAAAGAATTTGGACTGACAATCAGCATCAGGAAGATGAAAGTTACGGGCCAGGACGTAGAGACTCCACTTTCCATCAACATCGACAACCTCACTTTGGAGGTTGTCAACAGCTTCACATACCTTCCATCAACAATCACCAGCAATCTGGCCCTTGATGCTGCAATCAGCACCAGAATTGCCAATGCTGCAGCTGTCATGTCAAAGTTGAGAAGACAAGTGTGAACCGACAGCAAACTGACCGAAAATACAAAGC